>NW_003852424.1:11533530-11791019 GCF_000181295.1 Otolemur garnettii | reverse complement strand
GGCCCAGTACTGCCAGACTTGTAGTTTCAAGAAGATTTGAAGATCCACTTAAGTTTTAAATACTGGCAATTAAAAACAAGACCCTTAGGACTCGGCGCCTGTAGGTCAATAGTTAGGGCACTGGCCACATGCACCGGGCCTGGTGGGTTTAAAAAGTTTGTGGACTCCTGTTCTAGGGTGTGGTGTCCACAGCTCTTAGGGAGATGGGGAGTGCTTTGGGACCCATGGGGTTTCCATAGACTCAGCAACGGGAGCAGGGGTGCATCCTAGCCACAGGTGTCCCTGAGGGGGTTGTCCCAGAACATGTCTTTGGCTTGCCTTTGAGCTCCATGGAAGGGGGCTGTGACATACCACCTCTTCTGGGATGATCTGGGATCTACTGGTAGGTGCTGGCAACAGAGGCTGGCGAGACTTTGCAAGATGCCCAAGGCTCTGGGGGCTCAGGGGTTCTGGTTGGAGTGGGGCTTGAGGATGATATTAAACCTGCACATGACCTTGAGCCCTGTGTTCTCTTGGACACATTGGCCAGCCCTTGTCAAAGTACTTGCTGTTGGCTGTAGGGACATCACTGAGAAAGACAGATCACCATTAGTCTGTCCCCAATTTGGGTCCAGCTGCACAACAGGGGCAAGTTGGGAGGCTCAGCTCGGTGCAGGAAAGTCAGCACCAGTCTGGAGCTCTGACAGGCATGGTGTGGCATCCAGTGGGCCCTGGGGGTCACGGAGAGATACACGTGGGCTTTGTCCCTGGGTTTTATTTATTCCCTTTTCCTATTTATGAAGACACACCCCAGATCCCAATTGAGTAAATTTCCCGGCAGCTTTGGGACATTTTCTCCTGGCAAATGGGCCAGGTTTCTCCGCTCTCTCACAACATCTTCTATTTCAGTCCTCTAAATGCATTTACAAGTCTTCAGTCCCCAGCTGAGCAATCACAAGATGATCACTTACTCCAGCACTAATTGCCAAGCCCTGGCTTGGCGGCTTTTCTTGCCTTTCCATTTTTTTTTAGGGTGATGGCAGAGGAGGCTTCTCTTCTCCCCTCTGCGCAGAATGAGAAGCAGGAAGTGATATGATTGCCCTCGTGCTGATGTCAGGTTGTCTGAGTTGTCCCGATTGGTTCAGCCACCTCCCACCCCACGCTGCCATGGCATTAGGCAGTGCCATTTTCCCCACACCAGAAAATGAACCAGTGAAGTTAAAGCCACATTGGCACAAAGAAGGCTGGAGACGCGGACTTATGGGCCCTGCTTCAAGGTTGATGTGTGACTGACCATCTCCTTTTGACTTCTTCAGTTTTCTCTATTTCTTCCTATTTTTTTATATTAAATGATAGCCGTATACATTAATGTAAACATGGGGTACAGTGTAGTGTTTTCATATACAATTTGAAATATTTACATCAAACTGGTTAACATAGACTTGTTATTTCTTCCTATTTTATCTTCTTCAATAGGAAAAGTGAGTAAGTAGAAAACAAGATATGGATTAATACATACAAAGGGAAATCTTTTTTTTTTTCTTTTGCAGTTTTGGCTGGGCCTGGGCCCGAACCCACCACCCCCAGTCTATGGGGTTGGTGCTCTACTCCTTGAGCCACAGGTGCCACTCCAGAGGGAAATCTTTTTTGCGAGACTGGAGCATTCTCAGTCCTTATGTCCTTTCCCTGATCTTGAGGATTTTGTATTAGGGATTCTTAAGGATAAGGATTTCCCAAATTGATAATTGGAATTGCTATTTTCTAATCTTCAAGAGGGAATAATAACAGTGTCTATTCTAGGGATGGCATGTGGCAAGGAGTGAATGACAGGAGGCACACATAGCACTCAGCCCAGGGCCCGGCAAGTAATCAGAGTTCAGAAATGACAGTTGCTAATAATGATAGTAATTATCGTTAGTGGTGGTGATGGTGGTAAACGAATCAAAGAGGAGGGGTCAGGTGCCCTTGCTGGCTATGCCAACCACGTGTTTATTCTGGAAAAGTTGGATTTCTGTCTCCCAGTGGAGTCTATCTCTTGGGCGACTGGATTTGTCTTTCGTGGGTATCGATGAGTAAACTGTGCCCAATTCTCGATTCCCTCCAGTTAGACTCCCTGGCCTTGCTCTTCACTAGAGTATAGGGTATAGGTAGACCTTAGTGTCAGATGGGACCTACGCAGTTGTGATCAACAACTTTCTTTATTTCCATCTGATTTGAGATCATGTTCACCAACACCACCCTTGAACTTGGATTGTTTGTGGAGTCCTCTGGGCCCCCCAGTGCAGCTTGCTTCTATCTTCCTTTGTAGGTTTTTCCCTTTGGCACAGTTCACACACAGACTGGTCTCCACAGGCTGGGGGTCCCCATGGGTAGAGAACTGTAGACAGTTGTCCTTGAGCTGTACTCAGGTGCCGGTACTTCCTTTCATCTGTTGAGCATTTCATGATTTTCAAAGTGCTTTTTCATATATTATCTCACTAAATTCTCATAACCATCCTGGGGGCAGTGGGGAGGTAGGCGGCCTTATTTTACATCACAGGAGACAGGCCCAGAGAGGGTCTGACTTGTAAGCAGCAGAAGTGGGACTGTGCCCAAATCCTCTGCATCTTTCCACGGTACCTTAACTGGCCAGAAGGGGCTACGGTTTTCACAGAAGCAATTAAAAATCTTACTAAGGTATTTAGGAAACTACACCCCAAAGGGCTGGTATTAAAAGAGAAAGACGAAAGGCTAATGCTGTTTAAGGAATTACTGTGTGCCAAGGACTGTGCCTGGTGCTTTTGCAGACATGAGCTCCCTCCCTCCTCATAGTAATTGTGAGTTACTGTTCCTCTAGCCCCATTTCACAGGTGCAAACACTGATGCTCAGGAAGTCATAAGCGAGTTCTCCTAAGGTCACACAGAAAGCTAGCGGGACAGTCAGGATTTGGACTCTCAAGTCTGTGTGCTTTTCTCCATCCCAGGAGTGTTCTGTCTCTCTCACTTTCATGGTGAGAACTCCTTATAGGAGGGGTGGGCATCTTTAACGTTTTATTAGAGAGCCGCTACTTCCCTGCGGGCAGTCAGCACTATCCACCCTCAAAGAGCTCTATTGAGAAAGTTCTGTTTAGTTTCTCTTCTATTCAGGTCAAATCCTATAACGACAGTTACATTACAACCTGAATATCTTTATTATGAAAGATTTCTTAGCATTAGCCTATGGCCCACTTATTTCCAAGAATATGTAATGTAAGATTCCAGCAAACCAAAAGAATTTCTTGAATCCCTTAGAGTTGATTGTGGTGGAATCTCTCTTGTGTTCAGTTTCTTGCACTTTTCCAAAAAGCTTTGGAGGCCAGACCAAGCCATTCTTCTCTCTGCTGTCAGCAAATGTGCACTCAATCTTCAGTTGAGAGAGCCAGCCCCCGGGGGCGGGTGGGAGGTGGGGAATGTCCTGGTTTGGGCATGGTCATGTTAAGTGGTATGTTGGCAAGGACAGAAAGTCAGCAATGCTGGGTGGGTGGGAACAGAGGAAGTGAGCAGAGCCCCTGTCTTTTCAGGACTTTGACTATATAGGCAATACATTTCTCCTGAGATTACTGGGTTGAAAACATGGGGAGATTGATTCATTATGTATCGTAAGTCACTCAATGTTCTTTCTCCTTGAAATACCCTCTGGATCTGGGTTCCAAGATGATGTGCAGAGGTCCTATCAGTAAACATTTGCCTGTCTGCCCCTGACCTTTGCACTGAGACTTTTCTTTAAGTCTCAAAGGAACTGGTGACTGGCACATGTGGCTCCCTCTCTGCTTCCCCACAAGTATCCTTCCTCCTTCATTCTACGTGGAGGACTTAGCCACTGAGGTCTGTATAGCTGACAGTAAGAAGAATAGACTTTGAAGATCAAAAGACCAGGGTTCAGAACCTAGATCTTCCACATCCTGGCATTGAGTTTGGGTAAGCTACTGAACTTCAGTGAGCTTTGAAGGGAATGTAAGAGTTCCTACTTCATAGGATTGCTCTGAGCTTTAAGTAAGACAATGCCTGGGAAGTGGGTGAGACGATGCATTGTGAAAAACTCTGTGTATTTTTTGCTGTTGTTAATGATGTGCTCCCTGCTCATTGGTCTCCAATTTCATAGAATCCTAGATGGATAAAGCTGGAAGGGGCCTTAGAATCAAACTCCTAAATCAGCATCCCCAGTCCTTCTCCCATCCCTGCCCTTTAGAGGCCTATAGCAGACCACCTACTTGGTGGGTGAGTCGTACATCAACCTGAACTTGGCTAAGAGGGGTCTTGTGATTGCATGCCATGTCCTCACTCTAAGCCTGCTCACCCTAAGTGCTTGCAATTGTCACATGCCTGTCACATGCTACCTCCCACCACGTTGTTCCTGCTGCAACCTTGGGAGTCATTCCTTTCTCTTTCCTTACGTGCCCTTCCCCACCCTTCTGCTATTCAGTTGATCAAAGCCAAAAATGCTTTGTATCAGCCCACTTTCCTCACCCTTCCATTCACACGTCTACCATCTTAGTCCAGGCCTCCGTCCTCTCTCCTGGCATTAGGGCAGTGGCCCCCTAACTTGGGTTTTCCTGCCTCCACTTTTGTCTGCTACATTTCACTGTCAACTTGGTTGCCCCAATGCTATTGTAATACCTAAATCCCATCGTGCCACTCAGCTGCTTAAAGTCCTCCAGTCAACTTCCTGCTTTACTTACCATGATGTTCCGACCTTGGACACGGTAGGATTCAGATGGATGCGGTTTGTGTCTCCCTGTCTAATTTCCTTGCACTTTCCCCTGTCCTCTCCGCTGCAGCCTTGTGAGCCTTTTTCACTCCCCTGAATGCTGGTGCTTTAGTCCTTGTTCACCCTTCTGATCCAGACAATTACCTTGCCCTTGGTCTCTGCATGGCTGGGTCCTCCCTGCTCACTCTGGGTTAGCTAGGCCTTCTCTGACTGCTCAAACTTAATGGCCTTTTTCTCCTTACAAACCCATCATGTTTTACTATGTCATGTGGCTCATTCATTTCTTCCACCCTTGTTACTATTGACTGTCTGCAAACATCTCCTTCAGCTATTTGTTTAACAGCTGATGCTCTGCCTCCACATGCGAATGTAAACTTTCATGGAACAGGGACTTGGCACAGTCCCCTGAATCCCCGGAATCTAGAACAAAGCCTCTCACATGCCAAGTGAGTAGCTATTTGCTGAATGTACCTAGTCTGACTCCAGTCTGACTTGATCATACCGTGGATGACAGGATGGCTGTCTCGAATAGATGAAGATCCCCATGGGGAAGAGCTGGGCCGAGAACCCCGGCCCTGGCATTCTCAGTGTGGTACTCTTTTCATCATGGTATCCTGCCTACTCTTCTTGGGTCCGATCCAGCCAGAGCTTCTCAGACTTCTGTGTACAGCTGAAACCCTTGCAGTCCTGTTTTAAAGCAAGGATATATAGGCAAATATTATATGCAAAACACTGATAGTCTAAGGATGTATGAACATACATAGTACAGAACAATATCATAACATCACCTTGCGTAAATGTGATGCAAATGGACAGGAGGAGGGCAAGGTCACGTTCCTCCCTTGAGCCTTCCTTCCTAACTCTGCCTGCTCAGCACTTCCGTCAAGCCTGGTGCCTGCCTTCTCTTCTTGGTAATTGCCTCTGACTAAACCCATCACAAAATAGGTGATTTTCATGAGTAGTGAAGAGTCTCGAACCACACTGTGGCTCTATCATATATATCTGTATATCTTGGGCAACTTACTCAGCTTATCTATGCCTTAGTTTCTTCATTTGGAAAATGGGCATAATGTGGTTATTAATAGATTAAATGGGCTACGGCATATGAAGCATTGAGAAGAATGTCTAGCCCCTAATAAGTGAGATACTGCTATCGTTCTTTAGGTGACAGTGTGACAGTCATCCTCTTGCTCATATTTATGCAGCTGCAGGGTACAGAGGATTTATTGGTGTCCAAGACATGGTTCCTGCCCACAAAGCTCACTATCTATTTAGGGAACATGGGGCCTTAACAAGGTCAAGACAATGTGGCTTCTATTTTTAATTTTTTGAGAATGGGATTCAAGCTATAAACGCTATCTTCAGGAAAAGCCCTAGACACATATACATTTCTTACACATTTTGAGGAGTTTACAGACTTTTCTTGGACTCTGGATTAAGAACTCTTTCTAAGGATGTCCTGGAGAGAGCATGTGGTACCTGGGATGTGTGGTGGTTTGGAAACAATTCTATTCTAGATGTGACAGGTGGCATTTATATTATGCCATATTCTGATGGGCATCACAGAATGTCTTCAGAATTTATAATCTTCACTATGCTTGAGATAAATTGGGGATATACTGGATATAGGGTTTCTTTTTGGGGTAATGAAAATTCTAAAGTGGATCATGGTGACAGTTGCACAATTCTATGAATATACTAAAAACTCTGAAATGTTCACTCTATGCCTGTCCCATGTGCCTTCTTAGCAGTAGTTTCCAGGGCAGGGGACATTTCTGTTCTGGATGGAGGCTGCTCCATTAGCCTGAGTCTTGCTGGAAGACAATGGGAACAAAGCCACTACTGACCTTCTGTGGACATGTGGTGGGAGACAGAAAGGAACTTTTATTATGGTTAAAAAAAAAGAGAGGAAAGAAAAAGATAAGTTAGGAATGGTAGTGTCTGTAACCAGTGTGTAGAGTAGATGGGCTACTGGGGGTCTGTGGAACTATCCCCCTCCTCCTTTCTCTTCTACTCAAGGAAGGGTCTGAGAACACAAGTGACAGGGATGCTTATACAGGGGTAGCTTAGAGCCTCCTCTGCCTTAAATACATAGAGAAAAAAGGGTAAAATGGTGGTTCTTTGTTAGCGTTTGTGGGGTACTGTGATGTAGCTCTCCCCTTTGACATCCTGCACAGATGGTTAGTTGACATTCTCCAGGCAGTGGAGGGGCCACCAGCAGACGCCGCATGGAGCTACTACTGATGAGAAGTGGTGGGTGTGACTGGGAAGCCTTGTGGAGCAGGTGACAGTTGGGTTGGACTTTGGAGAAGGGGTGGGTGTGGCTTGGTGAATGGTCTGCTTATGGCACAGGGCTGCTACTCTCCATGAGATGGGTACAACCATTTCCTCCCTGGACTTCCTCCTCCAGCTGTTTAGACACATGTTCATAGTCCCAGGCCATCCAGTCTGGCCAGAAGGTAAACTGAAAAAATTGCCAAGGAAAATGGAGTCAGTTGTCGATGGAGCAGAGTGTATGTGGATCTAAGGTGTCAGGATACACGTGGTGGTGTGTCTAAGTGGTGGCCAGCAGAGGAGAAGATGTTGGACTCTGGTCCCCCATGAGTGCAGGAAGTGGCTCACGTGGATGGCTGTCGGTTGTCGGAGGTGCTGTCTGGCCGCAGCAGTGCTGGGTGACCACACGTTGTACATGGCTTTTTGTCTGCATTGTGCTGTGACCTCGGATACACTACTTAACCTGTTTAATTTGTTTCCACATCTTTAAAATCAGGCAGTGGTATAAATGGCCCAATTCTGACCTCTCAGCATTTTAGGAAATTCTTCTTGGAAGAAAGGTTGCAGCTGGAACTCAGCTGGGGCCACTCAGGGCCAGGGCCAGAGGAAAGCTGTTGTCAATTTATTTTGGCTTTACCCACACCATTTCACTCCCCACGCCACCTTCCTGTGGGGGCAGGCGTTCTAATGCAGTGAATTCCAGGGACATAACACAAATGACACACTTACTATATGCCTGGCATTCATCTATGCACTTTTTAAATGTTATTTTATGTTTATAATAGCAAGTGGACACAATTGTCCCCATTTTATAGATGAAAAATAAGTTACACAGAGCCAGGAGCCCACAGCCTGTCCTTTGGTCACTCCACTCCACATCTGTTGGCTGTGGCAACTCAGGCCAGCCTGGGCTGTTGTCAGTTCTCAGGAAACTAGTAGGGGAGGAGGGGAAGGCACTAAGCTTCAGAGGAGCCCTCCTCAGAGTGGGGGGCTCTGCAGGGGAGGATCATGGGAGACCACTAAGGGGGCGCCTGAAACCAAGTCCTGCTTTGCACCTGGTTGCCAGCAGGGTTTAGGCTAGTGGGCAGTGGCCCTTAGCCTACTGGCTGGCACTCAGGAGGGCCACTGGCAGATGATCACACAGAGTGGGTGATCAGCAAAGAGAAGGGGGCTTAGTCTAAAGATCCAGCAGGCACAGGAGCAGCTGACCTCGAGCCCCGCCCGGCTGCCATCTTTACACCAGCCCTGCTGTCTTTGCACCCCGTCTTAGGCAGGATCATGACCATAGGTGGCACACTTCATTACCAGACCTGGGCATGGGAGGTGGGAAACAGGGGATGCAAGCCAGATTAGACAAACTCTAAGGCTCTGCTCTGACGTCCCAGGATTTTGTGTCTATGCGTGTGACTGCAACATCTAACACCGCCTAGTCCAGCCAAACCCTGTTATTGCTGTAGATGTGCCCAGGTCTCTGCATTCTTCCCTTATCCCAGCCCCTGTGGCATCTGATGACACACTGATGCAGAGACTTTTTGGTCCTGTTTTAAATGGATCCTTTGTGCTCTTATTGAACCCAAACTGTGTCTTGTACCGCAGAATCCACCAAGCCTGGACTTTCAGCTGGAATTTCTTAGCTTCCACTCCTTTATCTGCTACTTCTAAAGAAAGCAAATGCACAGTCCGCTGGTAGCGTTTGTCTCCTGCGGGACTGCCTCTCCAGGGGCCCCGTGAAGGAATTACTCTATGTTCCCTAGCGAGGCAGGTGGCAAACTTCCTAAATCGAATTTGCTTTTTCTTACCCACTTGATTTTCTCCTCCCAAGTCCCTGTGGTTCTAAGATTACCCGTGTCCTCCCTGATCATTTCTTTCTGTTTGCTTTGTTTTGTGGATGGTGTTCTGATCCACCTGGGGCAGACCCAACGTGACCCTGGCAATGTGGCCAGCTGCCACAGTCGCTGGGCCACTGCCTGTATGTGAGATTTATTTTGCAATTCTCACAGTTAAAGACAGTTAGAGACTGTGTTCTTCCTGATTTCAGGTATCCCAGTTCTTTAGAATCCCTTGGACTGAACTTTTAAGAGTTTTCTTATAACCTTGTCAGCGTTTGCCTTTAAAAACTCAAGTCTAACGCTGAGTAAACATTCTGGCCTCTGGGCCGAGCGTCTCCTAGCCTTGGGGGATTACGATGTGCTCATATTTTCCGTCCTTGATTATTCTCAATAGATTTTCTTTTCTTTCTCCCCTCGCTTCCCTAAGGCTTCATTACTTCCCATTTGTTCACTTCTCTTTTTTTTCCATTTTTCTTGTTAAGGACAGATTTAGAAAATGAGTTTAGTCTCTTGGCTATTTTGGAGTCATCATTAATTTCTGTTCCTCTCCATTCCTTAACAGGCTAGTGGTCTTGCATCTCTCTCTCTCATTTCTTCTTGATGGATCTTTGAAAGTCTCTTTTAGTCCCGGGTTAATCTCTTTGTCTCTTGCCTTGGTCCTGAGAGCCCTGTACTCTTTCCAGGTAGTCTTCTAGGACATCCAGCTATTGTGATTGGCCTGGGTTTAAGGGCGTTGGGCTCCCTGAGTGGATAGGTCATGTATTCCCCCTGGATGACTTCATCCCTGGCTGCAGGTGCACCTTGAAACCCATCTGAGGAGTCCAGGTGAGACCTGAAATGCAAGTGTGGAAAGGTGTGACTCTCCCAGTGATGTGCATATTCCACTGGGGCAGAGGTTGGGTCTTACTACATCAGGTTTCCTCAATGTTAAATGTGAGTGGGAAGAATGAATGAATGACCGAAGGAGGGAGGGAGGGAATAAATAATTGGAAACAACACATGCTTTGGAGGTGGGCAGACTAGCTGTGAAGCTAATTGCACTTTGCCAATTCTTTCACTTTGTATTTCTTGGCCCAGGGATTGAGTCTCTGTGTCCTTCCTAGTACACAGGGCAGTTATCCTCATCTCCCAGGGCTCTGTGTGTGTGTGTGTATGTGTGTGTGTGTGTGTGTGTGTGTATGTGGCCTTACAAGGGTGACATAAAGCACCTGCCTCAGTGGCTGCACAGACTAGGTGCTCAGTAAGTGGCGTGTCCTGCATCCTGAAAGCTATTTTCTAAGTTTAGTTCTTGTTAAAGGCCTTCTGAAGCTCAAATGCTAAGCTCCTGGATTTGAGACTTCTTTGGGATTCTGACCCTGTATGTGGGGAGACCAGATGCTCAAGGGGCAGGGGTGTTAGAGAGCTGGGTTGGGGAGCTGGCTGGAGCCCTGCGAAGCCTCCAGGACTTCAGAGACAAGCTGAGCACACATGCACCCTGGTAGGCTCCTAGGAGGAGTTGGTGGGTTGCTATTACCAGGAAGGGAGCTCTGTGAGCATATTGTCATCAACCTTAATGAGGGGAGTGATACAAAATAAGGGATTCAGTGACCTGGAGCCAGGCCTTAACCTGGAAGAGAGAGAGTGGGGAGATATGAGAGCTAGATTGAGATTGTGGCTTGCTGGTTCCACAGTGCCCAGAGGTGCCCAGAGCTGCCCACTTCAGCCCTGGTCCACTCCTCTTCTCGGACAGATGTTCCTGCATGGTTCCGGCTACACCAGAGTTACATCTGCATTTCTTTAACTTGGTGAAGTCTTTGGCTTTTTCCGTGATTGTGGAGCCTCCACCCAGGATGATTCCTTTCCTGTCTGCATCTGGTGAGGGCCAGTCTGTGCAGGCAGAAGTACAAATTCTCTAGAGGGCCTATAGGGTAAGGCACATTTCTGGGGCCATCTGCCTCTCTCTGTGAGCCTGTGGACTTGGATGGATGGGGCTGCATCTATCCTGCTTGAGCGCAGGCCTTTGCTGACCCTTGGAGTTACCAGGGCTTGGGGTTGGAGGGGATCATCTCAGCTCGTCTGACTTTGCAGAGTGATGAGGGCCCAGCAGTCCTCAGGCCCTGTGTTGGGCCCAAGGCCTGAGGGTGTGGTGGCCTGGTCCTTCTTCTGCCCCTCACACTCTGGTGATGGTCAGCATGTTGTTATGTGGATGTAGAGACAGTGTAAACCTGTTCTCTACAGGTAGTGTGCAGGTGACCTTCTGCTGTCTACACCGGCTTCCTAGTCTATAACAGGGGCCCAATCCTGTTGCTACACTCCCCCACAGGGTCGTTGTGACTAGAGGGTGAATAATGCTGAGAAAGACTTTGGCAGACACAGAAGCTGAGCTCCTGACAGGATGTTCAGGGGATGTTGTGTCCGGTGATCAACTCTCTGGGGGACAATGTTGGGTTCTCCTTGCCTGCTTCTTGGGGATGCAGCCATGAGATGTGGTGAGGGGATCTTACCAAACCATTGGGCACAGGGAAAACTTCACCAATGTGCTTTGTCCCCTTGGGTTTGGTTGAAAATGGAGATTAAGAAAATGCAACTCTGTCTCAATTTGAAAATTGAGTGAACAAGATGTTATAAAGAATGTTGTGGATGCAAAGGACATCAACCTTGCCTCAGACAGTCATCGTCCCAGCTCCCTGGGTCCTGGCATTTAACTGTGGATGCTTTGTATTCCAGAGTCCCCACAAAGTCCACTCACAGTGGCCGTGGGGGTTATGTGGTACTTTCCTGAGCCATGAATGCATTAATTCTCTCCAGGAACATTTGTTGATGTCCTTTCCGTTTCAGGCCAAGATGTGGAGGTGGATTAGGTTGTGTTCTTTGGTTTCAGTGGGGGTAGTTTGGGGTGGGAGAGGAGACCAAGTGCAGAGATAGTTCCTGTACAATGTGATGAGGAGTGAGGGTTCTCCAGGAGTATTTAGCTAAGGTAGGTGAGGCATCTTTCAGGCAGGGGAAGGTACCAGCAGGGAGGCTTCTGGAGGGATGAAAGACAGCCTGAAATCTGAGTGTGGGGGGAATTAGCCACTGGAAGAGGCTTGGTGGGGGGACCTGTGAGGACCAGTCCTGATAGAGGGGACCATGTGCTGAATGTCCAGGGCCCTGGCAGTGACAGAGAAAGTAGTTTTTGCATGACCACAGGCCCATAGGACCCTGAGCCTGGAATCAATTGATAGCATGATTCCCCACTCTGTTGCCCTGTGATCCCAATGTTGGGATGACAAAGGGTTGGAATCTTTGCTTTCAGGCACTATCTTTCCGGTTTGCCCTGTGGTCTGAAACCCTGCTTGTGGAGACAGCAGAGCTGTTGCTACTAGAGCAGAGGGGGCTCAGGGCTGCAGAAGGACAAGGCCTTCTCCCTGTGTGCCTGGCCTGCTGCTGGCTGCAGGCATCTCTTACGTCTATGCCTCTTCCTAGGGGGACATTTTGGTGCTTCTTCCACATGGGCCCAGCCTCTCTTACATACTAGTGTCCTAGGGGTCATGGCATCCTAACGGGTCACTCTAGAGCTGCCATGCTCCACCCCATCCTACATGAGTTTTCCATGCAAGCTGAAAGGAGATGGTCTAAACATTTAATCTCATCCTCTCACATGTGCCTCTGATGCTCTTAGGATATGAGCCAAACTCCCTGCCTCAGTCTACCAGGTGAGTGTGTGGCCCACACAGAGACCTGGGTGGGTGGAACAACATGGTATGGGTTGGCCTGGCCTCAGGACAATCCCAGCACCCCACCTCCCCACACACACCTCCCCTGGTGCTCCCTGCCCTAGCTGCACTAGAGCCACCCCAGCTCATGGACTTTACCAGTGCTGTTTCCTTGGCCTTGAATATTTCCATCCAGTGTCCGCCTTGCTTTAGTTAGTGCCTCCTCTTTCAGGTTTCAGCTTAAGGGACAGGTGAGTAGGGCCAAAGCTCAAAGGCATCCAGTGAGTTGGCCCAAGCCACAGGGCAATAGAAAGCAGGCTTCTGTCTTTGACTAACCCACCTCTCCTCCGCTTATTGAGCCTGATGTCCTGTGGTGCCCCCAGCAGTGGCAGCTGCACAGGAGAAGTAAAGGAGGATGACTTCACCTCCCACCCCCGACACTCATCCCAGTGTCTTTCCCCCAAAGTCTCCCAAGGTTCTCTTGTCCTTGCCTACATCTGGCCAGTCCAGCTGTGCCCCAGGGGGCAGTGGGGCTGCCCCTCTACATGCCAGCTGTCCATCTGCAGCTCAGGAGCCTCTGCTGATGCCAGTGAGGGCGGTGTTTGCAAAGAGCAACCGTGTGCTCCCTATTTATTGTGTGGAAAAGAAAACAAATTAAGCCCTTGTAATTATACAGTCAGGCATGTTCTTAAATAAAGCTTAAGCAGTCAGAACTCCATTTAGAATATTAATAATTGCCTTCCCCAGCCCTGTCGCCAGCAGCTTTCTATCTTCCTTCTTCTCCCTTCCTCATCCATCTTTTGTCTCCTTCCTGGGTACAGACCTTTTCTCGGCCCTCAGCAACCTCTGGGGAACCTCACTGGCCATGGACAGGCAGACCTGACAGCCCAGGCTGGACTTTCCAAAGGTCACCAGTGGCATTTATTAGAGTGATTTCTAATAAAAGTCACTGCAATAGGGTATTTTTGTCCTGCTCCTGCCTCCTGTGTTTGGTTAAGATGCGAGAGGTGGCATGATGTTGTATTTGAGGATGCAAGTATTGGGGTCTGTCAGTGCTGGGCTCTGACTAACTGTGAGACCTTGGTCAAGGCATCTCGTCTCTTTGAGCTGAGTCTTTACTCTGGCAATCAAATCATCTCCCTCATAGTCTTGTTTCCAGACTTGGATGAGAAAATGCATTTGAAATCTTGGCACATGGCAAGTTTCTTAACAGATACTAGGTCTTTCCTTTTCAGTAGCTTTAGATCATACCTCATACAGAAATTCATGGAGTTTCTTATTTCCATTTTTCTGGACTCACATTTTCATCGATTGTGCCTAAAACATGCCCGGAACCTGCTGAACCTGGCTAAGCACTGATGAAATGAATGCAGGTGTCTGCTCAGGGCCGGCAGGGGCACTTAGAGTAGGTGGCCAGTCATCCTGTGAGGTGTGTTGTTCTGAGGGTCCCACTGAAATGCTCCCTCCCATGGCCATTCCTGAGCAGTAAGCTCTTGTCACCAACCTGGCTTTAGTGCCTGATAAACCACGTCTCAAAAGTACCATCTCATTTAATACACCACAGGAGGACAAAGTAGCAACTACTCTTGTCCCTTTATTGGTGAGGAATCGGAGAGTGAATCTCGCCTAAGGCCATGCAGCTAAAAGTAGTGAAGTAATAACTGGGACCCAGGTATCAGATTCTAATCTGTATGTCTTTTCTGCTAAGTGGGCTCTTTTCAAGCCATTGCCACCCCCTGAGAGGAGTCTCACCTATTTTCTGGACCTCAGAGTCATGATGCTGCTTCAGGACTCACCATAGGTCAGTTACAACTTTGCTCTTGATTCTAGTGTCTTTTCCCATGACATAGAAACCACATAGCAAAATTGGCTTTCCTGGTATTAAAGGTAGTGGGTCTGCACCAAAAACTAACTTGAAAGTAGTTTGAAAACACTGAAGGATTGTTAGGGTCAGAATCTATCTTAGGTGATTGTATGGCTAATACATTGATGGGCCTTGTTAAATTCTGGTAACAGGTGCCTTGGGAATGTTTCCCTGTGCTGGCCATAGGATTACAAAAGGATATGGGTCTTAAATTTGTCTTTGAATGATTTTTTGCAAGGCTATATAGGAAGAGGGAGAGAACTCATGGATTGTACGCTTGTGTATATACTCACAAGCAAGCAGAAAACAAAGCTGAGAGAAAAAGAGAAAGAAGAAATATTTACTGTGTAATTGCTCTGTGTTAGGTGCTCTCCTAATAGCAATACAGTTCTAATAGCTGATATTCTTTCTGTTTTACATGTGAGGACTCTGGTGCTCAGAGAGTTTATCTAACTTGTCCAAATTCACACAGCTAGTGAAGGTATGACTTCATATTCATAAATATCTGGTCTAAAACTCACGTTTTTTCTGTGGTAACTAGGGCAGAGGCCAGGTCACCTCCCTGAGGATGGTCAGGATCTCAACATTCCCATAGGAATATTGAAAAATTATTTCTTCTTGGAAGGGAAACTAATATTCACTACTACTATTTTTGCTCACCCAGCTCTCAGCCTCCATGTCCCCCATCTGGGGATTCAGCACCAAGGCCAGAGCCCAGGGAGCCCTCCCTTTCCTCTGGGGCACAGTGAGCTGTGAACAGCTCCCCAGAGAGAGGCTCGCAGGTCCCAGACTCCCCCTTGTCTCCCCTCTGAGATCATCACAGCTGCTGGTGGGCTGACCTGTGTCTGTAAGCAAGTGCCATTGCCTTGGCACGGGCTAGGCAGGTGGCCTGCTCTCTGTTTGCCAGCTTTGCTGACGGGATCCAGACCTAGATGTAAGCCAAAGAGGGAGTGTCCCTGCCACTCCTGTCTTCTCCAGGCCCAGTCCAGAGTGGAGAGGGATCGTGACTTTGATTACCCTGAACTGGGGGTTCATAGGGCTGTGAGGATCCAAACGATACTGAGCAGCAGTGGGCCTCTATCTCTCAGGGCTCCTGGTCAGGCCTCTTCTGTTTCTGTTGAGTGAGCGTGGAGCAAGTGGGTTTGTCATGTGCCTTCTCACAGGGACAGACAGAGAGGCCACATGTGGGAGAAGCGCTGCAGAGCTGGCTGAGTTTGTCCCCTTGATGGTGTGCTTCCATCATTCTTGAAAGGTTTTCACCTGCAGAACAAATTCCCCAGAGATCAAGACATCTCTGGTTTCTGTGCACATTTGCGTGTACATGCACTCGTACCACATGCACATTTGGGGACACACTTTAGTGACAGGCTAAGGGCCTGGATTTTGGAATTAGGCACATGGACTCTGATTCTATTTTTTTTTTTTTTAATCTGAAATGGTCTCACTCTGTGGCCCTGGCTAGAATGCTGTGGTGTCAGCCTAGCCTCAAACTACTGGCTGCAGTGATCTTCCTGCCTCAGTGTCTTGAGTAGCTGGGCCTACAAACACCCACCACGACACCTAGCTAATTTTTCTATTTTTAGTAGAGTTGGGGAGGGGTCTCGCTCTTGCTCAGGCTGGTCTCGAACTCCTGAGCTTAAGAGATCCACCTGCCTTAGCCTCCCAGAGTGCTAGGATTATAGGTGAGAGCCACCACGCCCCTCCCAACTCAAGCCCTATTTCAACATTACCAGCTGCATGACCTTGAACTAGCTGCTAAACCTCTAAGCCTTGCATTCTTTATCTGTCAAATGAAAACAAATCATCATAATAATGCGGACCATCAGACTTCATTGGGAAGATTTGAGCTACTAACATCTTTAAGGCATGTAGTGATTAGCTCCTAACAGGCCCTCAATAAACATTACCCGTTATTTGGATTTCTCAGAAAATTGTATCTGTTTCCCAGTTTACTTCAGTTTACTCTCATGATTATTATTAATGATTATAGAAAATTTCTCATAGCAGAGAGACGATGATTAGCATTTATTTGTTTGCTCTTATATTTGAATCTTAAGGTTTTAAACCAAGTTGAGGTCAGCCCCCATAGTATTAGGATAAGGAAGAATTAGTTGAGTTTGGCCCCTTGTTCGATGCAAGATGTGTGAAGACCAAACCATTCAGTGAAACCTGCCTGTGTGCTTTTATTTAATAACAATCGTGATGAAGGTGCACATTATTCCTTCTGTTTTGTGTAAGGAACTATAAGCACATGCATCCTGTGTCCTTTAAATCCTCTCCTCTGTCTTGTTACTCCGAGTCTCAATTCCAATGCCTTGTCTTGGTGCCCTCCCCAATACATTTATATCCGTTCCTCACCGGAGTATCTTCATGGAGCCAGGTGGGATGGGGGTTGGCTCTAAGTTCCGTATATTCAAGGGCGTGAGAGTTCTTGTCTCTTCCTTGGGTAAGTCTGGGTGGACACTGTGAGGTCTCTGCAGGAGAGAGGCTTTGGGGAAGAAAAAGGGATGATGATTTTCCCAAACATTTTGTAGAATTGGGCAACAGAGGCCAAAAGTCTATGCATGGTATAAATTACAGAAACAGTGGTGTAACGACATTGTTTGCTGAATAAAATAAAGCCCTGAGTCATGAGGTCAGTAACAGAGAAGGAGCAGAGAAGTGTAATTAAAAGGAGAAAAGAGATGTTTTCAGCTGACACTGGAAGTGAGATGGAGATGGAGATAGAGGCGGGATGGGTGGAGAGGGCTGTGGCCCTTTCCTATGGTTGCAGCTCAGAGGAGAGGGCACAGCTATTACTGGAAGGTTGAAAAGAGGCTTCTGAAACCGAGGAGGAGAGAGAAGGATGATAGGGAGAAATTTAGTGGACACAAAGCCATGTGGGCTCTGGAAGTAAGGATAGCTGTCAGGTGGTGAACTCTGAAGCGACTGAGAATAAGCTGGGATGAAAGAACCCTGGTGGAGACAGGTGAGGTCCTGGGGTAAGGAGTGAGATCAGAAGTGGCCTGGCTGTCCCTGGAGTCACAGCATCTGGGCAGTGTTTTCCGGGGTCTCTTGTATTTGCAGTTGGCCTTTCTTGCAAATACCTTGTGACCTTTCCTTTCTAGGGGTTAGAAGTAACCCAAGGCATTTAGGGCAAGGGTACCTGTCCTGGGTCAGCTGACATGTGGGGAAATGGGGGCTGTGGTCAGGCTAACTGCACCCAGCACCCTCTGGGGCCAGCAAGGGGTCAAGACCATGGGGAAAATTCACATTCTGAGCCAGAAGGGAAATTTCAAATGCTGAGCCATAAGCAATCCTTTTCAGATAAGATAGCTTCCTGGATTCCTCTGGAAACATAGTAAATAAAGAGAATTCTGTGAAGGATTCTGTCTTGTTCACCCGAAGCACCCAGTGCCTAGCATTTCACAGCATGGTTTGGATACGGAATCAATGTGTGCCAAGTGATTGGGTGAGTGGAGATTGCCTTTCCATATAAGGAAAGCAGGATGCCACTAAAGCTTGCTTTGTTTAGAGAATTGGTTATCTCTTTTGTTCATTGATATAAAACGACACCTAGAAAAATGCATGGTACATAGTAGGAATTCAATAAATAGGTTGTCATGTATTATATTGTCCAACCTGGGAACTTTGGAGAGTGACGGGAACTAACCAGATGGGATTCCAGGACAACAGATGTGAACTGGGACTGTCTGAGCAAACCAGGATGTGTGGTCACCTGTTGAATGAATCAATCTTGTATCTTTGGAACTATCTAAAGAAGAGTGAAGCTTCTGCTTCCTTTTAGCCCGATTATTCACATTTATGCTTGGTCTTATTCAACAAACATTAACTGAACACCTAGTAAGTAGCAAGTATTTCGCTAGGCATCAGAGTTACAACCAGAGAGAGAAAAGCTGTGTTTTTACTCTTAGGACGCCCTCTGGCCAAGAGGAACTTAGACTTTTGAGAGTGAACTATTTGACAGGGTGACCAAGGCTCAACTCAAGAGATAGATGAAATGGTCTTGGAGCATGGGAGTGGGGAGAACTAGTATTGTGGGGGTGGTGAGCAGGTAAAGCTTCCCAGAGGAGGAATGTATCAGCTGGTCAGAGATGATTAAGAGTTGGGCAGGCATTCCAGTTAAGGAAGGCTGTCCAGGGCAAAGGGCTCATTCTAGATCAATCCAACAGCCCCTGGATGCTGGGAGTACAATTGTGACTAAGGCAGGTGAGCCCTTGACCTCACAGATAATATGGACCACTTGCTACTGGATATAGTATCATATTATCCATCAGGGTTATGAAGGGGGAATTTCAGAATAAGAAGGTGTCCTAGATGCTGACGCTGGTGCCTAGGAGGAGGTGGGAAGTAGGGAAACAGCCTTCTGGATACCAAGTAGACTGTGGAGGGGCCCTTGACATGTCCCTTTCAGGTTCCCTGTCCCACTTGGTGGAGTGGGTACCTCTTACGCTTTTGCTGCCCTTGTTGCCTGGGCACACAGAGTGGCCACCGAGCCAGGCTGAGGCAGCAGCGGCCCCCATGCACAGGTGGGAGGTCTGTGGTCTCCCTGACCTCCCTGGAAGTCTCAGGATGGGGAGGGAGAGGCTGGGTGGGAGGTGCTGGGAAAAAGAAACAGGAAGCTGGAGAAGGAGGAGGAAGCTGGGGCGTTGCTTCAATGAGGGCCATCTGCCTCCCCATCCAGAGCTTTGGAATGTAATGTTAAAATGTTCCTCGTTATTTTACTTGGATGAGTTTGCTATCCTGATGATATTAATTATTCTTAAAGGTCAACAGCGCTCTTTCGAATCCCCTTCTGTTCTATCATGTAATCAGTTAATTAATTGGAAAGCATTTAGCAGCGGCTGCTGAGTGCGTTGTCTGGTGCAGGTTTTCTTGTTTTGTGGCTCCTGCGGCGATGGTTCCCTTCATGCTCCTGTTTTCTTTCAAGGATTTGAAAGCTAGAGCGTGGGCCCCCTTCTCCCCTCCCTTCCCGCTGGCTGGTACCCCTTTCATTCACAGTTGGCTCTGGAGGTGACATCTCATCAACTTTTATCTTTGGGAATCCTTCCTGGTGATATTAGTCCCTTGCCCCGAGTGCCTGCCATGTGACAGGCTCTGTGTGGGGCATCTGTATGTGAGGTTTCATTTGATTCTCACCACCCAGTGTGGGAGAGATTTTGCTTCCCTTTCAGAGCAGAGCAGTGAATGAGGCTCAGCATGGTGAACCGTCCAAGAATTACATAGCTAGAAAGTGGATGAGCAAGGATGGATGGTGCCTCCTGGAAGCTTTTATCCTTGTCTGTGTGGTGCTGGTGCTCCAAAGCCTCAGGGAGAGGAGACTGGGGTGGTTGTGACTGGGTCTCACTTGGAATTCTCAGTCCTGGGCCCTACTGATTCATTCTGGGAACGAGCATTTTAAATCTAGAGCTGGAGTCTATCTTTTTTGGTCTCCATCTCACTTCCATTCACACTGATGTTTGCAGCAGAACTAGGATGACAGTGCTCACGGATGAATCCCTTCCAGTCCCTGAATATGCCCAGCCTCCCAGTGTGAAGCAGTCACACCAAAAGGCCACCCTCTGCTAGACTCCGTCTTTGTTCAGCTGGGACCTCCTGCCTACACCCTTTTTGGAGAGGGGCTCCAGGATGTGGCAGCCTTGGCGTGTCACTGTGTGGAGTTTTGCAAGACCCTTTCCTGCTGTGAGTCTGGTCTGCAGCCAAAGGAGGAACATGTAGGTTAGTTCCCTGTGCCTTTTCCTGTGGGCTGCTCTGTACTGCAGATGGATCTCCATCCCTCTGGCGATCACACACGGTCCTGCGTTAGCCCAGGGAAAGTGGTGGCATATTTGACTCAAGTTCTCCTTTTAGAGATCAGGTCTGCAAGTCCTACAAGAACCAGGGTGAGGAAGGCTTTCCAAACTCTACGTAAGAGCAGGAGTATCCTGTCCCACAGGTGGTGACAGATGGGGATTATTGGGAGCACAGGAGATGGAGATCCCGGTAACACTCCCTTTGCTGCTTCCAGGAGGTAGAAAAGAGCATGGACTCTGCATCCAGACTGCTGGGGTCCAATTCCTGGCTCCCCCACGCAGCAGGTGCTGAGCTAGGGTGAGTTTCCTTTTCTTTCTGTGATCACTTCTCTGTAAGCCAGAGATGATGATGGTGACAGCGATGATGACAATGATGACAGCAACACATCCCTTATGGGGTTGTCGTCAGGTTTAAGTGAGCTCTAATAGGCAAAACCCTCAAAGGGAACTGGGCCCAAACAACCACCATGTGCATTAGCTACCACGGGTGTTATTGCTACCTCCTCCTGTACCCCTGTAGCCACAGCCACCGTATATTGTGTCCCTGCTGTGGGCCCAGGACCATGCCAGACACTTGACTCAGATGGCTTCTTCTTAATCATTCCAGTTGCCCCACAAGGCAGCAGTCTGTTAGGACTTCTGTGGTGAGAATGAAGACACCAAGACCCAGAGAGGTTAACCTTCTCAGGGAGTGTCTCACTCTTCAGGAGGCTCAGAGCTGAGAGTCTGGCCCATCTGTCTGGCCCTGAAGTCTGTCCTCTTTGTCACCACGGTGGTTCTTACGCTTGAGCACCCCCAGCATCACCCAGAGGCCTGGACACCACCCAGGTCTGCCGCAGGGCCCGAGGGCCCGAGGATTTGCCTTCATTATAAGTCCCAGTGATGCTGATGCTGCTGGTCTGGGGTCCACACTTTGCAAACTGCTCCCTACCCTGCATTCTGCAGCTCCCTGGACAGCATGCTAAAGACAGAGTGAGCTTCTCCATCTCACACTCAGACTGGGCTTTTCCTGCCCTGTCAGTTCCCCATTCACACAGCCCTAAAAACAAATCTGCTACCTTGTTCCCCATGGGATCCCTGTGACCGAGTCTCTTATCCAGCCCTAGGGGAGCAGAAGCCCTTCTAGGCAAGGGAGAGTTTGCATGCCATCCTAGGCTTCACTAGATAGGAGGCAGGCAAAGCCCAGTGATGGCTCTTAAATCCACAAGATCTGGGTTGGGGGGCAGGGCTGGAGGCACCAGCACCCTCAGGCAGCTGTCAACAAGGCCACTGCTGTTCTGCTTGGGCCACTAACCCTTTAAACTCAGCCACTGGCTTGACTCCAAGGTCTCTGCTTCCTGGCTTATTCTTTGGCCTCGGGGGCCCCCCATGCAGGAATCCAGGAGTGTGACCCCCTCAGCAGGCCTAGGCACAACCTTGACTCTGCCTCTGGCCCCCTGATGTAGGTTCTCTTCCTTCTCTGCCCAGCAACACCTCCGCCCCCCACCCCAGCCCTGGCCTCCCCAGCTCCAGCCTGTGGTCCCCCTTACCTGTCTGGGTGATCTGGTCCCACGTCCCTCTTTGTCCTCTGCTCCCCTTCAGGGGACCCTTTCCCCTCAGGCAGCCTGAGTCCCTCTCACTGCCGTGCTCCCCTGCTCTGGTTCCTAACCTTCCTCTTTGCAGGGCATAGGGTTCAAAAAGGCCTCTGTCCCCCTTCACCAATGCTTACTAAAGACTGGCTCCAGGTAGTCAACCAGTCTCTAACTCAGAGAAGTCCTGTTGAGCCAGTGGCTTGTGTGCATGTATGTATGTGTGTCTGTGTGCATATGCGTGTATGTGTGTCTCTGTGTACATGTGCGTGTGTGCATGTGTCTATGTGTGTCCCTGTGTGGGCACGTTCATGTGTGTCTGTGTGTGTGCATATGCATGTGTGTACACGTGCATCCCCGTGTGCATGTGCATGTGTGTGTGCTTATGTCTGTGTGCATGTGTGTCTTGTGTCTGTCTGTGTGTGTGCATGTGTGTCTCTGTGTGTGCATGTGTGTCTGTGTGTGCATGTGCGTGTGTGTGCTTGTGTCTGTGTGCATGTGTGTGCATGTGTCTGCATGTGTGTCTCGTGCATGCACACACACAGGCTGTTCTGGGGGAAGGAAAGAAGAGCCAACAGGCTCACCTTGCAAGGAGATCCAGGAGGCACCCTGGATAGCAGAGTCCTCACTTGCTTCAGTCAATTTGCAATGTGTGATGGCTTTGGACTGCGCAGTGGCACCTCCCAAGTGGGACTGGAGATTCCCTACCAAATTTCAGAAGGGGATTGCTAAATCCTCTTTCTAGTTATTAATAATGACGTTTGTTCCCACAGGTGCACGCAGAAATTCCTGAGCTCCATGACAGGGTGTCCCTTTATATTGGGACACATGACTGTTTCATTTTTTTTTCTTATACGTAGGATCATCCAGCTTTGCAGGAAGGAGGGATTTGATTGGAGCCAAACTTACCTCATCCTTGGGGAAAACCGCATTTCACTAGATCAGTGGTTCTCAGAGTGTGGTTCTCAAAACAAAAACATCAACATCACCCAGGGTGCCGCTTAGAAATGCAAACTCTTCTCTGGGCCCTAATGAATCAGAAACTCCTGGGGAGCTGGGTGGAGCCTGGCAATCCTTCTTTGCAAGCCTGTAGGTGACTCTGAGTGGCAGAACCTCTCCCCTGAGTACTCTCCCAGTGCCGTACTCCTGTGAAATGCCACCTCTCATCTTAAAGGCGGGGTTGGATATACCATTGGCCTAATCAGATTTCTTTAAGAAAAAGCTCAAAGCAACTTTCTGCCTACAGTTTTGTTATTTTTAAGAGAGCCATTGATTTTCCTTTAGTCTAAAGAGATCTTAGAAAGAAGACAGGTGCCTGGCCTAGCTGAAAGGTAATTACAGGAATTACCGCTTCCGCCTTAAGAGCAGGTGGCGTTCCTGCCCCTGCATGCTCCTACCCGCCTCCTCTAGCCCTGGCAGAAGTACCGTCTTCTCTTCTCCATAGCTCTCTCCCAGCTGGGGAGTGGTCCCAGCCACACCTCTGCTTCCCTTCCTCCTCCACAGTGCCTGCTTTGCTCTTAGTAACTACATAGGGTTCTTGATTTTTTCCACAGATGGCTTCCTGCATCTTGGTTTTTCTCTTGTTATGACAGCTCTTGAGTAGAAAATGAGTGTGTTGTCTTGGCCACGTCAGCATGTCGTGTGCTGGGGCCTCTCCAGAGTTGGCTTCTGCACCAGCCCAGTGGGGCCTGGGTGTGAGTGGTGCTGGTGGGTGGGCCCCTGGAGGGTGCGCCACTGGTGGGAACAGCTGGTCTCCACCTGGCAGCACTCACTGGGGCTCCAGAGAGAGCTTCCATGCTTCAGGGCAATTGGTCTTCGGTTAATTTATCTGAAAAGAAACTTCCAAGGAGCAAAATCCCCCAGAATAGTGTCAATAACACTCAGGATCTGTTGTGAAGCAGAGTGAAGACACACAGCAGATTTTAAGGCTTTTTCGTGATCTTGCACTATGGCAAAGACCCAGATGCAGGGGGACATGGGACCCAACTGCTGGCCCACAGGCCTCAGGGTATGGGCCATATCTTCCCTGGTGTGTGGGGCCATCAGACACCTGGTGGGGGGGGGGGCTGTGCACATCCCCAGGGGAGGAGGTGCTACCTCTTGTCTCCTTAAAATGAGTTTTATATTATTTTGTGACCTGAGATTTTGTTGAATTAAATGGTGCTTGAATTCAACGGAGCCACAGCCTAGGCTTCTAATGTTTGTTTTAATGGATGTAGGCCTGTTGTAGCTTTGGTGGTGGCTGGGGATGGGCAGATAAGGGAGAGATGCCATGTAGGAACAGTGACAGAGCATGCGTATCGAGTGCACACTAAGGCCAGGCCCTGTGCCACCACCTGCTGTCCGTGCCCTGCTAACCCTCACCACAAATCAAAGGGACACACCCTATTATTATACCCAAATTATAGATGAGCAACTTGAAGTACAGAAAGGTTAGGAAGCGTAGCCAGGTCACAGGGCATGGAAGCAGCAGAAGTAGAACTGGCATGTGGACCCATGTGATGGCAAAAGCCATGACCTTAGTTATCCTGCCACACACAGGATCAGAGGTCACCCCTACATCCCAGATTGATCAAGAGGGAAGGAGGGTCCCTCAGCTGCCCTGGTTTGGGTATCAGAAGACCTGGGGCATTTTCCAGTTTCTGCTATCTTCTGGCTGGGTTATCTTAGGAGATTTATTTAACCTGTGTTAAAAAACCTTTATTTAACCTAGTGCCCTCTCCTGTGACCAGAATCTGGGACTCTGGGTCTGGGCTCCCATACCGGCTTGCTCGGTGACATGGAGAAGTCTTCATGCTGAGTCCCTCTGGCCTCCATGTCTCCTTGCATAGGCCATGGGAGGTGGGCTGGGTGTCACACACTGTCCCTCCTGTGTCCTCTGAGACTCTGAGTGTGCCTGTTAGCCCTGAGATGAGGAGGTCTTTCTGAGAGCAGGAAGGGTGTGCTGGCTTGAGGGCATGGGCCAGAGCTGCCAGCTCTGGGACCTGGGCTCAGGGCCTCAGACCCTAGTCCTGCTCTGCTGACCCATTCATGTTCCAGTCAGTAGGCCAGGGGTGGGAGGACGGACCCTGATGAGGACACAGTGGGGAGCAGACCACCAGCTGGGACCTGCAGCTGCCTGTTCCTCAGGCTGCTAGGGCACAGGACCTGAATATGGTGAAAGGCCAGGGCCAGGCACGGCTTCTCAAGGCTTCTGAGAAGAGTTCTTTCTCTTCTTTCTCGTGTGTGTGTGCGTGCGTGTGAGTGCGTACAGTGTACATGTGTGATGTTGTGTGTAGTGTAGGGGGTGAGGGAGAGAGAGAGTGAAAGACAGAGGGTCTACCCCACCTGCCCCCTCCAGCAGAGTCCAGCCTGGTGCTCAGTGGCCATGTGAGCTTACAACAGTGGAGAGGCGACTTTGCAGGGACAGGTGGGTGAGGGAAGGTGGTGGAAGGGGCAGAAGCCGCACCTGCTAGGTGTGGGTTGTCTCGGTTCCTTGGCCTTCCTTCTCTCTCTGCAGTCCCTGCACCACCTCTCTGTTTCAGCAGGAGGAAGGCTTTCCTTCCAGTGCCCGCGGAAACTCAGGTCCAGTTAGATCCCTTTCGAAAACCACATTTTGTGGGACTTCAGGTGAACTTGCTATCTGTTTATTGAGAGCTCACTGGGGTCCAGGTACTATCAAGGAAATCAAACTGAAAAGAAATGGTTCTTTGCCTTCCAGAACAGCAGTCTGATGTCCTTCTCCACCCGCTCAACACATGGCAAGTCCTGGCCTTTCTTTTCCTTTGTTCTCTGAGCTTCTCTAGCCCAAGAGAATGGTGGCACCTCCTCGGTGGTGGTGCATTGTGCTCTGGAACAACTGGAGCGATTTCCTGTCCCTAAAACAACCTATGTGATTGCTGGATTCTGGGACAGATTGGCATCTTGGGGAAGAAAACTTGACTTGGCTTTTGAAAACTTGCAATTATATTTTTCTACTATTGACTGTTTCTCTCTGTTGGGGCCCTTAGTCAATGCCTGGACTTTCCAGACGTTCTAGAGCTGTGCTTTCCAGTGTGGTGGCCTTTGACTACTCAAGGCCACTGAGCACCTGAAATGTGGCCAGTCTATTGAGATGTCCTGTGAGGGTGAAATACATTTGGATTTAAAGACTTAGTACCAAAAAAGAATATGAAATGCCTCATTACTATTTCCACACCAGTTACATGTTGAATTGCTGATATTTTGGATACGTTGCATTAAGTAACATGGTATTACAAACTATATGATTATTTTCCCTTTGTAATCATAGGAACTTGCTCAGATTGTAGGAACACGCTCTGGGAAAGCCTGGTGTGGCCCAGCACAGGGCGGCACAGAAAAGCCACCTTCGATCTCCTGAGCTGAGGTCAAGGCACCAGTCACGTCACTTGAGATTTGATTAGAGAGAGCATTTGGGCTTCATTAAAGTTCATTAAATGAGCCATCCAGTGTAATTTAACTGAATAAAAATGGCTCAAATGGCTTTAACTCCCACCCCCTTCTATAGCAATTTAATTGAGGGAAAAGCAAATATATCAGTGATGTAGAAAAATATTTCTAGGCCTTCAAGAGGAAGGTTGGGCAGTGGCAGTGCCTTCCTCCTTGTCGTGGGCTCTCGGTTCTAAGGAATTGGCTCATGGGGCAGCCTTGGTGCTGGTGGGGGCATTGTTGACAAGGTTGCATGTGCCTCCTTCTTTCCTATGGGTTCAACCCAAGGAAGCCCAGCAGCTACCTTCATGACCCCCGTGGTGGGCTGCAGCCATCTCTGCTGTGGAGTCAGCAGTGCAGGGGAGTCACACAGTTGAGAACAATGAGGTGTGAGTTCTCTGGCTCTGGTGAAGGGGGCTGTAGACTGTCAGCCCCACCCTTCTGTGGTTTGTTCCTTTTCAGCAAACTCTTGTGTGGGGTTTTGGTGCTGCATCAGAATTCTCCTTTCTTGGTCTTTCCTTCAGATTCTTCAGCAATTTCAAAAGAGCCCTGGTATGATGTGTCAAAGGGGAGGTCAATCATCTCCAAGAAGATTGCTCTGATCTGAATATTGGTGTCCCCCCAGATTCATAGAGTGAAGTCCTCACTTCCAAGGTGATAGTATTAGGAGGTGGGGCCTTGGGTGGTGATGAGGTCACAGAGGCAGAACCCTTAGAAATGAGATTAATGCCTGTATAAAAGAGGCCCCCCGAGAGCAAGCGACCCCCTTCCTGCAGTGTGAGAGGGCCACTGTCTTGGAGGCATTGGCCCTCACCAGAGTAGAGTCTTCCAGCCCCTTGATCTTGGACTTCCCAAACTCCAGAACTGTGAGAAATAAATTACTGTTGTTTGGAGGCCAGTCTATAGCATTTTGTCACAGCAGCGCAAACAGATTAAGACAAAGACCAAGCATGCGGGGGGGAGAATAAGAGGACAGACACCTGGCAAGGTGTTGGTTTTAAGGAAGGAAGAATAGCACCTTTCACAATGCAGCCTTTGTGGATGCAAGAAATAAGATTTGCATCACGATGATTGCAGCCAGCAAACCACAGCCCTGGGGAGCCCACGGGACTGGGGGGTGTTCGACAACCGTCATTATCTTTTGGTCAGCTCCGCTGGATGCACCAAGTCCATTTGGTGCCTGAAAGAGTTTCTTTTGTGAGAAGCACAATGAATTCTCTAGGAATAGTCAATGACAGTGGTGCATTGACTCTGGGGATAGCCCTGGTTTTGTGTGTGCAGCCCATAGCAACACCAAAGTGAGGGGACCTAGCATACTGCTGGTTCTGTTTTGTCTTTTTTTTTTTTTTCCAGTTTTTGGCCAGGGCTGGGTTTGAACCCACCACCTCTGGCATATGGGGCCAACGCCTTACTCCTTTGAGCCACAGGTGTGGAGAAGGCTGGAGTACCCCTGGTGGTGGATAAGTGGACAGATCCAGATGGGATCTTAGTTAGCGGCTGAACGCTGATCAAGAAAGCGTGGACAAAGAGAGCAAGTGGGTGACAGAAAACCATGACTTGGAAGCTTTCAGGGACCACAGTGGGGCAGCCAACTTGGCTGTCAGGACCCTGGGGCAAATGCAGGGCAGAGAACAGGTGTATTAGTTGCTGTTGCTTCTAGATAGAACACAAAGCACAAACTGGGTCTCTTAAACAATGGGAATTTATTTCCGCCCGGTTCTGGAGGCTGGAAGTCGGAGATGGAGGTGTCGTTGGCAGGGCTGTTTTTCGGAGGCCTCTCTCCTTGACTTGCAGTTGGCTATCTTCTCCTTCCACCGTCTTCATGTCTTTTCTCTCTGTACACGTCTGCAACCTTACCTCTTCTTACAGGGACGACAGTCTTATTGGATGGAGGACCACCTCTATGACCGCATTTAACCTTAATGACCTCAGTAAAGGGTCCTGTCTTTAACTACAGTCACAGTGGGGGTTGGGACTTTGACATATAAATTTGGGGGGGGCACAGTTCAGCCCATTGCAACATCTAAGTGAGATGGGCCAAAGAGATGCAGCGATGCAGTGAGCATCTGGGAGCTGCATGGGTCTGAGATGTTGACGTGAGCGGGTGAGGATGCCCCTGGCTTATTAGCACAGGGATGTAAGGCACCTGCTCCCAACAGTCCTGAACACACACACCCTAAAACATACCTGCCCATTGGGCCTGCTTCTGCCAGTAGAAGAGAAGGTGCTTCCAGATGTCTGCCCATGCTTTATCTAGGAAATCCACAAACCCTTCCATCTTGAGGATCACTGTGTGGACAGGGCTTAATGTTTCTTCTCAACCCTCATCTCCCAAAGGGGCAGCAGAAGGATTCATCTGGTTGGTTTCTTTTGGTGATAGGGTCTATCTATTGACCCTTTTGTAGCAATAGGGTTCCCAGGGAAGAGGGTGACATCCTCCCCAATTATGGACCTCCATTCCTGCCATAGTTGGTGCCACCATTAGAAAGTTCACAGGGCTGCTTGTCATGCTGTGGTTTCTGCTGGTCAGAGCAGTTGTTGCCTGGGAGGATCCGTGTTCACATCAGGTTAATGTAGGAGGGGTCATCTCAGCCCTATCACACCTCAGAGCCCAGCGTTCAGCCATATGTGTGTCTGGGTCTTTGTGCCCAGAGTACCCAGCAGCCACATCATCCTTGTTTACTACCTCTGGGCCCCAGAGTCCAGGCTGTGAGAGGGCCAGTTGTGCAGCACAAAACTAATGGCTTTGTTTGGGTGCCTCGGATGAGAGACGGAGGGGGCAATGTCATGGAGCTTGATTTTGGGAAAGCATTTGATGCATCATCTCATAAAATCTTGCTCAACAAATTAATTCAGTGGTCAGGTAGTCTGGAAACTGGCCACTGACCCAAGCAAAAGTCAGAGATGGATGGTAGTGGATCTCTTAGGAGGAGGCATGGGGAGAAAGAAGGCTGCCATAGGGCACAGAGGCAGGATGGTGCTTAATTAAACTCTTGTCTGATGAGCAGGATGACCAGCTCATCAATAACTAATGACAGGTGAATACAGGTGAGTCACCAGCTAGAAGGCAGTGAGTTCTGAGTTCATATTGAAGCCCTGTGCCTTGATGTCTTCATTTACCCAGAACAGTGAGAATTCATAAATGCCTGTGAGGGCAGACAGGCCAGACAGGTGCCTGGCTGGTTTT
Organism: Otolemur garnettii; assembly: GCF_000181295.1. Taxonomy (NCBI): domain Eukaryota; kingdom Metazoa; phylum Chordata; class Mammalia; order Primates; family Galagidae; genus Otolemur; species Otolemur garnettii. The sequence continues at coordinate 11,761,698 of NW_003852424.1, read as the reverse complement.
GTGGTGTGTGTATATTTGCCTTACTTGTTTTTGTGTGAGTTTGTCTCTGGGTCCGGGGGCTTCTATCACGTGTCTGGCAAGTGCCGTGTGCAGCTGCACAGGCTGTGCACTTGCGCTCCTCCCTGGACTCGTGCAGTACAGTGTCCCTTTCTCTGTGCCATACACAGTGTGCACTGGGTTGTGTGTGTGTGTTTGGGCAGAGCACATAAGTGCTATAGTGGCTGCTCCATGTGAACGAAGAGCTGGGGGTCTTTCTTCCCCAGGTGGGACTTGGTGGGTAGGGAGGAGATGAAGCTGAGATGATACCCTTTTGAAAGCAGGAGCCCACCTCCCGGGTGTCCCAGGAGCCCTACCTCGTCTGGCTTGTAATAAGGAAATAATGTTCTTTCTTACTCTTTATTTGCCCAGAATGCCTGTTATTTTCTTTCTTTTAGAATCCAATTTTCTTTTGACATTTCTGCCTAATGTAGCAAAGTGTGACCTTTGTGAGAGGACATTGCTGGTAGCCCGCTCTCTGCCGGGGGCTCCCTGGAACTCCTGGCAGACCCCCTGCCTGCTCCTCCCTCGAAGATGGGCAGGGCCGTCCACTTCACCTGGACTGCTCCCATCTCCTGGCCTGCGCACTCCCACAAGCTGCTTTTGTATCTTACTGCAAGTTCCCCACAGCTCACTGTGTCTCGGTTTCTGGCTGCCTGTGGGAAGTTGCTGCTCGCTTCAGAACCGTGGGTTTTGTTCAAGAGGGTACTGGTGAGGGGAGCGAGCTAAAGGAGGATGCTGGGCTGGACATCTCTCCAGAGTGCTGCAGCTATTCTGTATGGCTTGGAAGTGTGGGGCTTGTCCAGCACTTGTCACCATGGACGCTACTGTGCATGAAAACAGAGCAAAACAGAAGATTTCTACCTAGATGAATCAAACATTCCGATCTACTAAAACATCATGAAGGCTAATGGCATGAGACTCCGAGAGTGGTACGGAAATCTATTGTCCTCAACCTAAGTTCTGAGGGCCTGGTGTAGTAGCTGGGGCAGAGTCAGTGACTCCCCAGGGGAGTGTGTCAGACACACATCTCCACCTCGGCTGCTGCAGGGAGCTCTGTCCAGGTGGCGTCCTCAAGTGGTCATATTGCAGTTCTTTCATTGCCCATCTCCTCTGGGTGTAGGAATGGTGGAAATAAAACTTACAGTTAGGAGTTTTGTGCAGCTGAGTGCTGTGGACGGCTTGGCGGGCTTTTGGTGAACACTGCCGACTCAGCAGAGCTCTCAGCCCTGCAGGAGGGGGCGGGTGAGAGTGGAGAGCTGCGGGGACTATCCCAGGGGTGGCTGTGGGCTTAAGGACACTAAAGGGGAAGAGTGCCGGGTGCAGGGAAGACGGTGGAGCAGTAAACTTGGGAGACACCCACCTGTGGTCCTGTCCTTTTTCTGCCTGCCCCCTGCACCCTCAGAGCAAGGCTGCCTCATCCGCATATTCCTGTCTCAGAGACCCAGCTAGGTCAGGCCAAGCCAGCTAACTCCAGGCAGGGCTGCATCCCATGAGAAGGATGAGGCCTATCCCTTAGGTTGTTCTTGTATTTGAATATCTGGTCTTGTTGTGCACTGGGTAGACTCTCGCCCTAGGTGATCTCACCAGCCGCAACTTCTCCCATGAGCTCCAGACCTATTTATTCAACCAGCTATTTGATTTCTCTCTGGATAGCCAGTTGGCATCTCAACTTCATAATTGTGAGGGAGACGCTTGATCCCACTACCTCAGTGTGACCTTCTGGCAGCTTTCCTCATCTTGCTAATGACATCCCCACTCACCTGATCATATAATTAATTCTCTTTCTCTCCTCTCCCAAATCCAATCCAGTAAGAAGTTCTGGCAACTCTACCTCCAATACCTATCTTGAATCCATCCACTTAATTGCCTCTACTCCCTTCTCTTGCTTGGAATACTGTAGCAGCCTCCCACTGGCCTGCCAACTTCCAGTCTTGATCTGTTTTTTAAAATGGTAATTAGATTATGTCACTTCCGTACAGAAAACCACGAGATGCTTTCCTGTCACTCTTTAAAATATAAAGCAAACTCTTCCCCATGGCCAGCGAGGTGGGTGTGGCAGGAGTCCCTCTGCCACTTATCCCAAGGCACTTCCAGCCCCCCCCCCCATCTCAGGACTTTGAACTTGCTACTTCCACTGCCCGGAACGCTGCTCCCTTGGTGCTCATTCTCATTCCGCTTGTCTCAGGTCCAGCGTTCCTTCTCAGAAGGCAGTTCCTTTGAGCCCTCCCCCCTCCTGCGTCAGTTATTTCCATCACTTTGGCTATCTTCTTCCTTCTGCTTATTCATTTGTAACTTAAATACATGTATAAGGTTCCAGAGGGAACTCACCTTCCCTCTCAATAGTCCACCCCCTCATTCCTCCATGTAAACATACCTATTTTTGACTTTTCATGAATATTTGCTATAGAAGTCATCTAAATATAGGTGCATGTATAAGAATGTGTGTGTGTGTAAATAAGAGTCTGTATTTGCATTTACTACCTACATGTTTAATAGACACAAGTGTACACATGCTTCTGTGTTTGAATAGATATTTACCTAAATGCATCAGCACTACCATCAGTTCCCATCAGTAGATGAGTACCTTGTTCCTGGGGTGCCACTTCAGTCCTAGCAGTGTCTAACTGCTGCCTTGAAGGGCTGTTATCGCATCCAAAGTTGTTGAGCCTGGCGAAGTAATAACCGTGGGCGTGTTTCTTCTTTTATTCAGAAGACTAATGGCTGCTCCTTTTCCCTGTACATCCTAATGAGAACAATTAAATAGCCATTAGGAAGAGAACAGACGCATGAACAAAAGGCTGATGTCTTGATCACTGATGGGCATGTTTGCCAGGGGAGACACTGGCTAAAAGGAATTGCAGGTGACCCTCAGAGGTTTTCGTCCAGCGTTCATTTTAACAATGCTTGTTGCCTTGTGTACCCCGAAAGCGCTCTGTCTTCCAGGAGAAGGATGGCTTTGTGAAAACTTGGTGAGCTTTTACTGTGAGGAAAGGCTATGGGAGAATGTCTGAGAGAGAGAATTTATTGTTTATTTGATTTGTAAAATCTCGCTCTTTGAAACACCTCAGAAGCCTCTCCAAACCCGATCTGTGGTCTCCACTATTAGCAGATGTATCATGAGCCTAACAGAATGAAGAAGAAGAAAACCAAAGCCAGGCTCCACCAGAATGACCAAGTTTGCTACCGAGGACATTGCTTATGCCAGATCTGTTTTTTAATTTCTTCTTTGTGTGTCAATCTTGCAGAAACCTGTCGAGTAACCGGCTCACCACACTCTCGTGGCAGCTCTTCCAGACGCTGAGTCTTCGGGAATTGTAAGTTCGGTTTTGAAGACTGTCCAGGTACTGAAGTGGTCGTAGTAGGTGGGTGCAGAGAGGTGTCAGCAGTGGAGCTATTTGAAGGCTGGGCACACCTCTTGAAGGGGCTACTTGGGTTGGATGACATAAAGCGTACCATGTTCAGTGAGGGCGATCCACCCCATTGCTTGATTTCTGATGCTCTTTCTGGGCATAGGCTATTTCAGAAAACAGGAATCTCATCTCTTTATCAGGATTTAGTTTTGTGACCTGTAGGTAATTAGTAATAATAATACTATTGATAACAATAAAGACTATCTGTCAATTTATTAAAAATAACATTCATGGCTCGGCACCTGTGGCTCAAGTGGCTAAGGCACCAGCTACATACACCTAAGATGGAGGGTTTGAATCCAGCCTGGGCCCGCCAAACAACAATGATGGCTGCAACCAAAAAATAGCCAGGCATTGTGGTGGGCACCTGTGATCCCAGCTACTTGGGAGGTGGAGGCAGGAGACTCGTTTGAGCCCAGGCGTTGGAGGTTGCTGTGAGCTGTGATGCCACAGCACTCAACCCAGGGGGACAGCTTGAGGCTCTGTCTCAAAAAAAAAAAAAAAATTAACATTCATGATCCATAACTTTATAGATTGTCAGGTTCTTTCATTTACATGTCTTTGGATTTACTATTGCAGTAGTCATAAGAGGTGGGTGTCATTCTTTGCATTTTATGGGTAAGAATCCTGAGCCCTAGGAAGGGTTGAGACTCAACCAGGATCTCATTGCTAGAGACTGGTAGAATCAGGACTTGAACCTAAGCCTTCTGACTTCAGATTGCTTGTCTTTTCACCACTAGTGATCTTCTCTCAGCTTACTTAGCTTAAGTAGAGCAATGCCAGAGTGGAGCCATATATTTATTCAATCTGCATGTGGATTGCTTAGCCTTGTTACAGTCCAAGGCTGATCAGTGTGCCCCTACCCCAGCCAGCCATTATACACAAACAAGTGTTGGCTGGATGAGTGAAAATTCGTGACTACTGCTGGAAAAAATAACTCATGTTGATGTGTGAGTCATTGGGGTCATCTCTGTGCATGAAGGACAGCATATTATGTTGTAAATATAAATCAAGGAATAAATTGCAAAGGAATTGAGGCACGGATGATGTTAGTGAGTCACACTGTCCATGTGTTTACTTTTACTTGGTAACTCAGTTACAAATTCACTGAATGCACATTGTTTTACTGTCTTTACCAAGAGGCAATCACTTGGACCTCTGATTATGCTGTTGGTTTTTCTCACTTGCCAGGGAGACCTATACCTCCTGGCAAGACCTGAGTTCATGAATGAGTCATAACCTTACCTTTTCAGACTCAGTTGTTCAGGAAGGGGAATATTTGCATCCAATGTTCAATAGCCTATTACTCCATGACAGACCTGTATACCATAAGTGGAAAAGATCCTAGAGGTAAATGAACATGACCACTATAATTTACTACTAGCACTGATTTCTGAGTTCTTCCTCTGTGCCAGGCACTATGCCAAGCAATCTATTAAGTTATATATGTCATTTAGTTTAATCCTTACAACAATTCAATAAGGTAGAACTTATTACTGTCATTTCACATTCAAGGACATTGAGGCACTTAGCACATTTAAGTGTCCTCTTTAAGGTCACTCATTAAATAAGTGGTAGTATGTTGAATCAAAACCTTGGCCATTATGCTCAACTGGTTTCCAACTTTTTCCATCTGTTTCCAAGGCAAGATTATTCTACAATAAATTTCAAAAAGTACATGATTGTGGTTCTTTCTATGTTACCCTAGAATTGCTTAGGGGCTTTGGGGGCTTTCTTTCATGGGAGTCTTGCATCTCATGCTCTTGGCACGCTTGCCCCTTCATCTGTGAGAGGCCAGGGGCAGCGTCTCTCCAGGGAACATCTGGGGTCTGCCGTTGGCTGAATTATTGAGAAAACGTTCAGTGCTCTTTCTAAAAAAATCATTGGATGAGAAATCAATGGTGTGCTGCTGCCCTGGTGACCTGTTTCGTGGAGTTTTAGAAACAGTTGTTCCGTGGATATATATTTAAAGAAAATGTCAGATTTCTCCCAGAGGATCATGGGATCCTGCATTCATCTTTGCCCAGAATCAATACACCGGTGAGCTGCATGTGACTTATGGAGGAATGAAGACGCTCCCTCCAGTGTGAGTCAGTGTGTGAGCGCCACCATGTCTGTGGAGTATTTTATTTCTGTCATATTGTTAAATAAGAAAAAATTATATTGGAGAATAAAGAAACCCCCCTCTAAGGAGCAATTGCCCTGGTGGGGGTCTGTTTTTTGAGGAAGAATTGAATGTTGAGAGTGGAAAATTTATCTTTTGGCTGGAGGGGCTGTGTGTTGGCTCTTAACAGTGGCTATGATTAAAATCCAAACAATCCCAGTTCCTGGCAAATGGAAGAGGGGGTGGTATTTTCTTGTCCGACTTCCTGATTAGTCCACATGGCGCCATCTGCCATTAGCCATCTAGAGTGCCAGGGTCTGCCCCATGGAGCCTGTGGGCTGGGGTGTGGGGATGGATCACATATTTCCATGGGAGAAAGAATTTGGGCCTTGGAGGAGAAAGAGCTCAGTGTGCCGTGGCAGTCAGAAAAGCCACATGCCAGAAGTATGAGACTTTGTGTGACCCTCTGCAGGAATGAAGAGGCAACCGAGGGTGTTGAGGGATTCCTTAGCACGTTGCATCCGGTCACTGAGACTCTCTGCTATGCCCCCAGCCAGCCCCTCTCCTATTTATATGACCTTAGATTTATTATTTCAAGAGTCATAAGAGGTAGGTGTCATTATTCTCTTCTGCATTTTATGTGTAAGAATCCTGAGCCCTAGAAAGGCATTTGGGACTCAAACAAGACCTCCCACTAGAAGATCTCTAATATAAGAACTGGTGGTGTTGAGACTCCCCATTGGAAAAACTGAGTGTATATGACTTTTCCAGAAGGATAGAAGGAGAAAGAGGAGGCATATATTGAGCACCTTATATGTAAGAGGTCATGTCTCATCCTTGGAACAATCCCACAAGAGAGGTATCAATATAATCAATTTTACAAAGGAAGGATTTGAGGCTTGGCCAACTCAAACAACTAGCCCTAGCTCACGTGACTGGTAAGTGGTAAATCTGGGAATTTGTACCACTGGTAAATGGTAAATCTGGGATTTTTAGTGTTATTGCCATCCAGGTCCATTCTTTCCAATGACCACGCTTTCTCCCTTACCCAGCTCAGCAGCACATCCCATATGCTCAAGTGTCTCCTTCCAGAAACCACTCTCAAGGTGGCAGCTCCCCCGAGCAGAGTCACAGGAGAAAAACAAGATACCATCTCAGAGTCCTTGCCCTGTGCCAAGACCCTTGCTTTATGTTCTCTCATTTACTTTTGTGAGATGTGGGGTGATGGTCCCGGTCAGGCACCCAGCCCACAGCCTCCTGCTGGTCCAGGGATGTGCCTTTCACAGAGCAAGCTGGAAGCACCTCTCCTGGTTTGCTTTAGAGTTGCCAGCACTGTTTCAAGGGCACAAGTTTGAAGAAACTGGACTTGGCCTTGCCCAGTACTCTCAGAAGTTTCTGGATATGGCAAGATGGTGTTTTTTCCTTCCAGAGAAGACTGGAACTGTCTGTCCAAAATCAGAGCAAGAATCAGAACGATTGTCTTAGAGATAAAGAATACATTGGGGGAAAAGAAGCTTGGCTTCTGAATCTCATGATATAATTTGGGCAATGAGAAGAGGCACCAGAGGATATAAACCCACAGCACAGAAACCCTCCAGAAATACCCCGAGGACCGTGAGCGTATCTCAAGCAGGCTTGTCTTGATACCCTGCACGTGCTGAGCAGACATGATTAAAATAGATTGGAATATTTCATTTTCTTAAAGCAAAGTGGTAATTACCTCTGGTATAATTTACAGATTTAATCGACTTGGTAAAATATTAACTCAGTGTCAAGGATGGGTTTGGACTGGTTCTGGCACTTTTCTTCTTCCAGCCTTGGCTGTGACCATTTACCACAGGTCTCGGGGAGAAGTTGCCAAACAACAATAATATTGTTAATAATAGTACTATTCGAATGACCCTTTCTAGCCTGTTTACAGCCGCCTTTAATTCCTAAAGCATGTTAATGTATATTATTGCCAATCCTCATAATAAGTTGTGAAGAAGGAGGTGAGCACAATTATCTCTATTTTATGAATGTTAAAATAGAGCCTTAGAGAATTAAGTCACTTGTATTAGTTCCCTGGGAGTACTTTAACCAAAAAACAACAGAAAATCGTTGTCTCATTGTTCTGGAGGCCAGAAGTTTACAATCAGACTGTCTGCAGGGCCTCCTTTTCTTCAAAGGCCTCTGGTGGCTCCTAGTTTTCCTTGGCTTCTGGCAGCATCCCTGCAATCTCTCCTCCTTCTCACATAGCTGTATTCATCCCCCTTTCCTTCCTAAGGACAGCAGTCTTTGGATTGAAGGCTCATCTGAAATCCAGAATGGTCTCATCCCTTGATTCTTAACTTCGTAACATCTGCCAAGACTCTATTTCCCAGTAAGGTTGAATGCACAGAGACTGAGGCCTAGCACTTGGACTTATCTTTGTGGAGGACACAGGTTAACCCACTGTATTTGTTCAAGGTGACATAGCTGGCTCAACTCAGATCTTTGCTTTGTGCTCTTCCTACCTTTCGCCTGTTGTTATTTGAAGGAGGCCTGGCCCATGACATCAAGGATACTCTTTTTGATCTGGACCCCGTCTCCATTTTCCTCGGCCTGGCCCCAGGATTGCCACTGGCAGTGCTGATGTTGGAGAGGGGAGTAGAAAAGGGCCAGAGTGATGGCTGGAGGGAATGGATGTTTTTAAAACATCCAGTCTCTGCTTTGGCTATGCTGCAAAGTGCCTGTTTGTAGAGCTCAGATGGGGCTGAGTTAATCTGTGGGGAGCCTCCAGGGCCCTGTGATTAGGCCCCAGGCCACCCTGGGGCAAGGGCTGGGTGTTGGTAAACTGTGCCCTGTAGCGGCTGCCACTGTATTATTCATGGGGCCACCTGCATTATTAACGAAGCATGGAAAGCCATGATTTAGGTTCTTGGAGTCCCTTCCACCGCAGTTTAAGGCTCCTGTGCTGTAGACCTGGTTGGATGGGAGAAGGGACACAGGAGAGACAGCATCATTCCGACCTAGCACCTGCCTGTCTTTGCACCTCACCCAACCCACTGTTCCAACCCTCCATTGTCGGGATATAAAGATGATTGTGGCTTTGCTTAGCAGGCTGTCCAGGCTGCTGTGGTTTTCAGACTCCAAATGCTTTTCTGCTACGTGTGTCTGTGTGTCATGTTCTTTAGGAGGAAAGTCAAGAGGGATGGGAGAAAAAAACTGAAGGCTCTTTTTGCAGTTTCCTGGAGACTCCAGATTGCAGCAAAGGACCAGGTCTCAAGGTGCCTCCCTTTCGCTGCATTAGGTCCTGTAAGCAGGGCCCTGGAGGGACAGGATGGAAGGGAAATGAAAAACCATCCTGTGCCTGGCAGCATCCTCAGCTCATCCCAGACGTCTCTCCTAATTCTCCTGCCAGCCTGAGGCCACTTGGCACTGTCTGCCTTGAGGGGGGGGTGGCTGAGTTACTGGGATGTGCACGGAGACAGGACTGCATAAAGGGCTGTGCGGCTTGTGGCGATCCAGCCGAACCCTGGCTTGTCTAGTCTTTTCCACCCAGGTGGATAATTTGTATTTTTACACCTACTTAATAATGAATGACTGCATCTTGTCAAATGAGCAGCTGGGAAAACCCAGGCTGACCTGTTTCAGTTTGCATCTATTCAGGCATCTTGACCCTGAGCGTCACTCCGGCAGGGCTGCCGGGCTAGTCCTTGTTGCCCCTACAGTGTGAGTTCAAACCTCCCCACCCCTCAGGCCTCCCTCTCCCACAAAGGCCAGACAGCTCATCTGACCTGTGCTTTGCTAAGAGCCCTCAGACATCCCCTGCCTTCCCCAGGCTTCCTCGTTTGTTGTGAGGGTAAATGAAGGGGTATGTGGTAAGGCATTCCGCCTGGTGTTGGCACCGTGGCATGTGCAGTGCTGATGGTACGATCCTCTCGTTGTCATTACTTCTTTCTCATTTCCTGTCTCCCTTTTCTCTTTTGTCAGTCTCATTTCCCAGCCACATGGGCATCTTGCCTTGACCATATCCTTCCCTTTCCTCTTCCAGAACCTGATCACTCCCTCCGCACCCCCGTCCCACTCCAAATGTATTTCATCTCTTCCTTTCCACTGAGTCCTTCTCTTCTGTTTCCAACCAAAGGCAATTCTCTCCGCCGTTGATTTCCTATCCCTTGGGGTTTAACACCTTGGGGTCATTTTTCACTCTTTCTTATTCTTCTACCACCATCAAAGCACCAAGCCTTGTCCACCTTGCGATGTTTGCCGGGTCTTCCTGCCCCTCTCCCTAAGTTTTAACCACCCCTGTTAACCAGGCAGGAGTTCTCAAATGGAGGTCCAGGGTTCCATAGGGAGCCCCAAGACCTTTTTGAGGAGGTTATAAGTCTGTTTTCATAATAACACTGAGCACTATTTGCCCTTCTCACTCTCATTCTCTCTTGAGTGTACAGTGGACTTTTCTGGAAGCCATATGACATGGGCTCTAATGACGTTGCTCTAATGACTAGTGGACTGCATGCTTAATGTGTTTTAAATCTTTCTTAGTTTTAATTTCTGATATGGTAACTAGTCATAGATACAACCTATATAAACAAGAGCTCTTCGAGGTCCTCAGTAACTTTTTTAAAGAGTGAAAAGGAGTTCTGAGAACAGAAGTTTAAGAACACTGACCTAGAGACCCTACCATCTCCATGGTGCCTGTCCTTGAGGTAGACAAGATGCTCTTTTGGGGTGAATGAGCTGCATCTCCAGGGCCCTGGGGCTAGATAAAGGTATGCAGACTGGATCACATTCCCTGCCTGTCCCTTTGGCTGGGTACTCTGAGAAGTGCACAAACTGCGCAGCTGTCCATGGTGACCCGGTGTCTGGAAGCCCTCCTAGCTGCTGCCCTGTCTTCAGCTCCCTTTTTCTCCAGTCTACTCTGTATGGTATTGTTGGGTTGCTGTTTGTACTGAGCTTCTCTGTCCACACTGTTCCCTTTTCTGAGGGCCTTGGTGGTTTCCCATTGCCTCCTGGAGGAATTCCCAACTTGCTGATAGCAAAGTGAAAGTCCTCCACTGCCTGGCTTCCACTCACCCGTCCAGCTTTATTTCCCAGTGCTCCTTGACACAAACTCTCTGCCCTCTAAGCCTTTCTGTCCTGTGTTCACACTTTGGTTTACAACATTCCCTTGCCCTTGGTACTTCCCTGTGGGTCTTCCCCATAGTCTCTGACTGTGTGAGTTCCTAGAATCACGGCTCTGGTCTTGTTCCTCTGCTTCCCCTATTGCACCCAGCAATGCCTTGCATGTGACAGATGGGGGGGAGAGGGGATGGGCTTTGGAGTCCAGCAGAGATTTGCTCTGTGGAACACTAGCCAAGGGACCTTGAGCATGTGATCTAACTCCTCCAAACATCACACAAGGCCCCTCATCTGTAAGGGCACCATACTGGCCATTTCCTCGGGTTATTGCAAGAAGCAGATGCTCTGTGAAGGTTCGCTCCTCTCCCTTCGCCTTTGCTGGAAGAGCACCAGGTGCAGGGAGAATTCGTGGGCACTGTTAGGCTAAGGGGATGATACTAGGTTGGGGTACTCGGACATTCTGTCTGCAGTGTCCTGGAGTCTAGAAACACGAATCCTCTCTCTAGGGCACTTGCTGCCTCTTGAAAGCTAATTGACTCTGATGCATGTTTAACTATTTGGGGGTTTTCCAGTTGTTGAAGGTATCCCGGGTCTCAGTGTAGTGAGCCAAGTGCCCTTCCCTGTGGGCACCAACACATGCATCCCCTTGGTCCAGAGAGAGAATCTTGTTCTCCCGGGTGAGCCAGACATTCAGATTTATCCCATGCTCTTAGTGCCAAGAGTTTTGGATTGATTAATGCTGTTCATCGTTTCTTTAATAACCTCATTGACTTGCTTCAAATCACAAGGAAAATCAGTGAAGGAGGGCCTTGAAGGTGACTCTTTCTCCATCAGACATTCTTCTTCACCAGGCTGAGTGCTCCTGGAGTACAGGGACCATCTTACTCATCTCTGTAGCCACAGTACTCAGCCCATGCCAGATAAGGGGTAGGTGCTTATTAAGAATTTGTTGAATTCATGGAGGAATAAAGCTGGTCCCAGGATGGGCTTTGAGTATATCTTGGAAGCAGCTGACTACCTCCTCCTATCAGGGACAGTAGCACACACTCTGTTTCTCTGTCTCTGTTTCTCTTTCTCTCATTCAATAAGAATTTATATGCCAGGCTCAGTTCTTAGGTACTGGGGATATAGCAATGAGCTGAATAGGCAACGTCTCTAATCTTCATAGAGTTTATTCTTGATTTGGGGAGATGAATAAATAAACAAAGTAAAATAAATATTTAAAGTGATGTTGGTGGGGATACATTTTCGAAAGAAGAATATGTTATAGTGAGGCAATGGCTAGGCAGGGTTAGGGCAGGGGTTGGTGGCTTTTTAACAGGAGGCAATTAGAGAAGGCTATATGAGTCCTTAAGGAAGCGAGGGAGCCAGGCTTAGCCATATGCTGGGGGAGAGCTCAGCAGGCACAGGGGACAGGGCACCGCAAAGGTCCTGGGGAGAGGATGAGCCAGTCCTGCAGGTGAACTTGCAGATATCAAGGTCAGTGTGGCTGAACAGCAGTAGGGGGTGAGGTAGGAGATGAGGTCAGCGAGGTGATGGAGAATGGTGCAGATCAGATAGGGCTTTGATTTTGATTTGCAATGAGATATAATCCCCTGGAGCGTGTAGAGAAGAAGAGCATCCCCAAGTGATATGTTTAAAAGGGTTCCTTCACCAGGAGTCTTACGTGCAGTGGATTTCTTTCTTTCTTTTTTTTTGTTAATGAGCTTATTAGTTTTAAAACTAAAATATATGGACTTTTAAGTCTTTTTCTACTTCTTTCACAACCTTGCTAAGCCCCATCTCTCCTTAATCCCTGATGGACAGGTGGGGCCCCCCTTGGCCTCACAGCCCTGGGAGGGAGCTGGGCCTTCTTCGGTTCAGAGATTCCCTTCCTCTCTCTCCTCGCCCACAGGAGATTGGAACAGAACTTCTTCAACTGCAGCTGTGACATCCGCTGGATGCAGCTGTGGCAGGAGCAGGGGGAGGCCAGGCTGAACGCCCAGAACCTGTACTGCATCAGCGCCGACGGCTCGCAGCTCCCTCTCTTCCGCATGAACATCAGTCAGTGTGGTGAGTGTGTGGCTGCCCTCCCCCACCCGGCTCCAGGGGGCGTCATCCCTCAGACACCCGAGATGCTGCTGGGACTTGAGCAGCTTCCTTCCCACATGCCCTTCCAGCCCTGGTCTTGGAGGTCGGGTGCAGACTGACTCACCTTTCCCCTCCTCGTTCCTTTCTGTCTCTCTGTGAGCCGGCTGTAGGGAGGCTGGTATCAGGGAGGCAGGTGGGACTTAAAGGTGCTCCTTCCCACCAGACCAGCTTCTCTTTCTCTCTGAGTTACCTGTCAACCAGACCAGAATGGGGGGGGGGGTGTCTCAAAGCGTGGGTTCTGGACTTCCTGTGTCAGGAGCTCCCAGGTGCTTTCAGAAAAGTGGATTCCTGAGCCCAGCCCACAGACTTTTGAGATCAGAATATCTGGGGGGCGGGGTGTCCCAGAAATCTGAATTTATAGCAGATTCTCTGGGCATCTGGAACACAATAGTATTTTGAGAACTAGATTACAAAGTGGAATGATGCCATTGGGCTTTACTGCCAAATCCCATTCCTGGAGCAGGTGCCTTAGCCCTACCCTGCCATGCAGGAGGGTCCAGCTGTGTGGGCTTCATGTCTGAATTCTGATATCTCTGGGGAGGTGGTGTGAAGCCTCTGGGATTTGGGGAGGTCATCCAAGATCCCAAGCAGGTGGTCTTACAGCCATTATTGGGTAAGGTAAGAAGTGTCACTGTCGGCCCAGTGGACAGAGCTTCCTTTGGGTAGTAAGTGTTTGCCTGTCTTTTCACCTGCCTTGTCTGGCTCCCAGACCTTCCTGAGATCAGCGTGAGCCATGTCAACCTGACTGTACGAGAGGGTGACAATGCTGTCGTCACTTGCAATGGTTCTGGGTCGCCCCTGCCTGATGTGGACTGGATAGTCACTGGGCTACAGTCCATCAACACCCACCAGGTAGGCACCTAGGTGTGGGTCCTACCAGGGGTTGGGGAGTGATCACTTTTTATTCTTAAAGAAGGGGGGAATCGTGTGGCTCTGTCACAATAGGAGTATACAACATAGACATGTGTTCCATCCTACTGCGATATTTTCTAGCTAGTTTAATTTTATCAGTTACACTGTGCCTCAGTTTCCTAATATATCAAATGAGTGCAGTGCTGTGCTGACATCCACCTCATAGGGTTAATGCAATGGCAACCTGAACTACTGCCCGGGAAGGGTCCAGTACCCGGGAATGCGCTTTCACTGGGAAGACTCCGGGCCATGTGCTCAGCTACCCTTTGGGTTCCTAAAGGCGTTTTTTGGGTTACGTGGGGGAGCTGTCCTGGTAGAAACTGTTTGATTGTGTCTTTCCATTGGTGTTTTCAGACAAATCTGAACTGGACCAATGTCCATGCTATCAACTTGACGCTGGTGAATGTGACGAGTGAGGACAATGGCTTCACCCTGACATGCATTGCAGAGAATGTGGTGGGCATGAGCAATGCCAGCGTCGCCCTCACTGTCTACTGTGAGTGCACCCTTGTGGGGGATAGCTGAGTGCAGTGTGAGGCCAGTGAGGTGGGAGCCAGGGAGGGTCCGTGGTGTTGCTAGGGCTGAGCTAGAGAAGTGGGCTGGGCTTCCAGCAGCAGCAGGAGGAGCCTTACAGAGTGGGACTGAGAAGTAAGTCCTGGGGCAGTAAGCCCAGGACAGCTTCCCTGCCCCTTGGAGTTGGTTGAGTTGTGTTGGTGTGCCTCCAGCTCAGCAGCATCTCAGGGCACTCCTGAATTGGCCTTTTGTAAAGCCCCTGAAGGGTCCTGAGAGGGGACCCTCCAGCTAAGAGGACCCAGGAGGCTTGGATTATGACAGGGTCTCTTTCCCTTTGTTGGGGGGTGGTGGGCCTCTGCTCCCCTTAGCCTTTTCAGAACAGGTGGGGAAGAATCGGGATTCACATCCCAGGTGCTGGAGGGCTGCTCAGGGCATGGGGTGGGAGGCTTCAGCTGGCCTCTGTCCCGGCAGACCCCCCACGTGTGGTGAGCCTGGAGGAGCCGGAGCTGCGCCTGGAGCACTGCATCGAGTTCGTGGTGCGTGGCAACCCCCCGCCTACGCTGCACTGGCTGCACAACGGGCAGCCGCTGCGGGAGTCCAAGATAATCCATGTGGAGTACTACCAGGAGGGTGAGGTCTCCGAGGGCTGCCTGCTCTTCAACAAGCCCACGCACTACAACAATGGCAACTACACCCTCATTGCCAAAAACCCGCTGGGCACAGCCAACCAGACCATCAACGGCCACTTTCTCAAGGAGCCCTTTCCAGGTGAGGGTGGCATAGCTGGCCCCGTTTGTATGGGCTCTTCCTGGGAGCTTGGGGGACAGGCTGTGGCAGTTCATGAGGAGAAGTAGCATCAGCGCTCATACTGTTATCTCAGGTCACCAAATGTACATCCCTTGGGACATGTGCCACCACCGCCCGCATCTTGTGTAAACTGAGATAAAGTCTTTGTTTTCCTTGTAGTTGTCACAGTAAAAACCAAGACCCTTCAGGAAGACACAGTGGTACATATAAGAGCACATTGGGTCACAGTACAGACACTAGGGACCTTAGAGCTGGATAGTAATGGTGGGAAATTCTGGCCTGGCCGTTCACTTGTTGGGAGACTCTGGGGTTGATCATTTGCTTTTCTGAGACTTGACTTCTTCTCCTATGAAATGGGCCTGACTAGACTGATCTTTGGCTTTTGAATGAGTCAAGGCATATAGAGCACATGTCACAGGGATTGACACCTGGTGATGGCTCCATGATGTTCTGTTGCAAGGGACTTTAGAATCTATCCGGGTTCAAACCCACATTTGACAGACAGGTGGTCCACCTGAGCCTCAGTCTACTTGCTGATCAGGGGCAAGATGTGACTTGGGTCTAGGCCCCCAGGTCTGTGGCTCCATTCCTATCTTGTTCCATGACGAGCTATTGCCAAGTGGACTGGGGCTAATCATTCACATCATTGAAGAATTTTGCTTGATTGGAATTTTGGGAGGTGATTCTCAGTCTTGGTTAGGGCATTTCAAAGTTGGAGGAGAAACAAAAAGCACCAAAAGAATTGAGTGAAAGTAGTTGCAGCATCGTTTGGTGGGTTCCTCAGCTGTTTGTATCCATGAAGCCTTACGTATCTTTGTTGACCTTGGGGCTCTGTGCTGGGAATTGGTGGGTGACCTCTTGGCCTTTGATGGCTGGGAATCAGGGAAATTGATAATGGGAAGCATCAAGACTGATATGATACACACCTACAGACACATAGGCACTCAAAGGGAAGAGACAGTGAGAGCTAGAACTATGTAGCAGGTATTTGGGTAAAGGTGATTTCACAGCCTGCAGATGACCAGAGGGTGGTGGCTCTAGGAGGGCTTATTTATCTCAGTGCCACAGAACTCAAACCACAGGCTGCAAGAGCAGAACTGGAGAGGTGAGGCTGCGTGTGAAGCTGCATTCTTGCCATCGAGGCCTAGGAGATGATGGAGCCGTCTCTTTGGGGAGAGCTGAGGATGTGCTGATGTTTGAGACCGTACAGTCCCATGTAGTCTGACATTTCCGACATCATCCCCAGTGGGCCCAGGATGAGGGCTCAGGACTCTTCCCTTCCTGGGCCTTGCTGGGCTCTCTTTTGGCAGGTAGAAGACTTCTGGCCTGCACTGTAGAAGCAGTGGTGCTTCGATGCAGAGATACTTCACTCTGATGAGTTACAAAATCAGGCTAGGCTTTGTTGATATGAAGGGCAGAAGTGGCCCTTTGTTTCATCTGTGCCCACCCACTGATTAGAGAATGAACTCTGTTTTATTATTTATTATTTATTTAATTCTTTATTAAATCATAGCTGTGTACATTAATGCATTTATGAGGTGTAATATGCTGATTTGATATACAATGTGGAATGCTTACATCTAACTGATTAACATGACCATCTCCTCACTTTCTTACTTGTTGTCGTAAGACATTCATACTCTATTCTTAATAGATTAGTAATGTATCATTGCATTATGCACATAGGTAAGGTACCCCCAAATCCCTTCCATCCTCAGAAGGGGAGTCCACACTGCTCTGTGGGTGGGGATGTTGCCAAAGGGAAGCTGGAGGGAGGAGGCCACATCTTGGGCTCGTTCCACTATAAGACGTTTTTGAGAGTCTCAGGGCAGCAGCAGTGCCAGATGATATGGTGGACACAACTTCTCTGTCTCCTCTCTCTCTGAAGATACCACTTGTGCCCCCACAAGATGCAGCAGCCCCTTCGAACAGTGTCAGGATACCCTCCTTGCCTGGTCAGTTTTCAGCACCTCTTAGGCCCATGTTCTCAAAAGTGTGGTCCCTGGACCAGCAGCATTGGCATCTCCTGGGAATGTGTCAAATCTCAGATTCTCAAGCCCCACTCAGATCTACTGAATCAGAAACTCTGGGGTGGGGCCCAGCAGCTGTGTTTTGACAAATCCCCAGGTGACTGATACTCCCTCTTGGCAATCTGCTACCGGGGCATGTGGTGGGACTCTGACCCCAGAAGGAGAGAGGAGGATGTAGTCACAGAGAAGAGATCATTTCCTCAGGCTCATCTCTAGCAGGCTGGGGACCCCTGTGTAAAAGTTGCTTCTTTTATGAGCCTTTGTGTTAAAGGAATCAATGGATGATGAAAAGGCAGTGACAGGGAAAAGAGGGACCAGTCACATCAAATGACAAGACATCTAACCATTCCAGAGAGTCAGTTATCTGGGGGAGCAGGCAGGGATATGTCATAACCCTCTGAGCCAAGCCTTCCCTCTACCTCTAAGCCATGGATACACAGCTGGTCTGTGGGTTCCTTCTCTCCTCTTCCAATGGGAGGGTATGGAGACATCATATTTATCCCATGTACCTCTCTTTTGCTTCCAGGCAGCAGAGCATCAGGGTTAAGGGTAAGGGCTCTGAAAGTAGACAGACCTAGGTGCAAATGCTGTCTGTGGCCCTCCCAGATAGTAGCCTGGGCTCCCGGAATGGGGCTTATTGCATGACTAGGTGACAGTCAGTCACTGCTCTCTGCCTCTGTTTCTCCATCTGTGAAATGGGAATGATAACAAGATCTCCTGCCTAAGTTACCATAAAGATTAAATGAGTAGTGTCTTCCAAATGCTTGGCGGTGTGTCTGGATGGAGAAGAGGTGGGTATTGTTAGGATTCTTGGTATGCAGCAATGAGGTGACTTCAAGAGTTCTAGAACTACCAGTCATTGTCTGGTCAAACTAGTCCTGGCAGATGGTCTTCAGGTAGTCTTATGCAGTGGTTATGGAGCCACAATGCCAGGGTTCAAATGATCACTCAGCCACTTGTCAGCTCTTTGACCTCAGGAAGATTACATAACCTTCCTGCTTCTACTCCAAAGTTGTGGTGAAGATTAATCTACATAAGGGGCCCCTTCTTGAAGATTTATGGTCTGGGACTGTAGGAGACATGTGCATTCATTCCATTGATGACACAGCCCTTGTTCATATTCAGTGGTGTCTTGGCATTCTCTCCCAGCCTGCTGAGGGTGTCAAAGGGTGAAGACCATCCCCGGGCATCTCCTCTTCCAGTGTGAGCATCTGAAGCTCTCCTAGACAGACTTCCTCTTCCAAAGCCCACTGCTTCCAGGATATGGAAATGCTTCTAAGGAGATGCCTGTGGCTCAAGGAGTAGGGTGCCAGCCCCATATACCAGAAGTGTTGGGTTCAAACCCAGCCCCAGCCAAAAAGAAAAAAAGAAAATTGCAACAACAATAACAACAGAAAAAGAAATGCTTCCAGCTTCCCTCAAGTTACTAAACATTCATAGACTGATTTGGAGATTACAGGGTTCATAGACTTAGCCAAAAACATTTGGCTAAATGTAAGAATATTCTCTAATAAATATTGGAGCCTTATTAGAAACATGCAAATCAATAGGAACTGCAGATCGGTTCAGCAGCTCTCTTTGCTCAGGCTCTGAGCGTTTCCATCCTAGCCATTCTCCCCCAAAGCAAGTGTTTGGTCACCTGTGGTTGAGGAGAGGGTGGCAGCATAAGGGTATGCTCAGGAATTTGGAGAGAGCACTATTGCTCTCCCCCAAAACAGGGCAGAACAGACAACCAAGAAGCAACCAGACAGTGTGTGAACTGTGAATCCAACTTTCTCTGTGTATGAACTGTGAATCCAACATCATATTCCCCTTAGTGAATATTTGTGGAGTCAAACTTACCATAGCTATGACTGGGAGGGCTCACAATGAATGAATGAATGAGTGAAAGAGTGAATGTGTTCTTACTTCTGAGGGTGTGGTGGGCCTAGGGCATGAGGAGGTGCAGGACGACATCATGGTTGGCCAACAGCATCAGCCTTCCCTGAATCCTTCTTAGAAATGTAAAATTCCAATACCCACCCAGATCTACTGAATCAGGCACTCTGAAGTGAGGACCAGTAATCTGTGCTTCTTTGTAATTTTTAAAGACTTCTAACTTTTGAAAGAGTTTGGAATTTACAAAAAAAAGTTACAAAGTGCAAAGAACTTCCTTGTAGCATTGGCTTGATTTCCCCAGAGGTTCACCTCTTCCCTAACCACAACACAGTGCTTAAGCCCAGGATGCTAATGTTGGTCCCACTCGGCTAACTAATCTACAGACTTGACTTCAGTGTTACTGGCTGTTCCACTGATCCAATCCAGAGTTACACATCACATTCAGTTGCTGTCACCTTAGTCTCTTTAAGTCTGGGACAGTTCTCCGGTCTTTATCTTTCATGATTATAGCGCTTTTGAAGAGTATTCACTGGTTCTTTTGTAGACTGTCCCTTGTTTTGAAGTTGTCTGATTGTTTTCAGCAAGAATCAACACAGAAGTGAGGCTCTGTCCTTTCATCATGTCACACGGGGGAGGGCATGATGTTGATATGGTTAGCATCGAGGGTGTTAATGTCATCACCTGGTCAAGGTGGTGTCTGCCAGGTTTCTCTACTGCAAACTATTTTTCCCTCTGGAAGTAACCAATATAATATTTTAAAAGTACTCAAATAGCTTGCTTCTCATCATTCTTTCACGGTCTTGTTTTAACATTCATTGATGAGTCTTGCCTGAAACAATTATTACTGTAGGATTTGCCAAATGGTGATTATTCTATTTCCATCATTGCATCTACATTTATTAATTGGAGTTCTGTAAGGAAGAGCTGTCCCTTCTTTCCCATTTCTTTGTTTAATTATTTGCATTAGTATGGACTCATGGGTGTTTATTTTGTTCTATGGCTAAGAATTTGTGTATTAGTTTACTAGGACTGTCATAGTGAGGTACTGCAGACTGGGTAGCTCACACAACGTAAATATGTTTTCATGCAATTTTGAAGACGAAGTGTGAGGTCAAGGTATCTGTAGTTCTGATTTCTGCCAAGACCTCTGTCCTTGGCGGGTGGCTGTCTTCTCCCCGTGTATCATGTGGTCTTTCTTCTGCATGTCTACATGTTCAAATTTCTTCTTATAAGGATGTTAGTCTTACTGGATTAGGGCCCATCCTAATGATCTCATTTTAACTTAAGTACCTCTTTAAAATCCTTTCTCCAAATACAGTCACATTCTGAGGTACTAGGGATTACAGCTTTCATATATGGATCTTGGGGACACAGTTCCATTCATAACAGTCTATGACTACCATTATTTTGTTGCTCAAATGGTCGCACATTTGGCCATTGGCAGCTCCCATAGCCTCTGTCCGGGCCCCCATTCAATTTTCTAGAGCCATAGGCTGTTCCAGGCACATCCTGTACTGTCTTTGTCTCAGCCCTGAAATTATTTCATTTCTGCAAAGAAGCCCCATTCCCTTTGTTGAAGGCTGATAGTGATCACCTTCCAGATGATTCTGTAGGGTGCTGAAGTTGGAGCATCTCTAGGAGAGTGGTCAAGAGCTTGGACTTGGATTTGAACCCAGCTCTAAGCCCTTCTTAGATGAATGGCATCTAATTAGTTAAGTCTGTGAAAGCCTCTTTCCTTATCTGTGAAATGTGTTACCCTTCACTTCCTAGTATGGTTATAAGGATTGAGTGATATGTTATATAAAGCATTGAACATAGACCTGGATCATAATCAGTGTCCAGTAAAGATTAGCTTTCATTATGAGGTGAGCTATTTCTAGAGGTCAAAGATCAAATTGCATATTTCCAACTGGGGGATGGGCAGATTCTAGAGGGATTCCCAAGAACTGCTCAATGACCTACTATATAGCTATACTAATCACCTCTATATATAGCCACTTGAGGAATTTCATCTTGAGATCAGAGTTGGCACTTTGAAGAAAGGACCATGGAGGCCACCGTGCAGCACCATCCCTAGCACTCTGTGTCTTTGGGGGGGAGGGCTGGGGATGACACAGTGGGACTAGGTTTAGTTCCCCATATTATGGGCCACCTCCAACCAGGATCTTAGTCTCTTATTTCTTTCCCATTTGGTGGACCACTCACTACAGAGATAGTGTAGTGTGGAGAGAGGAGTGACATGCCAAGGATTTTAGTTTGTCAGTTGTTGGGAACAAGGGATCATGGTACATGGGAAGGATCATAGACACAGTATGTGTATTCTGGTTTTTATTACATGTGTTAATTATCTCTTTGTCTTTCTTTTTTTTTTTCAGAGAGCACAGATAACTTTATCTTGGGTAAGTCTCCTTTACCTTTTGCTTTGAAACTGATTCATTATGCTATTTTTGATAACTGTTGAATGCAAATAGCTCTCTCTCCTAGTCCACATCATCCCTAGCCCATGGCAGCTGAGGGCATCTCAATGAACTGGGAAAAAGAATTGGAGAGTAGAAATGCTTATTGCATTTCTAATCATCCCATGCCTTGGTTTCCCCTGGGGAGTTTTCTAATATCTGAGCTCCTTGTGGGTCTCTACCTGGATAAATTTGCTGTATCAGGATAGATGTGGGGTTTCATGTGCCTTGCTGGACTTCTGTTGATCATCTTAGTTGTTCTCCCGGAGAACAGGGAGCCTATAAACCTTCTAGTGTTTTTCCGCAGCTTTAAGAATCTGGGGATTTGGCCAGGACACACATTGTAGAGCTGTGACTTACAAGATCTAATCGACTCATGCGTCCTCAAGTGGAATTACTGAGGCTCAGTGTATAAGTGATGTGGCGCTAGGGCTAGACAGTCCTAAAATGTTTTGAGATTTTGTTTGTGGACTATGGGAGAACTTATGTTTATTCCATTTTCTTTTCCTCCCCATGGAGATGGGAGTGACAGCAGTAGTCGCTGTCATTTCTGGCCAGTGTCTGGCCCAGGATAGTAGATTATGCTATTCAGAAACACCACCGGCTGCTTGGCATAGATGCAAATGTCACCTATGATTCCTTTAGTTGTCCCTGGTCTTAGAGGACTTGTAATTGCTTAGAATGTACCTTCAGAGAATTCTGAATGGGGGCCATGTCTTGCCTAGGAGGTGATTCTAGATGGGGGACAAATAGATACTTGGCATTCTATCTTGGCCTTGCTGCATAAAGGTGGTGTTCCCAGTGGGATGGCTCTGTGTTCTGAAATCAGTGTCAGAGATATGGATAGTGTTGGTTATGGGGCCTCACACTGCCTTGGTCTCATTGAGGAGGAAAAAGGGGAAGAGAAAGGGCTGGGGAGGGGAAAGTAATACCCATGGCAAGGCGTAGCGGAATGCCAGCAACAGCTGCCATCAGCGGTACAATTTGCCTAATCCAGACCCTGGCCAAGATCCCAAGCCATTTTCCTCTTTTCTATGCCATATAGCTCATGGTCCATGTTGCCCAGGTTACAATATTCTCTCTGGGGTAGGGATAGAGGATGGGAGTGAAGGTTTTTTATTCCTTATGGAGCCCGCCCCAACTGTAGCATGGGTCAGGTGGCCAGACAGGGACTTCCCTCTGGGGACTCTCGGAAAGCCTGTGGGGCAG
The DNA here is from genome assembly GCF_000181295.1 of Otolemur garnettii. Lineage (NCBI taxonomy): Eukaryota > Metazoa > Chordata > Mammalia > Primates > Galagidae > Otolemur > Otolemur garnettii. Next base: position 11,739,125 of record NW_003852424.1, on the reverse strand, counting down.
GGGGAGCCTCCCTTCCAGAGGATGTTCTCCAGCAGGAGGTCTCCCCAGGGCTTGGTAACCAGGCAGGGCCTGCAGCTGAGCTCAGTGCCCTCCTCCTTCTGTGTTTGGTTTTCAGTGGATGAAGTGAGCCCCACACCGCCTATTACTGTGACCCACAAGCCAGAGGAAGACACTTTCGGGGTGAGTGACTTCTTAGTCCAGAGGGGCGTGTTTATGGGTGTAGCAGATTGCAGGCTTCACCTGTGTTGCTGACTTTTCCAAATAGTCCCTTAGTTGGGACCTCAGTGTATACGGCAGAGAAAAAGCAGCAATGGTGAACTCCGTTCAGTTGTCTGAACCTGCCTTGTTTGATGGGAAAATCTCATTGTTTGAGAAAGTCTTTGAGGATCTGCTGCCAGCCCTAGGGCTTGGAAGAGAACAGTTTGAAAATCCCCAGACTGTTAGGAGCCCAGCTGGGCCTGATCCGCAGAGCCTGTCAACTGTCCCAGCCTTCTACAAAAGTCCATATTGCTCAAGGCTTCTCCTTGAGTGGGTTGTCAGGAGCCTCCCCCCTACTCTCTCAGAGCCAGAGATTTCTCTGGACAGGTGAGGGAAAAAGTCTTTTTGAGTCCAGGATAGGACTATCCTTCCTTCCTGGATAGGGATATTATGGAAAGAATTCCATTGTGAAGATGCAGAATTATCTTGATAATTAAAACAATAAGAGAATTCTCTCTAGACTTGCTTTTGCATCTCTTAGGATGACCTCAGGGGAGAAGGGCTCAGACCATTGAGTCAGGGAACTCTCTCTAATCAAGTTGGGTAATTTATCTATTTTTCAATGTTCTTAGGGTCTTACAAATTACTTCCTCTAGAGACCTTACTCAGTAGTGCAGTTCAGAGAGGGCTACAGTTACTACTGAAGTAGGACTGTTCTCATCCGGCACACACGTCACTTTAAGGCACTTGGGTTTTCTGTCACTGTTCCTGACTGTCTGGTCTTGGCCCCTAACAGGTGTCCATAGCAGTTGGGCTTGCTGCTTTTGCCTGTGTCCTGCTGGTGGTTCTCTTTATCATGATCAACAAGTATGGTCGGCGGTCCAAATTTGGAATGAAGGGTAAGGTGGGATTTTCATCTTCCAGGGTGTCATGGGGGGAAACATGGCTACTTTTGATCAACAGACATTTGCATCTCTCTCTGCTGATCGTGGAACCTAAGTGGTCCTCGTGGAGACCCCTGCCTACGTTCTTGGTCTTGGTAATTATGGATCCTAGACAGTGTTGAGATGTGTGGAAACCAAATTGAGGAATGCACGGTCTTACTCTGGTTGCTGATAAAGATTGCTTACGTGGGCTTGTGCCATGAGGATGATGTGGGAAGGGAGTTGGATGTGAGGGTGAATGAAGAAGAACTCAGGTTTATTTTCATAATTGTTGGGTAAAGGGACTCTGGGTTTGGGGACTTGGTTTTCCTCTTGTCTGCATCCATCTTTGGAGTTGCGTTGGGATGACAGTAGCAAAGTGAGAAGGAGGGTGGTAGACTCTGGTATTGGAAAACTGCTCATGCAGTGGTATCTCAGCACGTAACTCTACGCAGAGTCCCAGAACCCATGCCAAGAGCAACATGATTTCTAAATCTGCTGGCCGGCTTCCATGACACAGAGTATCCCAACTCATTGTGGTGGAGGTTGGGGGTAGGATGTGGCTCTCTGCCAAGGCTTGGGTAAGGGGACTGGTGTAAAAGGGGTTAACATGGTGAATTAGCATCCACCTGCCTGATCCCAGAGATGGATGTGACCAAATGGTTCAGAGGAGGCTGGGTACCAGTTTCAAAACAGAAACTTGAATTTCAAGATATGCTCCCAGCTGGAGTTTCCATGTATGGCTGATGTGGGGGCACGCAGGGAAGGACCACGGAAGGTCTGACAAACCATCAGGTTGCTGAGCTAGGATTTAGGTCGGCATTTTCTGGTGAGACCGTGCAGTCTAGAAAGATGAATCTTCGTGGCTTCAATGTGTGAGTAGTGGGGGTTCTGACTTTGGTATCCAGGGACTAAAGAGTCCATGAATGCCATTCACAAGGACATTGATCGCCTGAACTTATATACAACTGTTTAAGAGTTTGTGCATGGCAGGGGGTTGAGTGTACAGGGAATAGAACTAGTTCACAGTTTTCGTTATATTCCTGAAAGATTCTATGAGTCCCTTAAAAACTTAGAACACTGATGAATGGGAAGATACCCAGAGAGGATTAGAAGGGTAGCAAGCATGGGGACAGACTGCCAGTCTCCCGAGAGGCCTTCTGTACTCTCTGCTCCTGAACCTGAACAGGTAATAGCAAGGCAAGCCAGGTTTTCTTGAACCATCTGAACTCTTGACCTAGAGAAATCCATGTGCAGGAAAATTATAAAGAGGAGGTAAAAGTTTGTTGGGTCGAGGCCATATGACATAAATAATCAGACCACTCTGAAGCTTCTTGATTGAAGATGTGTTTAGTAACACTCACCATGTGTCAGATAGGGCTTCCTAGGTTTAGAAGATGGGGCGACCCCTGAATGAGCTCACAGCCTTCAATCTCAGGACAATCCCTGGGCTCCTGGCTTTCAGGACTGGTGCTATTATTTGTGCAAAGTTTTCCTACCATAGCTGTTCCTCCTTCCACCTGAGAAAACATCGGGGCCCTGACTAAAGGGAAGAAGGGGGCACTGTTGTTTCCCCAATGAGGCGCACCACCAGCTGAGACCCTGTGACACGCTTGGCAGTACTGTAAGAGCAGATTTTTCCTATTAATTGTCATCCGGTTTCTGGAACAGCATGTCCCCGTGTCGGATGGATTAGGCAGCACCCAGGGCGGTGCCTCCCCTCAGCTGTCCTCGGAGCCTCTCTGACCCTTGCTCCCCTCTGCCAGGGGAGCTGTCCCTGGGCCCGGTTGGGTCAGGAGAACATGTCCACAAAGGTGGGAGTGAAATATCATCTATTCTCAAGTTAGGCAACTTAAAGAAGTTATGCTGGAGTTAGAGGCTAGATGAGATGGTGCGGCCAAGACTCATCTAATTTGGGATTAAGCCTGACCCTCTGATCTTGATTAAGTCCAATTGTGCTCAGGCCTTATTTTAGGATAAATGGGGAAATACCTCAAGCTGCATATACCCTTGACCTTTTATTGCCAGTGAGCATCTCAGCCCAGGAAAAATAAGTGACCACATGGGTACCAGAAGTCCTCCAACTCTGACTTAGGCAGAGTCCCATCGCTTTACATCCACCTCGGACTCTGTTTTGCAGTTTTGAATCTGGGTGAGAATGTATGATGCCACGTAATGGCTGTTTGGCTTCCTCAGAGTAACTTACATCTTGGGGCCTCTTTTTCCTCAACTTCTAATACGAATAATACTACCGACTTCACTGGGTTGCTGCTGAGATCCGAGTGTAATTGGCATCTAGAGCGGGCTCTATGGGAGCCATTTCCCACTTATTTTCTTTATGTACAAATCTTGCTGGACTCTTTCTGTTGCCCTCCCAAGACTCAGTCAGGCCCTCTTTTGTCCCACATCACATACAGTGAAAACTCCTCTATGATGCACGGAGCCCAGGGCGCTGTCCTTGCTTTGCTTACACACCGTCTGTCTGTCCTACTAGACCGGGAGCAGCTTATGCAGGAACCCTGTCTCATGCCTGCGACTTCACACAGCATTTGACAAATGCTTGTTGAACTTAGAAATGAATGGCTTTAATTTTAATCAGAAAGAAAAGCACAGCTTGTAAATCGGCAACTGGCTAATTAGGGCTAGTTTGGAAATCTGAGATGTCTGGGCAGTGGGAAGTACAGTGGAGATGATAAGAAAACTCATAAACAGTTCCCACCGTCTCCATCTGAGGGCCTGGAAACACCGTGTGTAGATGAGGAGGGCCTGTTAATACGAACTTTGCTTCCTTCTGAGAACAATGCAGGGATTAATATAACAAACACCTGTATCTCTCCTGCCTAGTACGTGCAGCTGTTACTGTTTTGTTTTATATTTGCGTTTAATGCTTTCTTCTTAGAAGAGATAAGATATGACTGATAAACTTAAAACCACTTTAGTCGTCACCTCGGGCCTATTCCCATTCCTGTCTCCATAGGCAGCCGTTGGCTTGAGTCTAGCTGTATCCTCCATGCCCTGGTTGTAGTCTTTCCCGTAGCTCTACCTCTCTGCATGCTGTTTCTCTCCTCATGGCTTTCTCCCAGACAGACTCATGTATCTCTCAGACTGCCAGATTAACAACTGCCTCTGTCATGCAAATGAGTGGGCATAGCTGGTAACCAGTTCGTTTTTATACTTCTGCCTAATGTGTCTACATACCTACGTGTGAACATCTCTGTATATCCGTAGGTAGACATGCACACATGCATGTGTAGACATTTGCAAAATGCATTGCTCTGTGCATGTTTTAATTTATACATGTTTGGCCTCTGGGTACCATGCGTCTTGCTTTATTTGCTTGTTATGTGTTGGAGATCACTCCATGTCGGCGTGTGCAGGAATTCCTACTTTGTAGGAGATGCGTGTGTTAGCCAGATCTTACAGAAACAGACTGGGCATGCTTTGCCTCAGACCCCTCTGTCCGTTTATTAAATGTTATCTCGATCAAAATTTAGGCTTGGGGAGGGGGTCACTTTAGGATGCGAGCTCATCTTCTCTTAGAATCACAAGTGCTTTAAAAGGGCACCTGTGCAAACAGTGGAGCTTCCTTTTTGCTGGTGGTGAGACCACTGCCTTAGAACAGCAGGTGTGATTTGTGAAGTCTTTGGTGTGGCCTGGGCACGGACAGCCAGCCAGCTCTCCTGCTGGAGCAGGCTCTAGGTGGGAGGGAGGAGGGGCCGGGGCGGTTCCCACTGTGTCAAGCCTTTACTCTAACTGCCAGGTCATGGGGCAGTCAAGATGGTGGGGAGTTGGGGCTCATGGCAGGGGCTATTTATTGGAGGTACATAAATGTGTAAAAATATTTAATATTTTAACAATTAATTATGTTGCAGCAGTGTATCCTGGGCTGGGAATGCCAAGTTTATCCTCTCAATATATTTTTAAAGTAGGCATTAAAAGACCATGATGGTCTAATTGGGCCCATGTGTGCAGATGAAGAGACTGAGGCCAGGCTGAGGATGTGCCTTGCTCCACTCTCACAGTATGGTTAGGCTGCTTATTCAGAGAATGTCCCCCCATCCCCCATTGTACAGCTAATGAAACTGAGACCCAGAGCAATGCAGAGCTGGGCCCGAGCCCAGAGCAGGCTGGAGCAGTGGCTCTGCTTCCTCTCGTACCTGGTTTGTGCTGGGAGTGGGAGGCCTGGGAAGGAGGCTGAACTGTGAATACATTAGCTCTATCCTGCTTCCCTCTGTCCCTCTTGAATGGGGTTTTCAAACATTTCTCTTACTAATCTGCTTTTTCCAACCTGGGACACACCTGGCCTTGGGAAAAAGTATGAGCTGAGTGAGGAGAAGGCCCAGAAGACTCCCTTGATCTCTTTGGGGACCAGCAGGGCAGCAGAGGCCGAAGGCTGGGAAGGAAGGGAGTTAAGAACCGCTGCTTGGGCTTCCAGAAACGAGTAAGCTTTAAGTGCCTCCTCAGCCACTACTTGCATTTCAGCCTGATGGTGGATGTGTGTTGGTGCCTCTGACAGCCTGTGGGTGAGCTTGTGCGATTGTTCCATTGTAAATTAGCCTTAGTTAATAGGTACTTAAAGTAAAGTGCTTGCCTATTTGATTATGATTGGCGGTTATTAACATTTTTTCCATAAACAGATGGTAACTGTCCTCTCAGTGCGTTGTACACTCATGCCAGAGTCTTGATTTGGAGGGACTGGCTCCTGCCAAAAGATCTCAGGGGCTGTTGCTGCATTGAATGGTCTTGTTATCCTTCTGGTTTAACCACTTGGCAAGGGCATGATTAGTCATTTCTGCCTCTCTCCTAACCTTGGAGCTTTGGACTGGGAAGGCTCCTTCCAGGTAGTGGGATGGTGGGGTCAGATGTACCGTGGACTCCTAAGGTTTGCATGCTCTAACTCTACGTGTCTTTCTCAGCTGGGGTAGAGTGTCCCCGTGTCTATGGCCGTGTGTGTAGGGCAGGGGAATTGATGCAAGGAGCATGGTGTGGCAACAGGAGACGATTGAAGGGGGCCTGGATCATGGATAACTCCTTTTTCCCTGCAGAAAATGCTTATTTGACCTCTATTTAACAGGAGATTGCAAGCTAAGAGCAGTACAAGGCAGAAATGAAACTGGATAAAGGAATTGGCTTCCCAAAACATGCCCATTCTTCCTTCCTTGTTTTCTTTCGTCTTGACTTCTTCTGTTTCTTTTTCCAAACTGAGGTGTGCAAGGGAGGAAGACATCACTGGCCCCTACAATGACTCTGTAGTTGGGACTCCTGTTGTAAGGTGAACATAATTTTGAGTGTGGTTTCTGGCTCCTTTCCTATGTCCTTAACTACAGTCCTAGTATTCTCCTAACAAATGTTCTCATGCCCTTCCCCTCTTTCTTGACACTGACTACCCCCAGTCTCCAAATACTGCTAGTATTTGGCCAAGTCTAAGTTAAACAGGTTCAGTTTGTGGCACATTGCAGGCAGGACGTACATGACATAACTTAATTGAAGCCAGAGCTTCTCTTTTTCTGTGTCTTGGACTTCACTGAGAGCCTCTGGCCATGGATGAAGCCCTGCCCGATTGATGACTGAGTCTTGAACATGGAGCTCTCAGAAGAAGTCTGGAAGGTCCTGTGTGTTTTTCTGGCATTCTTTTGCTGCCCCATCCTTTGTGGGAGCTTTGCAGGTGTGTAGTAAATCATTGCAGAAATCCCTGCAGGGTCACCATGGGTTATCTTAAAAGCTGGACTGCTCTCAGTCTCCTCCTGTCCTCCTTCCCCATGTTGGAGGCTCCAGAGAGCCAGCCATTCTCTGGTATGGACTCTTCCTATTTGGAGGAAAATCCCTGGAAATAGAGTCTGATATGGGATGCTTTTCCTCTGTGGCTACCTGCTAGTGGGCTGTTTTTGGCTGGCCTCTGTGTCCTGTTCTTCAGGTCCACAGATGGCCAATATGCTTGGCTCTATAGCCAAAGCAATGGCATCTCAGATTTGTTTAATTTTAGCACAGTGCTTACTAATCCATGTTATTGCCTCTGGCCCCCACAGGGTTAACAGCCCTTGGATATGTCACTTAAGAAGTTCTCAGCCTTTTGTCCCCTGCTACCCATGTGACAGATGAGAGTCCCATGCCTTACGCCTATTCTGGGTGTGACCAGCCATTTCAAAAGTGTTGGCTCCCGTGGTAATTTCACACCTAAGAAAAATATATCAGAAGATGAGGAGTTAGCGAATGGGATTTTAAAATTGGGAATAAAAGCAAATCCAAACAATTTGCTCTTAAAAATTCACAAGCTTTAGTGTTTTCTTACCCATCATACTCCCTCACTGACGCAGGCATCTTGCTGTGTCGTGGGCCCAGGGTGAAGGACTGAGAGAGGAGGGAGTTGCCAGCCTTGACTTTGGTACATTGTTCTTTGCCCAAGATGGTTTTCACCTCTGCAAAGAAGTTGCAGAAATTGCACCGGTGGCACCTTTTTCCTCTCTCTGTACATAGCATCTTTTCTGGGTCTTGGGAGCTTTCACTTGCCCAGCGGAGGCATGACCATGACCTTTGGCTAATGAGAAGCTGCCCTATGGCTGCAGTGCCCAAGCTCCATGTTCATGCAGCCCATTCTCTCAAGAACTCCGCAGAGGGCTTTAGGAAATCCAAAGAGCAGCCCTGGAAGCCACAGGCAGCAAAGCAGAGAGGCCAAAAGAACTGTTATTCAGGAAACCTGTTTTGGGGCTGGGGGAAGAAAACACATACCGAAATCAACAGCCACTGAGCTAACTGCCTCAGCTTCCTGTCACCCACTTGTGTTTATCCCAGAGAATGAGCTGGATAGGGCAGTGGAGAGGGGCTTACTGCAGGTGCAGCAAGAACATCCTTTAGCCAGCTGTGGTTCCAGCTGTGGCTCCAGCTGCAATTCCAGCTGTGGTTCTGGCAACCAGGTGTGTCTGCCACCTATTCAAGGCCCGGCGCTTCTCGGGGAGAGAGGAGGAGCCTTGGGTTGTTCTCAGCCTTGCCCTTGTGCTCAGAAGGGTCAGTAACACTCCTTTCTCCCTTCCTCACCACCTCAGTGTGCTCAGGGAGGAACCAGTCAGGTTGCCCTGGTGCCCCAAGTATAGGGCTCTTCTAAATGCAGAGCCAGCTCACAGGTCCATGAGGCCAGCTCCACAGTTTCAGGCCCTAGCCAATGAAGGAAACGGGGATTTCTGTACATCCTTTTCAGAGTGGAGCTGGCTTTTGTGGAAAACCCAAAAGTACCAATTGATTTTTTACTTCTAAATTATGGAAAGTGAATGGGAGGCACCAAATATTTATCAAGCCCCTGCTGGGTGCCAGATGTTTAATATATCTTATGTCAATAATAGTGAGTCTTCATAGGTGGCTGTTTTTCCATTTAAAAAATTAGATCACTTGCACTAGACTATTAATTGCAGCTCAATTTACCATTGCTGAGATGTGGAAACAGCCTAAATGCCTACCAACCTAGGAATGGATTAACAAACTGTGGTATATGTATACATGGAATACTATTCAGCCACTCAATAGATGGAGACTTTATTTTTATTAACCTGGATGGATGTGGAACACATTATTCTTAGTAAAGCTCCACAAGAATGGAGAAACAAGAATCCTATGCAATCAGTTCTCATATGATGACAATTAAGATGGGGGAGCGGGGTGGGAGAGCTGAGAAAGGGAAGGAGGGAGGGGGTGGAGGGCCAAGGGGTGTGGGACACCTTTTGGGGGCAGGACACAATTATAAGAGGGTCCTTATCTTACAAAAGCAATCAATGTAACCTGGTTCTGTGTACCCTCAACGAATCCCCAACAATAAAAAAAAAAGAAGAAGCCGCTTTTAAAAAGTAAGTTGTATCATTCTTTCTCTTCATTTGTCATGGCGATTCAGGAATTGGAAGGAAGATGAAATAAAGTGATTTTCTTTCCACAACATAAAAATAAAAAATTAGCAAGCCACCCCGAGTGGCTAACTTGCTCAAGGTTATGTAGCTGGTAAGAATCAAAACCAGGTTTTGAATGAGTTCACTCTGAATTGGCAGTTCTCAATGCTGGCTACACATTTCAGGCACCTGGTGAAATTATATAACTCCCCCAATCTAGGCCATATCCCAGATCCATTGAATCAGGCGTGGACATGCTTTTTTAATTCCTTGGGTGATTTCATTGTGCAGCCAAGGTTGAGGACCAATGGTCTAAATCCAATAAGCTGCGTATTTCGCTGGGTCCCCAGGTCGTTTATGTAATCTGCAGGCTAGCTCATCTGAGCAACGTTGAGAGCTTGTTAAATATGCTGTTGCCTGGGTGGGTGGGGAACAAGCATCTCTCTAGATGGTTCTGAATGCTCAGTAGGATTTAGGACTCACCATCCTACGTGTGTGTAGAAACAAGGGATGCCAACTTGGACAATGCTTCTCAAACTGTAATGTGCACATGAATATTGGTGGGTGTGGGCAGTCTTGTTAAAATGCAGATGCTGAACAGGACTAGGGGAGGCCAGAGAGTTAGCATTTCTTACTTGTTTCCAGAGGATACTGCTGCCTGGGCCACACTTTGAGTAACAAGGGTCTAAGCCTCTGGTGGACACTTCAGGACTATGACCTAGGGACTTAGGTCACCTCTGTGCTTTTTGTGTCTTCTTGTGTGTCGTCAGCAAAATGGCTGGAATTCTGTGACTCTAGGATTATAAACTATAACCAGTACTTGACTGGCATTTCAGTTCACTTGGGTAAATAAGCCTCTATTCTCTCTTTGTTTTGATGGTGGCTTCCTTGGTTCTAAACCAAATTGCCACCTCCTTCCACACAGGGCACCTAAGTGTCCTGCTTCCTCAGTTGATCTCAGTGACAACTATGTGGTCAGTCAGTGTTGACATTCCACTGAAGAGGTGTGGGGACAGAACCCCATTGAGGTCAGCAGGCAGTGGACAGGCCAGCCATTCCTCTCTTCTTCTAGACATTTCCGTGTCTTATTTGCTCTTTCTCCCATAACTGACCTTGAAGGAAATGTTGGGGGCTAGAAACACAGGAAAAGGTCAGCCAGGCAGGCCTGGGAGTGGATCAGAACAGGTCAGTCAGCAGGCCAAGGCCAGGTGGGTTCAGTGGATGGCTGCCCAGCTGAGCCACTGGCCTCAGAGACACTGCCCTTGGTGGTGTCTGGAGCCCCATTCCTCTTTAGCTGATTGTGGAATGAGAAATGCATGGTTGGCCAAAGACCAGAGCAGTTTCTTTATCAGCCCTGGAGATGCTGAGCCTCCCTGCCTGACAGGCACCTCGAGTTTGCAGGGCTCCTGTGCTGCAGCAGCCGAGTGAACTGGTTCCCAGGCAGGCGGAGAAGGCTGGTGTCTGTCTCTCTGTCTGCCAGTATGCCTTGCCATGAAGTGCCAAGAAGGGCACCCAGGGGGTTCCAGGAACTGCCTTTCAAAGTGAATCCTTCCAAGTAAATTATTTTTTTCCCCAGACTAATGTGAGGTCACAAACGACAAGGTTACAGTGTTTGCATTTGTTAGGTAGAGTCCCTCTTGTAGTTGTGTCCTGTACCCAAGAGGTGTGCCCTGGACACTTACATTGTGACCATTAAGTGGGAGCACCAACACCAATCCCCCTCCCTCTCCTATATTCCTCCTCCCCCAACTTGAATTGAATTGAGTTTTTCTCTTCTGTGGCATATATTAGATCTTCTACTGGCTTCATATTAGAATTAATTACATTGGATACTTGCTTTTCCATTCTGGTGATCCTTTACTAAGAAGAATGTGTTTCAACTCCATCTAGGTTAGCACAAAAGATATAAAGTTTCCATCTTTTATATGACTGCATACTGTTTCACAATATACATAGCTTGTTAATCCATTCCTGAGTGAGTGGGCATTTAGGTTGTTTCCACATCTCAGCCATTATAAATTGAACTGTGATATTTGAGTATAGTAGTAGACTTGAACCAGTCGAGGGGGCACCTACGGGCACCCTGTTGTTGGTCTGGCTCTGAGAAAAGTGGATAGAGTTTGAGTCCCATTATTAGCCATTATGTAAGGAAATGGCTGCAATGGCCCCGGCCCCCTGACCTGCACGTGCATTGTGGGGGCACATGCCAGCCCGGCAGGCTGTGTGTGGAGCTTGCTGCCTTCTGAGGAGAAGCACCATCAGAAATTAGGGACCCTCTGAGAGCTTGGGAAGATGGATATTCACGTTTGCTATTGCCCAGTGTGTGGAATGGGCAGACATTCCAGAGGTGGCTTGGCAATTTTTATTAAAAGCCTAAAATCCTGAAAGCCCAGATCCCAGTGACTCCACTTCTGAGAATTTAACCTAATGATCGCAAATGGCTATCCAAATTTGTTTATCCCATGGTGACTTATAGAATAAACTTGATAAAGAAAAAATTAGATATCTAGTAATGAATGGCCAGTTAAGTACATAATGGTCTATATATATGATGTGATGTAATGCGGACCTTAATGATCATTTTTTGAAGTAGATTTTCAGTATTTCAGAAGGAATACACGTGCAAGTGATAAGAAAGCCTGATAGCATAAAATACAATGTAGTGAAAAGTAAATCTCAATCTCTCCCTAATTTCCTGCTATCGAGATAACCACTATTTAGAGGTTCTTGCACGTCCTTCCAGAGATAGCCAACGCTTACACAAGGATGTATGTTTCCCTGTTGCTTTTACACAAATGCAAGCTTGTATTCATACTGCTGTGTGCCGCGTTATTTTCTGCTAACAATCTATCTTCAAGATTGTTTCCTATCAGCTCATGAGATCTGCTGCTTTCTATTTTTGTATTTGAATACCAAGAATGATATTTTAGCAATATTTATTGACACGTGAAATGCTTACAATATTTTTCCAAGTGGGAAAAGACTCCACACAGTTTTTCTAATATCATTTTTTTTGTTGTTGTCATAAAATAAGGGGGACAAATTTCCATACATATACCTAGCAAAAATAGTGGGATCGTGTAGAATTATAGGTCGGAATATAAACAGTAATTATCTCTGGAGGGTAGGATTAGAGATGCTTTTTTGTTTTCTTCTTTGTGATGTCTTATTCTATCTTCCAAATTTTCTGTACTGAACCTTAAAACAAAACCAAGCAGATGTGGGATGCAGGAGGACAGGGAGGCTCCTGGGGGAGGACAGGCTCCTGCCTATCTCTGTGGATCCAGACTGCTGACTCCCTAATACACCAGGTTCATCGGCTACTTCCTGGGGAAAGCCATGGCTCTGGTGTCACCTAGGATTGCTGGTGGCACACCGGGGTTCCTGATAAGGGGTTCTCAGGCCCCTGCTTCAGAGTCATGCAAGGTGGCAGGGGCTGCAACTACTAGATCTGATCATTGCGATAGCGGGTCCAGGGGATGTGTATTCTTAACCCTCTGGCTCAGAAATGAAACATGCTAGTTGCGTCATGCAGCGATCACAACCACGGTTCCTATACACAGCACACTACTGGGTGTTCTTTCATTTCTTACTAATCAAAATAATTCCTTCAAGTTGGTTTCCGTTTCAATATTTTATATTTATAAAAAATATGCAAACCAAAAATTTAATATGAAATGATAAAACTTTGCCATATCAATAAAAATTTAAATTTGAAATAGGTTCCCCAAATTCGATTCTGAGGTGCTTGGCAGTTCATGTTTTTTTCTGAGAAGTATTTTTAAAGCCAGCTCTATATCCAAATTCTCTAACAATGATCAAGTCTTCTGAACTTGATGACTCTTTGAATTTATCATACTCTGTATTTATATAGACTCCCACAAGAATCCGCTATTGGTACAAATTATTTCAGGCACCAATGTGAAAAATATTGAGAATGAAGCGTATGATGCTTACAGACTCAAGTCAGGTCACAGAACAGTAACAGGTGTAGGCAAAGTTTCGTTTGCAAAGTGAACAATGCCTAAAGGCCTTGTTCCCACCAAAGGACATCCTGTTTGAATGCCTATAGGTGTTATTCATAGTCCAAAGTTTAAAAACACCTAGGAGGTTATCATGCTCCTTAAAGATTGAGAACGTCTGGGGTAGATCAGGAATTGGCAAGCTGTTTTATAGAGAGCCAGATAGTAAATGTTTGAGGCTTTGTTGGCACCACTCAACACTGCTCTTGTAGCATAAACACAACCACAGACTGTATATAAGTGAGTGTGTGTGGCTGCATTCCAATAAAACTTTATTTATAAAAATAGGTGCCAGGCCAGATTTGGCCTGCAAGCCATAGTTTCAGACCTTATAGTTTAAATTCAGTGTAGATTGACCTGTTACCTTTAAAAAATTAATTAGAAATTGTGGAAGTTGCCTTGAGCTTCTTATATTTGGAGAAGCAGTTCATAGTGTAAATGGCTACAGTTAACTGAGTGCTTATTATATGCCTGACACTTTTCAGACACAACCTGCACCTTAAAACAATACTTCACGGTAGCCATTATCTGTTATACCAACAAAGCAATTGAAAGGCCGATGTGATTAGCCCAAGCTTAGCTGGTCAGTAACTGGGGGTGACCAGCATGCGTAGCTGGGGGGAACATTGTGTTGCTACAGTCCTGTTTCTCTCTATCCTTTGGAAGAGAATGATTTTAAGACCTGTTTCCAGAGCATCAGGTGCCCACAAGTCCCTCCAAATCCCCTAGCTAAGGAGGAATAGCCACAGCTCTGCTCTTGGTGGTGCCACAAATCCTGGGGTCCCTCTGAACCTCACAGATGCCTCAGCCCATTCGAGTCCTAAGTGGTGTCAGGCCTGCCAGGTGAAATGGACAGTGCCCAGGATGGGCTGGCTGAATTCATTTCCTTGAAGGGCAGGGGAGTGCTGCTGGCATAGAAACTTGCCACTATGCTGGACGGTTGTGAGTCCCATTGCTCTGAGCCCTGAGTCTCCCCCTACTGTACCCAAGAGCCTTTAGACCCAGATTGAGGACAGAAGACTTCCTGGTGGCCCTCCTCCATGACCACACACATTTCCAGATGTCTAGTGTTAAACAGTCATCTTCGTAGAGCTCATGGTGCCAGGCTGGTTCCCCATCTGTCTGCAGACAGGGCTGGCCAAGGTGACAGTGGCAGTGGCAGGCAGAGGGGGGCCTGTTGCTGATGGGCCTTTTTCTTCCCTCTCCCTTCTCCCCACCCCAATCTGCCTGAGCCTCAACCATGTCCTGACTGGAGTGGAGGCAGAATCTCCTGTGCCTGATTCAGCCTCAGAGGCGGGTGGTTCAGCTTTGTGGCTTTGCCAGGTAGCAATACAGGCAATGTCAGTCCCCTCTGAGGTCAGGTATCCTCCTAAGAATACCAATGGCTAACATTTATAGAGAGCTAGTGCGCCTTGAGATGTTGGCTGTTTACATAAAAGCTTGAAGGCTTGTGGTGCTCACTGGACTGAGATAACGGATATAAAATGGATAAATGGATATAAAAACCAACCAGAACATGGAACCCTGTACCCAGAACATAGTAACTGCTCAGCCAAATACAGGCTAATTACACAATAAGCACCATGATTGCAATGATCAGAAATCCCCACAGCCATCCTCTGAGGTCAGAATTTTCCTATTTTTTACAGATAAGAAAAGTGAGATTCACACGCCTCTAGGCTTCTGCCCAGGGTCAGCAGGTCTGTCTGGCTTTCTGCATTGTAAAGTCAGAATATAAGGAGACCCAGGGCTTCTGGGAGGCTTGAACTGTCCCCATCCCAGGGCCTGCAGAAAGCCCTTGACAAGTTGTTCTTCATTTCCTTCTGTCATTTACAAGCCTCCTGCTTGCCCACAGACCCGTGAGTGGCCAGTCCCCCCAGCTCGCAGCTTCGCACTTTCTGCTTATCGGTCAGTAAGCTGCTTATCTGCCTCAGGTGGACAGGTGGTTGCAGATTAATGGGACCTTTTGTGGCCTTGGTCCTGGCTCTTTAATCCACACCCCACCCCTTTCTGCTCTCCTCCTCTGTCTCTCCAAGGGCATGTGTACTTTTGGGAAACAATGAAGCACTCACTGGCAGAAACCTCACTTCCATGTTCCACTTGAGGCCATGAATATAGTCCAGGCATCCTCAAACTACGGCCTGGGGGCCATATGCGGCCCACCTAGGATGTTTATCTGGGCTGCCAGGTGTTTTTGCCACCACTGCCTGTCCTGCTTAGCAGCCAACTAGTCCTGGGGCCTGTAGTCCGGCCCTCCAATGGTCTGAGGGACAGTGAACTGGCCCCCTGTTTAAAAAGTTTGACTCACCTGCTTTGGGAGAGCTGACCAGGCTCAAAGAGGTGGCTGAAGCTGGTGTGTGGCAGCAGCTTGGCTGTCACACCCCAAACCACTCCGGGGTAACTCCTGCCTTATCCTCTCTATCTCAGTGATGGTCCTGTAAGCCACAGACTTAGGAGTCACTCCAGACACCTTCTCCTTGCTCAGTCTCCACCTCCCTCCTCAGCCTTGTGCAGCCTTGGTCTTGTCGCTGTGACCCAAGCATCTCCTGAATCTCCTCTCTCTCTGCACACTGCCCCTCCATCCTCTCGGGGCTCACACCTCAGCTTGCTTGCCAGATCTCCTTTGGGTGTGTTCTCTGCACTCATAGCAACAGAGTCATGTCATTGCTTTGAAATGGAAACTGGATTGTGTTCCCCTCCCTGCTCCAGACACTCCAGGCTTCTGGCCACTCTTAGGACAAATGCCAACACTCCTGACATGGAGGGGTCTGGCTCCTGCCACCTCCTTGGCCTCCCAGTGCTGTAGGATTTCCACTCCCACCACCAGGTGCCACGCTCCCGAGGACTGAGGACCCCATGCACCTCCCTGCAGCAGTACCTTGCACAGTTCTTCATGCTTGCTGCTCGCAGTAGGTGGTGTTGAGTTTGCTCACTGCAGCATCCCTCATGTCAGCAGACTGTGTAAGGCACGGGGGTGCATGGGTGTCCTGGGCCACCTTGAGCTTTGCACCTGCAGGGCTGGAACCTGGAGCTCCTGCCCTGGCCACCAGCACCCCAGCACCATCACTACTCTGAGGGGACACGTGACTTGGGATATTCCAGTCTGGAGACAGGAATGTTCTAGGAGAATATGTCCCTCCAGCTGACAGTCCTTAGTGGGAATTGCTTCTGTCCTCTTGCCCCTGTGGTACCCCACAGACAGAAAGACGGGAATGCTACCTCCCTTTCCCTAAGGTCTCTCCATGTTCGTCTGGTCCTCTCTCTCATTGTCTCTTTCTTTACCCATCTCTTTGTGCAGAATCTGGCCAATCCTATGGTTTCTTTTTCTAAGCCACACTGCTAAGATTTCTTCTCCAGTTATGCTACTGGGACTCGTTAAAGTTTAGACTAGAGCCAGACAGGCCTTGGGTCAAATCCCAATTCTGCTGCTTATATGGCTATGGGACTTAAGGTGACTTATGAACTGTTGCAGGCCTCCATACTTTCAGCTGACAAATGGGAGGGCTGATCCTTATCATGTAGGATTTTTATGAGAAGTAAATGAAATTATGCATATAAAACAATTAGCGTAGTCCCTAGCCACATAGTAATCACTCAATTAATGTGAGGGGGAAGAAATAATTATGATTTTTGCTCTACTCAGGAAAGCTATGAGGAATCCACAGGTCCCATTATGGCTGTGGGTCACAGCCTTGGTCCTCTGATAGCACCACCTGGAGATCTTTTAAAAATTCCAGTGGCTGGGCTATGCCCCCAGCCAGATTATCAGCGAATGGTGCCCTGTGCTGGGTCATTTTTGAAGCTGATTTCTCTGGGTGGCTAAGGCTGTGAACCTGCATCATGGCCTCCCCTACCTCTTTCCAACCGAGCACAGGCCCTTGGAAGAGATAGGTGGGGAGTAGAGAGCTAGATGTTTGCTGGGAAAGTGATCATTGACTGGGCCCTGCTATGTCACTGGCTCTGTGCTTGGTAGAGAGAACATCCACATGTTCTCATCTGATTTTCACCATGAACTTGTGATGCAAGAGTTACAGTTCCTATTTCTTATATGAGCTTCAGGAATGGTGAGCTACTTGCTTAGGGTGAGGCATCCATTGGCTTAAGGATGAGGACTAGGAGATAGGTTGCAGAGACTGGGGCTAGACACTCTTACATCTCTGTCCTGTGATGAGAACACTGAGTGTCCTGCTGTCACCACTCTCTGCCCAAGGGCTGGCTGCCACACCGTCCACCTGTGGTGTTTAATGACCCAGCCTGCTTGTGGCTTGCCAGGCCCTCGACAGCGAGGTGCCGCCTGTTCTATCATGTGCGGTTCATGCTGTTTGCTTATTGGAGAGGTTTCAGTGCCTTGCAAAGACTCCCCATAGTTGAGAGGAGAAGCATTCTCTGACTAGAGATGGGAACTTTATTTTTTTAAGTTACCGTCCATTTCCAGGTACTCTGTTGGGTTGGGAAAAGTGAGGGGTTGGGTGGGCACAGAGAGGGAAGGATTCCTTCTTGCCCCACTGTGCAGGTGGATTAGAGGGAGAATTCTCCAGAGCTTCTGGAACTTCACTGTGCATGTGCAGCACCGAGGAGCTTGTCTAAAATGCAGATTCTGACTCGGTAGGTCTAGTGTAGGGCTGGAGATTCTGCACTTCTCCCAGGCTCCCGGGGAGGCTGGCTGGCAGCCACACTTGGGCTTAGCAAGCCTTAGCTTTCAGTGAGGGGGACCTAAGTCTGTTTTCTGTCCTCTGCAATGTTTAGTTTGGGAAGCATCATGGAATAGTGTAGGAATCTGAGTTCGAGCCTGGGCTGGACTCTAATTTACCTTTGCATGTGTTGTGAGCTTTGTTTTTGTCCTCTATAATCAGAGGGGTTTGGATCATGGGGCTTCCAAGTTCCCCTCTGGTTGGAACATTCTACGATTCTGTCAGTGGTAGAGGATAGATTAGAGGGAGCATGGAGTGAGGAGGATGGGAACTAGTGGGATGTGGGAATTTTTAGGAGCATCCATTGCATAAGGCTGCCATTACTTTAAGATTACTGGGTCTGAATCCTGAGAGGCTAGAGGTTGAGGGAGGTGGGCAATGAACTTGCTTTGTGCTATGTGTCCAAGATCCCAGGGTAGACTGTGAACTTCTGGCAGAAGGGACAATGGCTCTTGCTCCTTGACTCTCACTTGGTTTCTCCGAATGGCAGGAGTGGATTTGGCGGAGAGTGTCTGGGGATGTCTGCGTTCTGCAGTTTCCCCAGATGAGCTGGCTCAGGCCAGGTGCTGGGGGACACAGACAGGAGCAAAGCATACTTTCTGCCCATAAAGAGCTTCTAAAGAGAATGGTGTGTCTTTTAGAACCTCGAGGTTGGAATCCCTCTCACTGCTACTGTGTGTCCAGCAGCTGGGGTCTCTGCCTATGGGCTGCTATCTGCGTCTCCTGATGTTGTGACAGCCTCTTGGGTCTGTCCGTACTTACCCACCATCACATCTCTAGGATGTCACCTGTTTCTGCTGTGGGGTTCTCCGCTAGTCACTCCACCAAACCAGTGCCTTGGATCCCTGAATACTGACCACATGTGGTCTCGGCTCTCCCACTCTCCCACTGTCAGCTGAGACATAGTGATGATGCCTTGTTTTACTTGGTGAGGTCAGGTCTCTTCACCCTTCTCTGCAAAAGATTTTACACATGGGCTGGCTGTATCCATCCTTCCCAATTAGACATGGCTATCTGCAAATGGAGAGGGCTTGGGCTCCTATTTCCCAAGGGCTGTTGGCAGACCTTGGCTGGTTCAGAGAGGACTGTCAGCTGGTTGTTGCCTCTGCCGGGGAGCTCATGAAGCTTGGAGACAAGAGTCCTGGTGTTGACAGTCATGCTGCCTTTAGGTCTGCAGTCCTTCCAGACCAACAGAAGCTCTTGAAACTGTGAATCGCAGTTACGCAACAGTTTCAGGGAGGCTCATGCCTTTATTTTTGTTTTTTATTTTATAGACTTAATTTCATCAAAGGAATATAATTTCATTATAGAGAAATCTACAAAATACTGAAAGAGAAATCAGTGGTAACCCTGTGACTCAGAGAGTCCCACCATTAGCGTAATGTATGTGAATATCTGTGCTTGGACGTATCTGTGTGCTCACACACGTGTACTGTGTGTCTTTTCCTTTTCTGCACACAGACATTGAATAAAATACATATTCAGTAGTTCAACACACACACCCCCTATGTAGCTCTATTCACATACGTATCTTACTCATAGATTTAAGTGAAAATGGTCTTGAGCAATCTGGTCTTTTGACCCATTTTTTCACATAAAAATATTTCTTAAACATCTTTCCAGGTCGTTCCCTGTCTGGCGTTTCCATGACTCTGCAAAGCTCATTTCCCCTTCTTGCTTGCTTGCTTCTTTTCACGTAGCTTGTGTATTATGCCATTTCATCTGGTTAATTCAGAATTTAATCCATTTGCCCTGAGGCCTCATGGCACAGGGGCTGAGTGTGCATTGATAAAATGTGAATGAGTGTAAGGAAGACGCAGGCCAGGCCTTCTCGGCTTCTCCGCCCAACTGAGCTCCCTCTGTGCACGTTTTTGGCCCGGCTTTGTTCGGGAAGCCTCAGGTATGAGAGACGTGGCAGAAGCCAAGCGAACCTTGTCCTGTCAGCAGCGGTGGCAGCCGCCACATCCACGAGCAATTATAGGTCACCCGCTGGGGGGTGTTCCAAAGGCCTGAGGGACAAAACTCTGCTATAAGTAGAAACCATCAGAAATCTGTAATCTTCACAACAGAATCCTTGAACATAAGTGCATGTATGCACCGCCGGGCACTAGGGGAGTGTGGGACAGGCCGGGAAAGCTGCCTCTGTGGGCACGTGCTCTGGGGTAGGGCCGGACGGGGGACCCTACACCTAAGACTTTCTTTTCAACCTGAGTGAGTCATTTAAACTCTCTAGAGACAACTGAGACTTCAGTTGTCCTCATGGAAAGGTGTGAACAGTGCCCGCTTGGTAGGGTTTTGAGAGGAATGACTGAGATTACACGTGGGAAGCCCTCAGCACGGGGGCTCCCACGTGGCCCACAGTGGGAAAGTGGCCACCACCAGCGCGGTTTTAGGGCTTGCACAGGTGGAAGGAAGGCGGTGCTTCTGCGAGTGTGTGTGTGTGTGTGTGTGTGTGTGTGTGTTTGCACTCCCAAGGGACCTTTCTTTCGATGAACTTAGAATACTTTATGGAGTTATTTTCATTTAATGTCTGTATGGTGCTCAGGAACACGATGGAGCCCAGCTCCTAAATTCAGACCCAGAGAAGCAGCAGCGTGTCAGAGACTGGTGGAAGGAGCATCAGAGCAGCAGTATGGAGATCAGGTCTCCTGCTTCTGAGGCTGTGTGGCTGTGTGACCCTGGCCAGCCCCCTGCTCTCTCTGATCCTCCGTTCTCTCAACTTGGAAGGGAAGAAGCCACTGGTTGGACCACCTTGTCCCTAAGGTCACCCAGACCCTCTGTGACTCTAAGTAAGGCAATAGTGGCTAGGTCTGTGGCCCCTCCTTGGATGTCACCCTCGTTCTAGGTGGAAATTTCTGAGATCAAGTGTAGGTGGTCAGGCCAACACCTGTCAGCACCCAGGAGAGCCTCAGCAGCTACCTAGATCTGGCAATAGTGAGGATGAGCTGAGGAAGAAGCGCGGAGATAACGACCGTGTCTGTCCCTCGCTGTTGTGTGCTTTTTTTTGCTCTAAGTGTAGTTGAGTTTGAATTATTTATGATGATCTTTCCCAGTCACTGGGGAGATGAATGAAGGCTTAGTAATCAGAGACCTTGCACAGCCTTCTCTTGGCTAAAGTCTACTGAGATATCAATCCACGGAGAGCACCAGGACTTGAGAGTTTCAGAGCTTGTCAGCAAGATGAGCAGCAGCCAGCAGAGTCCCAGCAGGTGAAGTGGCAGCCAGCTTGCAGGAGCAGAGTGAGGGTGTTTTGTTTTGTTTTCTAAACATAAAAGGATGAGTGAGTAGAGAATTAATACCTTAGCTCTGGCCCCTTAGACCTTCCAAGTGGATAACTTATCCCCTACTTTCTCCTTCCTATCTCCCTGCTGATGCCATGAGGGGTGTGGGACACCTTCCCCAATTGTTCCTGCAGCCACAGTTACCATGAGCTCAGCTGCACAGAGTTGGCCTGTGAGACAGGATGGCATAGAGATGCTGGTAGCTCAGGCCTCAGAATGGCCTGGGAGAGGGCAGATAGCCAGGAAAGGGCAGACACACACACACGCACATGCACACACACACACACACACAAGCACACATGCGTGCACAATTTGAAGCAATGGAACTTCAGCTCTGATAGCTGGGAGCTGGCACCAGCATGAGGCTGTCAAGGGCAGCTCACTGAAAGTCAAAACATTGTGCTATGACAAAGTGAGATGCCAGCAGCTGTAATCTTCATCCTCACGAAAGACTATTCAGAAAGCCCACACAGCAAGGAACAGGTGGCCAAACATTATGAAGGCATGATCTTAGGTTGCAGTGAGGAAAACTAAGATTGTTCTGAGGAAATGCACATCTTCATTAGAAACAGTAGAATGGATTTCAAAGAAGGTTGAGAAATATCTTTTATTTTAGAACTATAATCTACTCAGGCCTGAGCTGGAAGAAATCTCTTGCACCAGTTCTTCTAGACATACCAGCATGCAATGAACAGTCACCAGCTTGGCCAGGTGTGGTGGCCCATGCCTGTAATCCTAGGGCTCTGGGAGGCCAAGGCGAGAGGATCATCTGAGCTCAGGAGTTCAATCAGCCTGAGCAAGAGGGAGACCCCTCATCCTCTAATAAAAATATAAAAATTGACAGGCATAGAGGGTGGTCCATGCCTGTAGTTCCAGCTACACAGGAGGCTGAGGCAGGAAGATCATTCGAACCCAGGAGTTTGAGATTGCTGTGAGCTAGATTGAGGCCACAGTACTTTAGCCTGGGCAACAGAGTGAGACTCTGTCTCAAAAAAAGAAAGAAAGAAAAGTCACCATCTTTCAATGTTAAAGGTGGTTATGTGACTTTCCCATCTTATCAAATCTTGTCACATTGAAACCAGCAATTTTGTATTGCTTATAGCTAAGGCATTCTATAAAGCAGTATTGGAGGCCCCAGGATCAGCTTAGCTGTTGGAGGCAGAGCAGATGTGTTCCTCCAGATGTCTGGCTATTTGTGGGAGGCAGAGGCCAATTATAGCAAGAATGGGAGGAAATTCAGTAGCAGCTAACCTAAGTTAGTGACCAAGTGTGTGCAGAACATCTATCACGTAGAATTGTTCATGGGTGCCCACGGAATGGGACAGAACCTCTGAGATATGTCTAGAGTCTCATTTCTCACTTTGGCTCTCAAAGGGGATGAAGCCTGTTGCCTCTTGTTAAGGTGGGGGCTCTGGGTGGGGCAGGGAAGAGATGCTGTCAGAGGGGTTTCCATGTGCCTGCATCTCTTACCTACTTTTGGGGAAACCTCGTAGCCTAGCCTCTGAAGACCTGTGCCCTTTGAAGGTCATTGTCATCTGTGATTTCCTCTCAGAGGTCTTAACTGAGAAAGGATGACTGCCATGTGTAGATGAGGTTTTGATACAGCAAGAAAGAGGTTTCTATCTTTGAACAATCGGAGGTCTGTCTGTGCCTTCAGCCTCTGGGCTGTACTGAAGCTGCCCCATTTTCCCACCATTTTGTTGAATCAGAAAAATTTTGTTCTACGTGCCTCCCCCACACTGATAGGATAGCTATCTATCTGTCATCATTCATGGAAGCACATATATACACACACATATATATTTGTGTGTGTGATTTATTTTTAGGAATTGGCTTGTGCAACAGGGAGGGTTGGCAAGTCTGAAATCCGTGGACAGTCTGGCAGGCTGGAAACTCAGGCAGGAGTTGACGTTGTAATCTTGAGGCAGGATTTCTTCTTCTCTGGAAAACTTCAGTTTTTGCTCTTAAGGCCTTCATTTAATTGGATGAGGCCCGTTCACATTATCGAGGTAATCTTCTTGTAGATATTAATCACATCTGTAAAACTTTACCAGCACTGCCCAAATTCGGCTTTATTAAATAAGTGGGCACTGTAATCTAGCCAAGTTGATGCATAAAACTCACCATCTTATTGCCCGACCTCCTCGAGCCTTGGTGTTCTTTATCTGTAAAATGGAATCATAATGTCTATATCATAAGGCTGTCATGAGGACTGTGCGTGTTGATGTCCATCTAGTTGTTAGTCTGTGCCCCGTAAGCATTTTCTGTTAGGCAGGTTCTGGTATTACCAGCAAAGGCCATGAGAGAATCCAAACATCCTTCATCAACTGCGACTAGCAGGTGGCTGTACCTTTGTGCCACAGGCTTTTGAGGCTAGGACAGACAGGCCTTGAGGGGGTCCAGAATCTTTGGGATTCTGGAAGGAAATGCTCAGGTAGAGGGGTGTCCCTCAGCTGATTGGTGGATGCTGAATGAAATGCAGCTATTGGTAGGGGAATGGCAGGTTCTTTTGAGAACCTTTAAACATTTTTCTTTTTAAAAAATGTTTAATTTGTTATGGATACATATTAGTTGTACATGTTTAGGAAAGTATATGTGACATTTAGATACAAGCTTACAATGTGTAGTGATCAAATCAAGATAATTGGGATAATCATCACTTTAAACATTTATCATTTTTTTTTGTTAAGAACATTCCAATTCCACTCTTTCAGTTCTTTTGAAATATGTGATAAATTATTGTTAACTACAGTCACCCTACTGTGCTGCCAGACATGACACTAGAACTTATTCCTTCTGTCTAATTATATTTTTGTATCTAATAACCATGCCCTGAAGTTCCTTTTTCTTTTGTCCTTTCCAGGTAGTGTACTTATAGAACGACTTTTTTTCAGGGGGAAAGTATAACTCTTAATTCAGATCTAGTGGCTCATCAGGAATTAGAGGCAGCTTCCAGAATGTCTCTTATGTTGGGGGCATCGTCAAGAATCGCCTCCTGCTGCTTCTCTCTGGTCCGCTTCCTGTACAGTCAATAATTCTGTTACACAGGATGGGGGAGATGCTGATTTGAAGTGGAGCCAGAGATCACTGTGGTTCTGGACAGGTCCTTGTTCTTGTGGAGGGGGATATCCCATTTCCACTTCCTCTATCCAGCCTATCTCAAAGGCAGGAGGAGCATCTCATCTCATCTCATTCACCCACAGTGTCATGTTTTACCAGGTTTCCTTTGCCTTAAAGCTCAGAACCCATGTCATGTACTTCTTCTTATGCCCATCTTCTCTGATGTATCCTGGACGGGGGTTTCTCTCTGTGCCACCCACTTCTGTCTGCCGTCAGGTGGGTAAATTAGGAAAGGCTTGCTTAAATTCAAAGAAGATGGAGTACTAGACCCTGGGGCCAGCTGGAGCCAGCTGAGGTTGACTAGGGCTCTGTGCTGGGAGGTGGTGGCTGCTGTTCCACACTTAGCTCTGATGCCTGGCTCCCCACTGCCCACTATTTCTGGCTTATGGCCCTCCACATGGGAGTGTTGTAGAGAACAGGGGTAAGAGTAGGATCAGCCCTTTTTGGCTCTTTGGTGACAATGCACTTATGACAGCCCCAACACCCCTTGAATTATTCTTCGGAGCAGAGCTTGGTTACTATTCTGCTGCTTTGCCACGTGACTCTCCCCTTCACGGTAGATTCTGGGGAGAGCTTGTGTCTGCAAAGTGGCCAACACTGTAGCTAGGAATGCTACAGTTTGGGGAAATAGAGGAGGGCACTTCAAGGGATTCAGTGTGAAGTCCTCCATCCTCAGCTCTAGAAGAATAATTCAAGGGTCCACACAATCTATAGCTTGAGCTTTGGCTGCTCATTTGAGCCCTTGAAGTTAGCTCCCAAGCATGGAGCTGTCAAAGGGCCAGAGATGCTCTAACCCTCCTTGCCAAGTCCATAGCCCCTCCCCAGATCCTGAGGCCTTTTCCGTAGGCTTGTGTGGGGCTAGTCCCTGCTATAGGTTGTCCCTAAGTATGTGAACCACCCTACCATAGTGCCCTATTCCCAGTTTCAGTGTTTGTTTACTGTACACATGAGTACTTAGTGATTATTAGGTCAACATGGTGATAGCAAAAGAAACAAATGGTTTTAAGTCCCTGCCACCTTTTACTGCAGAACTCAGGACTCAGAGAGATGAAATGACTTCTCCAAAGACAGTGTTGATTAGGGGCAGGACCAGGCTGGAACCCGGTCTTTTGACTCTTGATGCCACATTCCTGCCACTGTAGCATCGGGCACTTGTGTGGACTTAAATTCTGCCCTGTTGGTTTCATGAATCCTTAAAAATGTCAAGGAATACTTGGGCAACTAAGGGATGAATTCGGTCGGTAAAATTGAGGATCCAGCTTTGGAATTCCTGTCTCTATTCAGAGTCTACACAATTGCAAGGTCATTCTCTTGTCCAGCCTCCAACTCTTGGGTAGCTTTTAGCAGGTATGGCAAGCCTTTTCTCTTCCACATTCTCCCTCCAAACCACTTTTTATTTTTTTCATCCACTGGAGCATGTTTTTCTTTCCTTTTCCAAAATCAGTCATGCTTCACATTTTGACTGCTTTCCCTGGTTCTGTGAATTCCTTCCAAGTTGCTGCCATCTTTTGGCTAATAAGCTGCCCAAGGCACGTCACTGGTCACCTCCCTGGAGCTTCTCGTGGACTGTTAGTTGGTCTTCATCCCCTGTTCTGGAATAACCAGGGCTTGTAACACCCACCCCAATGCCCTGTCAGCCCCGTGCTCTCCAGGTGGCCTTGGCTGCTATGCTTGTCATTCACCACCCCTGCCACCTTTGCAAGATTAAGGTGAGGTATATGTGAGGCGTTCACCTAGACAACAGATTTAAGGCAGGGGGGAAGGATGGTACAGATAAAAAGCTCTAGTAATCATGATTTAAAAAAAAAAAAATGTAGTTTTTTTGCATTGATCTTGTTTTTCTTAGAATATCACATTACAATACTATTTCTTTTGATTACCAAGTGTTTTAGCAGCTCCCTTGATTTTGTGCCCAGACGAGCACCTGTCTTTCATCCCCCATCTCTCCCACGTTTCTTTGCTCCCCGTTTTGCTCCTCCCTATTCGGTTCCATTATTCCTCTATTCTTCTGGCCCCTATGGATTGATTCCTTATGAATTAATGTTCTGTTTACATCTTCTTCCAGATCGTTAATAAAGATGTTAACATGTTCTCTAGGCCGCATTCCAGCCTTGCCGTAGCCCGCCCGCTAACTGGAGCCCTCGGTTCCAGAAAAGAAGCTGCATTTTATCCTAAGTTCTGTTGTTTACCATCTCCTCGTGGGTGCTTGCATCCCACCCGGGTTTCTGCTATCCTCATCCAAGCGTCTAATGGCTCACGTGTGAGCTTGCGGAAGCTGCACGAATGGCTTGAAAGATAAGCCCCTGTAAATAAAGCTTATGATCCTCGCTAATGTTGGGAGCTGACGGCATGCACAGTCCAGCCAATTTGGATTAATTTTTCAGGGAAGATTCTGGTAGAGGCCACATCAACACCTTCTCTGAAGCCTGGCTCTCTCATTTCGCCTCATGTCTCCTTGGCCACTCGCTCATTTCTGCCAATTAGGAAAAGGCATCACTTCCGTGGCTGGGTATGATGTGCTCTTTATAAACCCCAGCTGCTCTTTCATGCTCAAAGTCCACTTGCCACATATAAATGGTGCTTCCCGGGTGGGTCTCAGTGTTTCAGAATCAGCTTGAACTAGATTTACCTTTGTTTCTTTTTTGTCCCGGGAATACATAGATTTTTATAACACAAATTTGGCAAAATGAAAGGACACTGTAGAAACCATATTTCCTTTGCAAACAAGTACACGCTTTTAGCAGCTCACGTTTTAAAGAAGTTCGTCTCTTTCTTTGTTCTCCGTTATCAAAGTCGCTTGCCCATGATGCTAACTTGGGAAAAAGAGAAAAACAATAAATCACCCTTGTGCTGGTGCCCAAAAATAAACACTTGCTTACATCTTGGCACATTTTCTTCCAGACCTTTTTACATATTTATCATGCTGTAGATGTAATTTTGTGTCTTCACTGTCATATTGTGTATCATAAATAGTCTCCGAGTTATTATATAATCATGATAACCATCATTTTTAGGGATCACATGCATTCAGTGCAAGTAATTCATCTTTTTAAATTTAATCATTCCTCTTTGATCAGTCACTTAAGTTCCAGATACTGTTATAAATAACAAGGAGGTGAACATCTTTGTATATATCATCTTCTTCAGTTAGGATGATTTCATAGCTCAGATTCCTGGTAGTGGAGTGACCGTATTAAATATGAGGATGAACATGTGACCAAATGCTTTAGAGAAGAGTTTGACTGGTTGACAAAGTCACTGTCAGCGTGCGTTGAGTACCTCTTGCCCCTCCAGTGTTCTTGCACTGGGTAAAAATTTTTATCACTGCGTTGCTGTTACCCTAGGAGCTACTCAAATAGGGCCATACGGAATCATGGCCCTCTTCATGGTCTTGGTGTGTTCACAGCATCTGCGACAGTAGTGGTCACATCCTGACTGCTGTCCAACACATTCCTTTGACCAGCACCATTGACCAGAAATATATTTGAGCCAAGGGTATAATGCCAAATTTTCTAGTGGACATGTTAATGATGATAAGGAGAAACCAATGAAATTAATTTTAATACTCTGTCTTGTTTAACCCAATATATCCAAAATGCAATCATTTCAGCCTGTGTTAGTAGCCAGATGTCTAGTGGCTACAGTATTGGACAGTCCAGCTTTCCCCCAGTGAGCTTAGGGCCCTGCCAGACTCTCTCTTCTCTTAGGCAGACTGTTAAATCTGTTTTTAGTCTTCGTTTGGGTTCTCAAAAAGTTGACTCTGAGATGGTGACTTGATGTGCAGTTAGTTTATTTGGAAGGTGATTCCAGGAAGCATGAGGGAGCGAGTGGGAAAACGAGAAGGGAAGATGAGAGAGCCAAGGAAAGGTGTGACAGTGAGCATGTTACTGCCGTGGGAGACTGGGGCTTCAGCCTGCTGGGGACCATCTGAGAACCTGGCTGGGACGTGCCTGGAAATAGCTCCCCAGTGAAGAGAGAGGGACCGGAACGTCTGTTTACCAGTCCTCTTATGCCTTTAATAAGCTGTAGGTTGTCGCTAGTTAGCTCCCCCACACTGCGGGTTGTACCTGCCATTAATTAGCTGTAGGTTTTCCTTAGTTAGCCCCCCCATACTATGGGTGGCACTTGCTTTGGGCTAGGCAGGCTCCCGTGCTGGACAGAGCCCTCAGGCAGAGGGGAAGGGGACAGGCTCTTGAGGTGGCTGCAGTCAGGGTGCTGGACACTGTTTGCCATGGTTGCCAGGAAACTGGGTGGGCTGGGGATGTGGATGGGGCCTCAGATGCGTCTGTCCCTGGGTCCATGTCTTGGTCAAGTGGGGTCTTCTCGGATGGGGCCTGGTTCTAGGCCAGGTCATTCTTGGTTGCTAAAAATTATGGGAGATCCAATCAGCCTTCTTAAACATAAGCAATAGAAACTAGTTCTGGCTAATCAGGCAAAATGTAATTGATGGAGGGATTTGGGGGCTGGGAGGAAGGTAGGGGCCAGGATGGAGAATGGGAGAGAATAGCATTTTGTTCCATGATGTAGCGAACCAGCAGCACAATTGATGCCTTATAGAGCAGCATGATTGGGATGCCCTGTGTTCCCCCTGTTTGTTCTGGGGTGGGGAGTGGACAGCAAGGTCACTTTGGCTTCCTTTTGGAAGGTCACAGCTAAAATTATCCTCCCATTTATACTACACACAATGGAGGAAAGATAATTCTCTGATAAGAGATGAAATTGCTATTAGAGAATGAAGCTGGTCAGCTAAAAGCGGATGAATGACCATTGCACAAGGAGGTTGGGCTTTTGGGTGAAATCTTATTAAAACTTGTGCCCATCAATTTCCTGATTTTGATAATGCATTTTAGTTATATAAGATGTCACTCTTGGGGGAAACTGGGTGATAAGTATATATGGGACCTCTCTGTATTATTTTTACAACTTCTTTGTACAATCTACAATCATTTCAAAATAAAAGTGTTGGCTGGACATGGTAGCTCACGCCTTTAATCCTAGCACTCTGGGAGGCCTAGGCAGGCAGATTGCCTGAGCTCACTGGGTTCGAGACTGGCCTGAACAAGAGCAAGACCCTATCTCTAAAAATAGCTGGGCATTGTGGGGGGTGCCTAGCTACTCTGGAGGCTAAGGCAAGAGCATCGCTTGAGACCAAGAGTTTGAGGTTGCTGTGAGCTGTGACACCACAGCATAGCACTCTACCAAGGAAAAAAATAAAATAAAAACAAAACAAAATAAAAGTTTTTTTTTTTTTTTTAGAAAGAGGAGTTGGGCTTAAAGATGTAGGTCCCTCTGGAGTGGAATTTGTGGAATTGGAATACCCAAACTTCACCTTTGCTTTCAACCTCATCCTCAGAATTAGTACATCTAATCTTTAGACCTAAACTTACTTTCTAAGCCTTCCAAACCTGTTTATTTGGATCCCAGTGGGTTTCTTGCTCCAGTTGATTTACTGTATTTTTAAGTTTATGTCTGAAGATTTGATGTTGAGCTGTAGTTAATTAAGGAAGATAGCAAACAGGTCTGAAAGGACGCTGAAAGCTGTACAAACTCTGCTTTCCTCCTCCTGACTCTAGCCGGATTTCCTCAAAGTGACACGATACCCTGACACCTGTGGATAAGCAATGGCCCAGTGGCAAAAACTCACAGCTAGAGGGGGTCAGCTCTTCCCCTGCCCCTCCGAGGCTGTAGAAGAGTTGGATCAGCCTTTGATCCTTGCAGTTTACTCCGTCAGATACAGCTTGTGGTAAGAAGCAGGTGGGATGAGGCCACCCTTGTTGAGATGTTCCCTTCAAATAGCAGCTATTTCATTATGTGGCTTCCCAACCGGGGCATATTCAGAGATTAGTGAATTCTAGAATGTGACCATTGATATAAAGACTGTCAACCCCCTTAGAGAGTATGAGATGCTTTCACTCTTCCTTCTTGACATGGTTGGATGCCAGTGCTGCTAAAATAGAGTCTGGTCATGTGATCGTAGATATGGCAAATGTCAGCTTGCAGTGCCATCAGTTTGGACATAAGCATAACTCCCAGGTAATGTGCACTGGGGAGCCATTGCTTATCTAAACAAGATCTGTGAGGCTTCTGTCCTTGTTTGGTTGTTAAATTTCTACTCATAATTCTGTAATAAATATTTGACCAATCATAGTCATCTTTTTATGCTGTAGTTACAAAGTTTTAATCTAAGCAATGATAATAATTCATGACGATAGGAGACATTGAGGTATATTCCTCCCTCCCAAGTTCTTCCCTGGGAGTAAAGCAAATGTTTGGAGAGGTACTTAAACGTCTGTGGGGCACTGGGGCCTTGCTTAGTCATTTAGTGGTGTGGGCACCAGATGGTCCCCAGGCCCTGGCTTACGAATCTGTGCATGGCCCAGCCCCAGGAAAGCCTGGGCTCACATTCTACTCGTCATCTTTCTTCCTGGGAAGGCAGTGTTTTATGGGTATGATCTCATTCTTCCTTTTCAGCACTCTCTGGAGGCTGGGAGGGGTCTGCCTTGGGGATGCTGCTGGCAGACTTTTTCCTATTCTTTTAAGATCCTTTCTGCACCCACTTCTTCCACAGACTGCAGCAAAAAGAGCCCCTAATGCTGGCTTTTTTCTAAAGACTTGCCGAGGAGCCAACACACTGTGTCCTTGGGAAGGGGTTAGATGCGTTCTCTCTTTGTATCTTGGGATTTAGAATTAGGGAGGGCTTGGATCTGATTCTGGCTCTACCCTATGGTTGACCTTACTGAGGCTGTTTGCCCTCCACAATCCTCAGTTTCCTGCAGGGTTGGGAAAGTGGATATCGCCTTGTGCTATGGAAACATTCAATATGTGGTAGCTACTTACACAAGATAAGTAGAGAGCAAATATTAATATGAAAAACATTATAGCATCAAGCCTCCAGGGACACAGAGAATATTAAAGGGATCCTTATTGAGTTAGGAGAAGAACCCTGCATTCTAGCCTAGAGGGTGCCTACGGCAGGTAATGCCTGTACTGTCATGGTTACAATGCTAGCTCAGGGGTCAGATCACACATGAGCAGGCGCACTGTGGCAGAAAGAATATGATTTTTAGATGAAGACACAGCCTGTCTGTTTAAATCCTGACTGCCATTTTAAGCTGTGTGATCTGGGCAAGCCTCTTGCCTTTGCACAAGGCTGGGTTTCCTCATCTGTTAGGCTGAGAAACTGACACCTATCCATAAGCTTGAGAAGAGGAGCAAGAAGCAAGTGAAGCACTTAGCGGGCTGCCCGGCACACAGCGCCTTCCAAGTCTTGCCCTTCCTTCCCCGCCTTCCAGTCGTGCCGCCCGAAGGCTGTCACCGGTGGTGACGCCAGGAGAGTGTCCTTTCCTTTTCTCCTTTTCTGCCCCCTCCTACTTCCAGCAGAATTGGCATTTTCCAGGGGAAGAATAGATGTTTGCCTTTGTGATCCAAATTGAGGTTCCTCCTTGCCAGAAAATGCTTCTCCATCTGTTTGAGATTCCTTATCAATAGGGAAAAATTATGTTTACACTGAGGTAAAAACGACACTTGACTTTACCTTCCGGGATTAGGCGGAATAATGACAGCCCCCAAATCCCAAAAACCAACCTCCCCCCACCAAAAAAAAAAAATCAAACCCTAATCCCTGGAACTTGTAAATGTTACCTTATAAAGAAAAAAGGTCTTTTCAGATGTGACTAAATTAAGGATCTTGAGCTGGGGAGATTATCCTGGGCTATCCAGGCAGGTCCTAAGTGCAGTCAACGTGGGTCCTTGTAAGAGAGCAGCAGAGGGCGATTTGACCAGGCACTGTGGGACAGAGTGGAGAAAGATTTGAAGATGCTGGCTCTTAAGATTGGAGTGACATAGCCATGAGCCAAGGACCACTATCAGCCACTAGCAAGAAGCTGGAACAGGCAAAGAGCAGATTCTCCCCTGGAGCCTCCAGAGGGAGCGAAGCCCTGCCAACACCTTGATTTCAGCCCAGCGATCAGTTCTGATTTTTGGTCTCCAGAACTGTAAAAGAATAAATTTCTGTTATTTTAAGCCACCAAGTTTGTGCTAATTTGTCACAGTGGTCTTGAGAAACTAAAACAGTGTACTCTTGGGGCAGACTTTGGTTGGCCTTGCTTGATTGCCTCATTTCCCTGAGTGGGTCAACATCTCGGCTACCTGTAGGTCTCCCAGGGAGAGCAGACCTTATACCTGTTGGAGATGTCATCGAGCTCTGGTCCTACGCATGGGTTCAGACATCACAAAGGCGCCATAGTTGCTTGGATACTTCAGGGGTAATGGTCAAAGCAAGGTAGTTTGATAGAGAACCTTCAGACACTGACCTTTGTTGCCATGCAGTGGGGGTCTTGATGGTCATACCAGTTAAGGGGCTTCAATGACTAGAGGCCTCAAAGGATGACACTGCCAGGCAGAGTGAACCATTTGTTTCGTCTCATGGGCCTGCCCTGATGGCTTGGGGAGGTTGCCCGTATGTTAAGAGCTTGAGGCTGGGGTCCTGGCTGTGGCAGGGTAGAAATGAGCAGCTAGGAGGCTGTGCTGCCCCTCCACAGGGGGCATTGCAGCCAGGCTTCTCATTTGCTTTGATCCACTCTGTCCCACATTGCCTGCTTTTGTCTGATTTACTGTGAGACGGGATACAAGTAATTTGTTACAAATATTAAAATGCCGACTTTTGCAGAAGATTTACTTCTTTTAATAGATCAGGGCAGATTCATGGTGCTTTTGCTAACATGCATTCTGATATGTTTTCTTGAGTAGGACAGAAAGGGGAGGAGTTTTAGTTTTCACACTAGGAATCGCTCGTTATCTTGGAGATGCTTGTCTGGTAGGTGAGTCATAAAGATGAATAAGAAGACAAGAAGCCACAAATGTGTGTTAGATGTGGGTTATCTTCTACTCTTGTGCCCAAGACAGACATCACTAATTGATATGTGTGATATCCTTACCCTTGTGCCCATAGTAGACATTACTAATTGAGTGCTGTGGGGCTTGAACTCAGGCACAGAATACTTCTCAACACAGTGCTTTAGTTATCTACTCCCAATTGATCAGGGTTGACATTTGAGGTGACATACATTTACCATTCCTGCTAATTCCTTCCCCAGCTCTAAGATACCATAAATCTTCTCTAATTTCCAGTATGTATGCTGGTCTTCCAATGTCTCTTTCTGGCATCTGTTAACAAGGGTCTAACCTGCTTCCTCTTATCAGGAAAGCCAAGCAGCAGAGCAGCAGGTGGTCGTAAAACTGCTTCCTAACTTAGCAGTGGCTCCAAAGAGAGCTCAGCCCCCAGGCTCCTCTAGCCCCTGGGTTTTCTCTGGATCACAGGGATCACAGAAGATTTAGAACCAGCAGCTCTGCTGAGCTTACCTCTGTGACCTAGGGTGTGGTCCCTCTGTCTCTCCCTTCCTCTCTTCCTTTCCTTCAGCCAACATTTCTCAGCATTCACTAGGCACCAAAAGCTAGTTTACACATTGGGATTTAGCAGTAAATAAAACAGTCCTGCTCTTGTGAAGCTTACATTCTAAGCTTCACAAGCTGTGTGTATGGGGGGTGGGTTGGGGGGCTCAGGGGAGACAACCAATAAACTAATGAATATGTCACATGGTAAGTAAGTGGAGAGTGCTGAGATGGGGAAGACTGAGGGGGGGCACATTTGGTGGAGGGGGCCACAAGCTTTTCTAGATGGGGAAGGGGGCACATCTGGTGGAGGGGGCTGTGATGGGGAAGCCTCTCAAACCCAGGCCAACAGAGCAGAGGGGGAATATGCCTCATAGTCAACTGGGGAAGTGTGTTCCTGGCAGAAGGAACTGCCTGTGTAGTTCCACACTCTGGGTTGGAACTGTGTCTGGCATGTTCCAACAACAGCCAGGGGGACTGAGGAGCTGGACTGGGGGAGGAGGTGAGCGGGTAGTGGGAGATTAATAGTGAGCACATGCAGGGACAGACCACACAGGGCCTGATCGGTCTTGGTAGAGACCTTGGCAGCCGCGCTGAGCACTTGGGGAGCTGTGCAGGGTGTAAAGCGTGTATGGGGGTCATGAGCAGACTTGTGTGGTTACAGGGCCACTCTGGTTGCCATGTGGGACATTAACCGTAGGGTGGAAGCCAGGGTGGAAGCAGGAAGGGCTGCTGGGTGCTTCCTGCTTAAGGGCAGGGAGTGGATGCTGGAAGAGCAGCAGTGTCAGGTGGCACTGCCCATCAGAGGGGCGCATCTTTCTGGAATTCACCCAAAGTGCCCTGAGGCCAATGGTGACCAGCTAGCTTTGTGAACCACTTTTTCCTCTTACTAATAGGTCACGAACATTTCCCCCGTGTCTTTAAATAGTCTTTGACAACATGTTTTCCAATGGCTGAACAGTATTACATCACTTGAATGTCCCATAATGTAATTAATCTCCCTCTATTCGACATTGCAGTTATTACCAGTTATTCACTATTTAAAAAATGTGCCGATGGACGCCATTGGACATAAATCTCTATGGATATCTCTGATTATTTCCCGAGGCAAGATTTCTAGATTTAGGGTGATTGGGTTAAATAATATGCATTTTAAGGGTCCCAGTTATTAAATTACTTTGCAGATAACAGAGCTGAGGCTCAGGAAGGTCGAGTCACTGGCCTCAGGGGCGTAGCCAGGAAGTGGTGGAGTGGGGCTTGAATGCAGGCATGCTAGTTTCCAGACACGCCACACTAAGGACAGTTTGGTGTCACTCAGCCCACACCCAGGGGCCAACCAGCCTGGGCTTTGGTGGTGTTGGATGGTGAGGATGATGATGGCTGAGGAGTTGAAGGTAGTCAGCGTTCTTTTTTCAACTCTATGTCAGGAACTGTGCTCAGCCCAGGATGTGGCTACTTCCACTGGACACTCCAGGGGACCCTAAGAGGCAGTAATAGATTTAACTCCGCTTTCTGCAGGGAGACACTGAAGGTCAGGAAAGTTAAGCAGGCTGCCTAGGAGCCCCTGCAATACTCACGTTCTTAATCATCTTCTGTTGTAGGGCCTTCCGAGCTAGGAAGCACGCCCACTAGTCCCGAGTTATAAATACCAGCTCGTGTGGGCTGCTGGGGCACTTCCCAGCCTACTATTGGCCTGACAGTTTCTGTGCTCCGCCAGCTTCCACAATAATAATTGTTATTATTACCACCATGTTACTTTTACTTTATTACCACATGTCATGGTATTATGGGAAAATATATGCAGCTATATGCATAATATTATATACACAAACACTATATATATTTCATTACTGTTGCTACAGGCTTTCATTCTTACTACTGTTACTACTGCATATCATTGCTACCAAACCTACATTCTTTAAAAAAATTTTTTTTTTATTTCAGAATATTAGGGGTATATATGTTTTGCTTACATACTTTGTTTTTGTACAGATTGAGTCAAAGTTACAAGTGTGACATTCACCCAGACAGTTGCAGGGTACCCAGTCCTCCCCTTCCCCTCCCCCAAGGTGGATTTTCATTGAAATTTACTTCCATATGTGCAGTTAAGTGCTGGTAGATTAGTTCCCATTTGGTATGGAGTACCTGTGTTTCTTTCTCCATTCTTGTGATGTTTCACTTAAGAGAATGGTTTCTGGTTCCATCCAGGTTGTCACAAAAGATACCAGATTACCTTTTTGCTTGAAGGGTATGCATGTACCACATTTTATTAATCATGCTCCTTATTTTTCATTTTGGAGCCCAGGCTGACGGGGCAAGAGCTTGTTTCTTTCATGCCAGATTACAGGACCACAAGAGGATGTGCAGAAACGTCTCATGCCTCTTACGTCATTGCCTCATATTAATAATAACAGTAACTGTTATTATTACTATTATTGTATTAAACAAAAGAGGTAAGATTTCCAAGCCAGTCACTGGGCTCAGTGTTTTGCTAGCTGTCCTCAGAATGCCTTCCTAAAATAGGTCCTTTTTATTGTACTCATTTTATAGTTCAGTAAACTGAGGCCCAGGAAGTCTCACAGCTTGGCACTGATATATTTTTAATAGATTTATTGAGGCCAGATTTGTACACGAACATCTGGAGATATTTAAAGTGTATGATTTGAGGTTTTAGCATTGTATATGCCAGTGAAATCATCACCACATTCAAGACAATGAATGTGCCTTGCCTCCTATACCTGTCTGATGTCCTCAGGACTCCAATACTGATGTGAGTGTGCCCTTTTGAGAAGCTGCCCTGGGTTGGTGGATGATGCCACTTTCTCTCCGGGTCACCCTATCCCATGGATCCTGGGAGGAATTCCGTCACCGTCACCGCATTGCTGTAACTCCTTCACAGGCTACATTCCAGTTCCCTCCCTCTTCCTGCTGCCCTCCTTGCAATGCTGCTTTCTGTGGCCAAAGACCAGAATTAAGGAGGCTGAAGGTCTGTGCAAACTTATTTCTGGGCTGGTGCCTCTAGCAAGAGGGACTGAGCAGGGCAAGATGCAGGGAAGGTCAGATCCAGCCAGCAGCCCTGCTGCAGAAGGCGGTGCTGGGAGGCAGACCCCGTGCAGCCCCTCCTCTGCATATTTGTCTGCTTCTGAACCTTATTTACTCTGCAGAGCCAGTTCTCACTTCATGCATTTCATGACTCCCTAGGGGACCCACTTTGCTTCTGGGGAGCTTGCTGTGTGCTGTTAATTGTAATATTAGCGTCACATCACACTCAGTTAATATTCAGATGAGCTGTGTGAACAATCTGATTTTAAGGGTGTCTGCATGTGCATGTGTGTGTTCCATTGCTAGAAAGCTCTCTGATCCAGCACAGTGAGATGGGTCTACCTGGGTGCAGAGAGAGTAAGTAACTGGTGTCAAATCACAAAGCTGGGAAGGGCAGAGCAGGGGAGGAGGCCATGCCCTCACTGTCATAAGCTTGGCCTGCTGAAATACCGCTTTCTTGATGGCCACAGCCCATGGAGAGCCGAGAGGCTCACAACCGCCCCAGGTGAGGAGATGAGTGTGTCTTCCATTCTACCTGGATCCCTGCACAGGGTTGCTACATACTCCACTTGGCCTGCGAGAGGCTAGCCCTCTGCCCCTGGAGACCCAGCTCATTTCTGCTCTTTGCAGTTGTCTAGGGTGATTGAATGCTGCCCACTTCTGCCCCCTGCTAGACTATAAAAGGGCTGTGCCTTTTCCCTGCCTCTCGATATAACAATGGTTCCTGAACTTGGCTAGGGACACAGTCAAGTCAGTCCCTGAAATATAAGTCATGAACTCATCCCAGAAATAGTGCTGTATAGTCACTTTCAAAGCACCTCCCTTGGCCATCTGGTGACCACAATGATATTCAGCAGTGAGCTATCTAGCACTTTTTCTAGGATGAGTGCTTGAACTTAATTGTCTGACCTCGTATGACAACAGTTCTGATGGCCATTCCACAAAAAGTGTTCCAAGATTGCTTTGAGGGGTGAACTAGGTGCTGGTATCAGTGCATAGCTTCCCAAGGGGCAGACCTCGAAGGTGACCAGAGTGATATTCAGAAATGAGGTAGGCAGAACTTCTAGGATGAAGTTTTGAACTCAGTCTTCCGACCTTCTGTGGGTTATCCCAACTGTACAGCGTGTGGGAGCTGCATGCACACCTGTACTGGGGCATGCACATACTGTTGGCTCATGCTGTCCTTGTCAAGGAGAGGATAGAGCTGACCACAGGCTGACCACACTCATGGTGGCTCCCAGTGCATCCTTCTTAGACGTGCACCTTTTATAGAGTGGGCTGCATGGAAGGCTTCCCTGAGGTTTAAGGGAGTGGGCCACTCATTTACTGTCCCCTTGATAGCCTTCAGCTTGCTGGGCCAGAGAGTAGAGGGACATCTTTGTGTGTGTGTGCAGCTGCCAAGGAGACTCACAGGTGAAAAGAGTGGGGGAGAGGAAACCTGAGGGTATAGCTATGGTCATTCTCTCCCCCATCTGGCTTGGAGTTCACTGCCATTCCAGAGACCTGGCCAGAGCCCATGACTGAGCTCAAACCAGGGGCCCTGAGTTGTTTGCAGAGGAACCTGCTTGCATAAATTCTGTTTTGAGTTAAGATGCTCCTTCTAATGAAGTGGAATGGAACTCCTGGCCTGGCTTCTGCCCCCCTCCTGAAGCCTGCAGGCCCCTGTGGGCTCTGAGGATCACGGTTTTGGCTGTGAACAGGAGAATGGTTTTATCCTGAACTAGTCCAGCCCTGCTTCTTTCTCCAGGCTTCTCCTGGTCAGATTTGGCCCCCTTAGGCTTTCTGCCTCCCAGCAGGGTGCAGGGGAGTGAGGGGGTAGAGAGACACCCTTGTAGTTTGTTAGAGTCTCTTGGGAAGCAGGAGCTTTGAACCCAGTTTGAACCTCTGAGGGCTCAAGTTCCTTTTTTCTTGGCACAGTATGATTTCCTGTTTCGAAGAAAAAACCCAAGGTTTTAAGACCTTAAAAAAAAAAAAAAGGACTTGGACACAAAATAGCTCTTACAAAACATGTTGATGAGTTAAGTATAAATGAACCAGAGACATATGGATTAAATTTTCCTTGCAATCCACAGGGGCTTCACAATTAGGGGAAGAGTGTTTGTTAAAATGTGTGTGTCTCTGCCAGGGTCTGGGACAGAATCAGGGGCTGTGTGGTTGCTGGAGAAGCCTTGGGGCCCTCCCCTTCCCCACCTCCCCCTTCACCCCCAGGGATGGAACATAGTGCCAAGGAGGTTACTATAAGTCTTAGGGTTCTTCTTTTTACTCCTTGGGCCTGCAGTCCTTTTGCTCTTAATTGAATTGTTCCTCACACACCTCCCCTGTGCCTTCAAATGGGAAACCAGCCAATGCCTGACTCCTTCAGTGACCTTGAACTTGTTGGGGAAAGGAAGTTGACATGAGCCACTTTGACACGTGTGGGATGTTGCTGCCTACTCCTTCCTGACTGCAGAACCCTCCTATCTTGGCCCATCCTGTCTTAACCCTTCTGGGCAACACAAATACCTTTTTGTTCAGACATGGCTATTAGAAATGCTGCCTCCAGGTGGCCAGGAGAGGGAGGACTAAGGTCCTCCTTGGTCCTTGGGGATAGAGGAGGGTTGGCAACTTCTGATTTGGGTCTCCTGGGTATCATTCTTGCATCAGGAGGAGATGGGAACTAGAACATCTTCTGGCCCGGCACTAGGAATAAGGACACTGGAGGGAGGTTTGGTTTTTGCCACGCAGAATCCTTCAGACATTCTGAAGAGCCTTGACCTTGGAGTTTTTATGCTTCCTCTTCAGTATTTGACCAAGGAGCAGATAAACACAATATATCTGGAGGAGCCCTGAGCAGCTTTTACAGTTGCCTTGTTGTTTTGCCCAAGAGCCCTTTGGCAGAGCAATCTTAGTGGAAGCCCCTGAGTTGAACAGACAGTGTCCTCAGATAAGTCAAGGGCAGACGCCCCCACACCTCCAGTCAGACCTCACTGCCCTTTCCTTCCCTGCTTGAGGGGACCCATCGGTCTCTTTAGAACACAGTTTGAAAGCACAAGCGGTGTTCTTGAATAGGAATCACTAAATTCCTTGGCCCTTAGCACCAGCAGCAAAGTCAATAATGTCTCACGGACATTATGTTGAGTGAAAGAAGCCAGACACAGCAGAGAACATGCAATGTGACTTCATTTATACAAAGCCCAGGAATCAGCAAAGCTAGTCAGTGTTGATGGGAGTCACATAGTCCATTACCTCTGATAATGATTGACAGGGGGCATGAGAGAGCTTTCTTGGGGCACTGGAAATTTAATGTATTTTCACCTGGGTGGTGATGACACAGGTGTACATACATGTAAAAATTCTTGAGCTGCTAACTCAAGATCAGGGCTCTTGATGCTCCTGATTACGTACATATGATGTATCCATTGAAAAGCTAAAAAAAATCATCATCTCCTTTTTTCCCTCCCCCAAAGTCTGTGGGCACTGTGGTCGGGTGAATGAACTCTTTAGCACGGTGATTGAGAGTCTGGGCTTGGAGATCTCTGGTGCAGGGATGAGGGCTGAGCCTCATGGAGTAGAGCATGGGGTCATCCTTGGAAAGACAAAGCAGCATCCTCTCTACAAATCAGGGTCATGGGTTCTGATTGAGTGGCTCCAGCCACATTAGAAAGGGAGGATACAGAGTAAGGGGGGGTCACTGGAAGCTCAGTGAGGCCCCAGAAGGAAGAACAAGCAGGCATGTGGGTTAGCCCTGTCCAGGGCTTTAGCCACCATATATGGAGGAACCACTTAAGCCCCTATCTGCAGTGTTGTGATGTAAAGAGGATTCTGTGGGCTCTGAGGGAAGGTGATGCTGCTCAAACACCTCTACTCACCTCCCCTTTCCAGTTCAGAGGGATGAGGGGCCTGGCATGTGGAAGGCACCTGAAATGACAAAGTGTCCACAACCAGGCCTTTCAGCTTTATGTACATTTGTGCATGTCAAATGTACATGTAGGCAGCTGAATGTTGCATGAATAGATGGAATTAGTATTGTTGGACTAGTGGGTCTAGGCTCTGATAGGGAAACACAGTTGGTCAGTGGGATTGAGGAATGTAGCCTGGACAAAGTGTGAGAGTACTTTATGTAGTTTCAAGGCCCCAGTGGGAGCAGGGACCATGCTGGGATACTCCCTGGTTGTTCCACAGGTGTGGGACAGCTCCCATCCATCCTGTCTTTCCTACCCTCTTTCTCCCCTCCTGAGCCTGGGTATTGGAAGGTCATTGGATCCAGGCGCTGAGGCTTTATGTCTCATTTCTAAGGGTCCATATATGGAAGCCTGGGCTTCTCTGCCTGGCCAGGCAGACTCATGAAGAAGGGAGATTTCAATAATCTTTTGGAAAACAGTTTTCTCTCCAACCCAAGCAGCTGCCCTTTGCCAATGAGTGCTAGAAATGAACTATGCACAGTCTGCTTAAGAATTCTCCTCCTGGCTAATTCATCCCAGCCTCTCTCAGTTCAGTGCATGGGCAGGGGATACTGAGTACAGAGAGTGACTCTTAGAAATGTAAGCAGCCACATGCTGATGCTTTCATTCTTGAGAGATGAAGCATTTCCTAGACTTTGCTGGTTAGACCAACACTGCCAGCTGCACCTGTGTGTGCCCACTTTGCTTCCTTTCTGATGGACATGCCACATTTCTGCCATATTGAA
This sequence comes from Otolemur garnettii, assembly GCF_000181295.1. NCBI lineage: Eukaryota > Metazoa > Chordata > Mammalia > Primates > Galagidae > Otolemur > Otolemur garnettii. The sequence continues at coordinate 11,697,924 of NW_003852424.1, read as the reverse complement.
GGTGCTGGTGCCATCCTTGCTGCCCCCATGCCTCTGCTGCTCTTTACCTCTGATGAAAACCAGAGACCAAAAAACTAGTCTCAGTCTTTTGGCGCTGGATTTTTAACTCCCTTCCTCATCAACCTGGGGTCTTTGGCCCTGAGGTTGGCAGAGCCAAGTCATTATGGGGTTGAGCCAAACCTGCTGGGACTTTCCGTAAGTGATGTTTGGTTCTCATACCCAGAGTGGCTTTTGCCGGAACTTTTGCTTGCAAATTGCCTTTGGGCTCTCACAAGGCTTCAAAAAATCAGCATGAAGAAGATAAACAAAAGGCAGGAACAGGCAATTCCCAGAATTAAAAAAAAAAAAAAAAAAACATAAAATGGCTAATAAACATATGGAAATTCGTTCAGCTTATGTAGGGATCAAAGAAATGCTAATTAAATCAGTTACAAGATTCTATTTTCCCCCATTAAATTGGAAAACAGTATTAATACATGATGGTTTAGATGTAGAGAAATGGGGGCTCTCATTCCCCTGCTACAGGGAAATAAATTGGTACAACTTTTCTGGAGGGCTGTTTGACAGCATCTTTGAAAAAACCTTAAAATAAAAAAAGAATATTCTCTTTGACGCAGTGATTCCATGTTTTGGCATTTCTCTTACCTTAAGGAAATAATCAGAAATGTTCACGGAAGTTCATGTACAAGGTTGTGTATTGAAGTGCAATTTGTAATGATGGGAAATTGGAAATGATTGTAATGCCCAGCAATACCGAATCTGTTACATAAATCATGGTTCATTCCAATAATGAAGCACCGTGAAACCATTAAAATATGTTGTAGAACACCATATTTGAAGGCATGAAAAATATTTACAATATTTGTCACTTAGAAAAGTCAGACCGTAAGCCATTGTATTCAATATGATTCCAATTTTATATCAATGGCAAAAAATTCATATGGATGCAAACAAGGTTGAAAAGATGTGTGCCAGCCATTCGATTATGGTTATTTCTAGGTCTGGAGATTATGGATGAGTTTTATTTTCTTCTTTGTGCTTTTCTGTTGCCATGTTTGAATTATGGATTTAATGTAGACCTAATTGTTTGAAATTTAGATTATTGATAATTTTTCATTCTCGATAACACCTTAATGGTGTTTTACGTAAATTTTTATGTAGACTTTTGTCAATTCACATAAGTGGAATTTTGGGATCAAATGGCATATCCATTAAGCGTGTGCTACTTCCATAATTACAAACAAAATTAAGTCCTTTTAGGGTTTTGTACTAGGATTCTCTTGCCTTTAATCAAGTGTTATCAGCTGGCTGTACACGCAAGTCTGCTCTTTATTTAAGCTGTGAGTTGACAGTAGGTGATGGCCACTGCCCTGGAGATGGGATTCCTTGGGGACATGGGGTCTGCCACCATTTTTCTCAAGAACTTTTTTGTTGTTGTTGTTGTTGAGACAGAGTCTCACTATGTTGCCCTGGGTAGAGTGCTGTGGTATCACAGCTCACAGCTACCTCAAACTCTTGGACTTAAGCTATTCTCTTGCCTCAGCTTCCCAAGTAGCTGAGACTACAGGCGTCCACCACAATGCCTGGCTATTTTTTGTTGCGGTTGTCATTGTTGTTTAGCTAGCCCAGGCCAGGTTCCAACCCGCCACCCTTGGTGTACGTGGTGAGTGCCGTAACTACTGTGCTATGCATGCCGAGCCCTCAAGTACTTTCTGTAGCTGCTTGTCTCTTAAGCATCTGGACACAGGAGGCATCTTGGTGTCCCTCTCCCTTATCACACCTGTGGCTGCTGGCAAGTGGGGTGGGGAAGGGATGAGGGCTCTCATGCATGTGAGGGCCTGCTCTGGGCCACATGCTGGTGTGGTTCTGCCAAACTCTGGGGCATCTTTCATGATTCCCCACTCTACATCTAATCCTGTTTCTCTTTGTTTTGCCTCTAACTGCACCATGGGTCTAACCATTTCTCAGCACCCCCACAATATCACCCAACTCCTGCCACATCCCGACAATTGTGAGGACTCCCCACCTCCACCTGTGCTCCCTGCACTCTCATCTCTACCCAGCAGCCAGAGGTGTCCTTAGGGAACACTCTGCAGTGCCCTCTGCACCCCTCCAAACCCACCATGGTGGTCCGTCTCCCACAGCAGAAAGCCAAAGCCCGGTGATCTGACCTAAGCCACTGCCACTTGCCTCTTGCTGTCCGCTCTGGCCATACTGGCCTCTTTGCTATTCCTCAGACACATTAAGAACTTCCCATGGACCTTTGCCCTGTGTCTCCCTCTGCCTACAGTGACACTTGCTCAGACCTCCCAAGTAGGACCATGGTTCCCTCTGTTATGTTTAGCTGTTTTTAGTTCTGAGATCAGACAGTAGTGGTCTCCCCTGACCTAGCCTTCCTTTAATTCTGCTTTATTGTCACCATAGCACCTATTAGGACCTTCCCTATAGGTATTTGCTCCCCTTTCCCCAGCTAAGCCATAGCTCCCTGGCAGCCAGGACGTTTTGCACGCGGTACCTGTGTAAAACCCAGGAGTGTACAGGTACCATGTGCATTCATACGTGGAGTGTGAATTCTCCCAGCAGTCCCTGAGCCCTGTGCTAAGAGGACAAAGCTGATGAGGCTCAAGAGTTTAATGGCCCCACCTGTTCAAGGTCATGACATAAACACTTTGTTGGTCCAAGCTTCTGTCTAACTCTGAGCCTGTTTGTTCTCCGTTCTCAGAGGCATGGCCCCCCCCCAGGCTGGGGGCTACTCTCCTTGCCACTATTCCCAAATCAGTGGGAACTACTGGCTGGTCCCTGCAGTCCTGGAGGCCAGTGGGGCCCTTTAGAGGATGATCTGAGATTGCACGTGAGATTCTGACTTGGCAGCTCACACTGGTCTCTCCCCCAGCAGCTGTGCTGTGTGGTTGTTGGTGCCAGTGTTTCTAAGTTGTGTCTGGGGAGGAGACCTACCTGTTTTTTAACTAATGGGGCAAAACTTCCTTGGCTCAATGTGACAGTCCGTTGGCTCAATGTGACAGTCCGGCAGGGTTCTGATTGCAGGGTACCTCAGGGCACAGACAGGAAACAGGGTGTGTTGGGTCCGCTCCAGTCCGTGGCAGCTCCGAGTGCAGGAGGGAGATCTTTCCAGAGTGTTTTACTCTGTCTTCTCAATGGCTGCCTCATCCCCATTGTTATTTACGATCTGTTTAGTGCCCCTACTGTGTTCAGCATGCTGGGAGGCGTAAAGTCCTTGCTCGCTGCCTGAGGCCTTGGAGTCTAACAGCCAGACAAATGACTCAGGCATAAACCACCTTCTAGAGAAGGTGCCTACCTCTCCAAGGCGTCAGGTTTCTCAAGGTTTTGATATGCACGTGGCTTTCCATTTTTAAACTCCCCTTGGAAGGAATAGAGACAAATCTGGAGAGAGAGAGAGGGTGGGGGAGGCAGAGCTGGGAGGGCAGCGTGGAAAATGTTGGCTACATAAGATTTTTTCAGAAGAATGGCATTCCAGGAGGCATTTCCAAGGCATGCGGTTCGTGACTTGAGATACAGCATTGGGCTGGGGGCCAAGGAGATGCTGAGAATGGAGAGAAAGAAGACGAAAGTCAGTGAAGGGAACAGGTACGGGAGGAAGGTGGCCAGAAGCCAGGGACAAACTTAGTAACTGGAGGCACAGCAAAAATATTTAATCTATCCACCCATCCATTCCTTCATTAATTCAACTGCTTTTAATAAAGATTCCATCTTGGCTCAGAACTCTGCTAGATTTTGGGAACTGGTTCTTCTCCTGCCCTCCAGAACCTCAAAGTCTGCTTGGAGAAATGAAATTCCATCCTCCAAGTGTTTTACAACCTGCAATTCTGCTCACTAGCTGCTGTTACACCCGCTCTCTGATTCCTGCCTTGGTACACTGTATTCTTCTCCCATCGTGGTCATCATACCGCCAAATGCTTTTTTTGGTGGGGGGGCATGTGTATGCTTATTTGCTAAGCCTTCAGCTGCCCTCCTGCAAGCTTCCTGAGGATAAGGACCCTGTCTATTTCCTTCATGGGTTCACAGGGGCAGCTTTCGGCATGCGGTAGGCATTCAATACGTGTTTATTGGATCAATGAAACCATGAATGAAGGAAGTGAAAGAAGCCTCATTTGGTGCATTAGAGGAATAAAGCAAGACCCAGTTAGTGAGGAGTCAGGAGAGGACCCAGCAGAGGAAATCCCACTTAATCCTCTCTGTGATGCTTCCTAAATCCAGGACCATAGCACCACTGCCAACAAAGCTAATGTCCCCCATACACTGAAAGCCACGTGTGTGCCAGGCTCTGAATTCAGTGCTTCACATTTGCTCTCATATACAGTGAATAGAACCATCCTTATTTTGTAGGTAAAGAAATTGAAGTCCAAGGACACCGAGTAATTTGTCTATAGGTACACACATGGTCAGCCAGTAGCAGAACAGGGATTCTCATGGTGCCCCCCTAAATGGTGCTTGTAGTTCTTCCTCTTCATTGCCTACAAACCAATGCCTACTGTTCTTGCAATAGCTATCACAGGAGCAAAGCGAGAGAAATACCAGCTAGATAGGGGGAACTGTAGGGTACATGAGATACTTTCAGAAAGAGAGGGAAATTTTTCAGCACCCAGGATTTATAGAAGGGAATCTGGATGGTCAGTATGACGTAGCTCTGGTGTGGTCCTCTGGAAGGGCAGAGTGGGCTTCAGGACTCTCCTGGGGTTCCTTTCAGGGTGTCTGTTAGGATCATTACATTGCTAATGGAGGGTGACAGTGCTTGACATTTGGGTAATTAAAACATCCACTGATTAAATAATCACTTTTTATTGACAGTCATACTGGTGAAGGCAAAATTAATTTGATTTTAGATACTCTGCTGGACAGGGGCCAACTTCTGTGACTCTGTGGATGGTGGTGAAGGCTCCCAGGTGGCCTTGATTCAGGCCGACCATGACGGAGCCGGTGTGGCCAAGCCTGTCGGAGTGAGGCCCAGCTGGTGTACACTGCTGGGTGCTGCTGCAAATGACTACACAATCTGCTTGTGAGCTCCAGACACTAACTCCAGGAGGAGTTTGGAGAGAATTTGGAGAGAATGTTGTTTAAGGCAGAAATGTGAGGTGCCTTAGAGTCCATGAATGTTCAGAACAACCTCCTGAAAGGTGGGGAGCTTCCAGGTCGGAGAGGAATCATAGAGTGGAATATGTGGCGAGGGTGTCAGAAGATGTAGGAGATGCCTTACTTCATATACCCATTCTTTTAATTCCAAGAACCATCACAGGTAATTATTTTATTCCCGTTTTACAGATGAGAAAAATAGAGGTTCTGACAAGTTGGTACCTTGCCTATGGGTCATACTGCTATTTAAGAATCAGGGTTTCTTTCTGACTAGGTCTATCAGCTGTAATCCTAGGGAACCTTTATATCAAGGTGAATTTCTCCAGTTTTGTGGTAGAATGAGGATTCCTCAGGAAAAGTGAGATTTTCTTTGGCAGAGCCACAAGAAAACCAAGTCATATACAGTCACCGATGTCATCATTTACCATCAAGAGGATGTTGGGTGGGGCCGATCCAGGCCAAGTGGTGTTTGTTGCTCTGACATGACTAAGATCTGGGCTAGAATTCTGTCTCCACTTCTCTCAGAGCTTGAGTCATTCAGGGGACAAGGATCAGCTTAAAATCAGAGACAGGGACTCACTGGTAGTTCTACAATGGTCACTAGCTATGGGTGGCTATTTAAAATTAAATAAAACTTAAGCTGCTTTTTAATAGCACTAGCCATATTCTGAGAGCTCAGTAACTGTATGTGGCAACTGGCTACCACATTGGACAGTGCCACTTTTCTCTGAATCTTTAGGCGTTCCCGTGGACGGAGTGGAACTAGAGGTCACTTGGCTTTTTCTGGCAGCAAGACAAGAATGGACACCTACCGTTTGTATGACTTCGAGTAAAATATTCATTCTCTGAGCCTTTGTCTCATCTTCTGTAAACTGGGAAGGCAGGACCATTGTAAGAACTAAACCCAAATGGCATGTGTTGAGCTTGCTCTGTGGTGCTTGGCACATGGTCAGGGCTTCTCAGAGGTTGATGGCAGCTGCATATTCAGGAGAGACAAGGACAAGCCCCCTCGGTCTGGCCTGCTTTCTTCTACAGATCGATTTCCATTTGTCAAATTTACCTGAGGCCACACATCTCCTTGCTAGTTAATTCATGTTGCTTTTGGAAATGACACCAGAAAGAAAAAAAGCAGACCAACCATTGGAGGGCCCTGCATTTTCCCTGGTCTTCTCCCATGAATGCCCCCTTTGTGTCATCCTGTCAGACCTCTCTGCTGACCCTTCCCTGGGGAGGGGGGGAGGTTTGCAGCATGATGGACCCTCTCCTGAGACTTCCATCTCCAGATTTTTCTCTCTCACCTTATTCTCCCCTTGTCCTTCACGCATCAGTAACACACTGAAATATTCCACTCCTGGAGCTTGTTAATTAGTGATAAAATCCTCATCATTTTGTACATGGGTGGACCGAGGGTGTCTGTTAACGGCCCACTGAAAGCCCTGGATGTTTTCTTTGTTTATAATCACCACCACCCCGTGAAGGTGCAGCGGGATGTAAAGTGGTCTTCCAAATGGAAGGTGCATTTAAATCGCCTGGGAAGCTTGTTACACCTGTCTCTGGGCCCCGCCCCCGGCTCTCCCATTCAGTAGGTCTGGAGCAGGGCTGAGAACTTGCATTTCTGACAAGTTGCCAGGTGGTGCCAGCGCTGCTGGTGTGGGACTCACACTTTAAGGATCACGGTTTTAGGCCACGCTTACCCATCAGCTGAATGTTGCTCAAGAACTCTCTGTGTTAATATTATCAGGAGGGCTTGTTAAAGTGCAGATTGCTGAGCCCCATCCCTAGATTTTCTGACCCAGGGCAGGGAGGGATGGAGCTGGAGAATGAAGATTTCTAACAAGTTCCCAGGGGAAGGTGCTGCTGCTTTGGGAACCACACTTTATACTGGTATTTGCTCTGGGATCCATCAGACATGAGATCAAAGCCTGTCTCACCAATCAGTGATGATGATGTTAATCTCCCTGAGCCCCAGTTTTCCCATCTGCCAAATAGAAATAAGGCCTTCTACAGTTGAATAAACTAATAGCAGGTGCTTAATAAATGCTTGACTTTTTCTCCTCTAAACATGAGCTGTCCTGTCTGGGCTGCAGGGGGGCTGCCAGGAAACAGAAAACGCACAGCTCCGTGTTGGCCCGCGATGGTGTCTGCTGTACCCCAGCCAGCACTTCGGGCCCGCCCTCCCTGCGCCCAGCCTAGCAGTCCCTCTCAACCTGCCCACACATCAGGCTGCCAACCCTCTCCATTTTCAAGTGCCCACCACACCTCTGCCTTCTTTGCTACCACTCCCCCAAATTTCCCAAACAAATTTTGTGTCTCATCAAATTGGGTGTTAACTGCATTATGATAAGAATAAACTGTGTTTATTTCTAGATAGTCTAAAACTTTTGGCCACCATGCCTAAATGTAACTAACAGTAGTTAAAAAAGAAATGAAAGAAAGAACATGAAAAACAACAGGAAAAAGAAAAGGGCAATGCCAGTCTGATGTAAGACTGGGGAGAGTGGAACACAGCCACTACCCCGGCCCCGGACACCCGCCCCCCAGTAAATGACTGGGGGCCTTTCAGTGTCCCACACTGCACTTGATCCAGAGAAAACCCAAACCAGCCCAGAGCTGAGCTGGACTGGGTTGCTGTCCTCCGGGACTCCTGAGAACCTTTGGCAGAAGCGTGAGAAGGTGGGTGGTTTTACCTGAGGTCGGAGGGAACCAAGGAAACCTTTCTCGGATTTTTCAGGGACTGAGTTACTCTGCCAGGGCTGAAGCCATCAAAAACTAAGGTACAGAAAGTTAGACTCCCAAGCTGGGAAGAGGAGGCTCAGAGTGCGGGGCCTTGGAGAAGAACAAATACAAAAGCAAAACTTCTTAGCCTGCTTGTTGCTGCCAGTGACACATCCCTGGCGCTTTGGCACAGCCCGTCAATCCGTTCTCTCCAGGACTCTCCCATCAGAAGCATCAGTGCTTTCCAGCTACGGAACTTAGAGCTCGCTGTTTAGTCTCCGTCAGCATCAGTGTTCCTGGCTACGAAATGGGAATAATGATTGTTTTACCTGATAGGGCTGCTGTTCAGATTGAGATTACACTCACAAGCTCAGGCAGCGTGATGCCAGACAGGTGCATGATAAATATCTGTTCCTTTTCCTTATCTCGGCTGTACCGAAACACTGATATAGATGTTCAGAGATGAAGGTGATACTCTTGGATGCCTTGGCGGCTGTGCCAACCCATATGCCTCCCTGGCGTTCTGGTCTTGGCCATGCTCGACAGACACACTGGAAGAGAAACCCAAACAGAAGGGGCAGGTTGGAGTCTTGCAGGCAGCGGGCACCAGGGCTCCCTGGGTTCCACCTGCATCGTCTGCTCAGGCAGGCAGCAGGCAAGGTGGAGAGAGGCCTCCTTGGCGGGCTGCTCCCTGCAGAATTGGTCAAGAGGAAAACAGCACCCACCGTCACCCGCATCTTGAGGAGCTGGTGAGGTCCCGGGCCTCAGGTGCAGGGAGGCGTGTGCAATCCGCAGCTCATCGGTCTAGGACTTAATCGGAGCTGCCTCCTGTGTGGCTGCCATCCATCTTCCCGAGGCCACTGAAACTCAGTGAAGATGAGTTAGGATGTGAGGAATGCGGTAGGATTGAACCCTAATCAGCTCATTACTGCACCAAGAGAAAAAGGTCATTTCAGGGCCAGACTGATGTCTCTTTCTGTATCTTCTGTTTATTCCCTAATAGTCTTCATTTATCCATTTTTCTGCTAGAGCAGTGGTTCTCAACCTTCCTAATGCTATGGCCCTTTGATATAGTTCCTGTGGGTCGTGATCCACAGATTGAGAACCGCTGTGCTAGAGGGTTGTAATCTTCCTTCTCCTCCTCATCTTGCCTGCCTTTTCTCTCTCCTCGGCTTTTAGTTACGACTTTTTGTCTTGGGTGCTGGTTCAGTGTGGCCCTCAGGTCCCTCGTTGCTAAGAGCATCATACACTGACTTCCAGTTCAAGACAAGAAGAGGCATTTTGCCATGGCCCTGGCTCAGGCTCTTGCTCCCAGGCAGCCCTGCAGTCCTCAGGTGGACGTTAAGTGGACAAGTAGATTGGCCTGTGTTTCTCTGGGCTGGGAGAGAGGGGGCAGAGTGGATGTCCACCTCTGCATCCCTTGTCATGTTTCTCTGCTCCTCTCACCACATCTGGACCTGTGATGATCCTGTAGCTTGGTGGCCAGAGTGCCTACAGTGACCTCTGTGCCCCCTCTGTGGGCACCACACCCCAGCTTGCCCTCTTTCTGGCTCAAGTTGGGTAAGGAGAGGAGAGAGAAGGGAAAGGAGAAGACTCTGATGGCGGACCTGGTGGAGGCAATTCCAAGGAAGCTGCCCAAAGCTGTCTGACCTCAGGGCATCTGGCACCCCCACCCCCACCCCCGAGTCCTTTCTGGTCCTCACCTTGCCTCTTACCTTGCCTCTTTGGACTCTTCTTATTCCTTGTTGGAATAGCACTGCCCACAGAGGCCAGTTTTCTATGGAATTCACAGATGGGATCTCATTTTTCCCTATTGCTAGCCCTGTGTCCATGGTGACACTACAGGACGGTGAGAGGGAGGAGGCAGAGAGCAGGAAGAAACAGGGCCAGATGTGTTCGGAGCAGACGAGGCTGTGACATGCTCTGCAGTAGGAAGTGTGCTCTTGCTGGGTGTCCTGGATCTTCCAGCAATTCCTAGACTCTGGCTTCCTGGGTATGTGCCAGGGAGAGGGTGCCTTGTATTTCAGGGCTGTTTGGGGGCTGAGATCCGTGGCCTTTCCCCCAAGCCAGGCTCCCTCTGTGAGGTCAGTGGATGTGTTTGGATGTGCACCATGTAAACAGTGGAGCACTAAAGGAGAGGAGAAGAGGCAGATGGAAAGCTGGAGCTGGCATCTGGCAGTTTGGAAGCAAAATCTTACATGTTCTGTGCCAGCTTCCTCCATATCGTGGCCCCATCTGCCTTCAGCCCTGTTAACACCGGCCTGGGCATCTCTGTTCTGCTCCTTGCCACTTACCATCTTCTACTGGCATTCCTCTGCAGGAGCGCGCTTCCCCACCAGTGGTGCCAGTGTGGCTCTGCTTAGGTTCAGACTCCACACACGCCTTGCTCCCTCTGACACCCCTGCGCCATCCTTGGAAATCCAGATGTTTGGGTGCCACGTGTTTTCTGCCTACGGCTAGTAGTCTTGGTTAACATCTTTTAATCCCCCCCCCACCTCGGGGAAACTTATTGAATGTGATTCATAAAGACTGTAGTAATGACAGGACTTAAAATAATAATCTCAGGGTTTTAGGGTGTCCTACCCTGAGCTCATACAGCCTCCTTACAGCATTTTGGGATGCCTCCCTAGATTGAGAAGTCAAGCAGGCTTGCCCAGAGGTAGTCATGACCAATCGCTTTCTGCAAGGTTGCCAAGTCTCATGCTTCTGTTGTGGGGCTTGAGGATGGGACTCAAATTCTGAGATCTAAGGCCATGCTGCTGACCCTGGCCATGCCTCACTCCCCTGGTCACTGAGCCCTTCTTTCGTAGTGACCTTCACTTCCTGCCAGCACTTGGCTTGTCCCATGGCTTGGAATTTCTCTCTGATCAACACTTTCCTACCTTCCTTCCTCCCCTTTTTCTGACTGTAGCTGGTCTTTGTACTCCACCTTGACTTCAGTCTTCCCCTCTGATCCCTGGGTCCTCCTGGCTCTATGTGCTTCCTCATCCAGACCACCCATTGGCCCTTCAGTGGCGCCTCCCTGAAGTCCTGTGTAGACTCCCCTGCCTACTTGACAACCCCTACCTACCCATTGTGTCCTGAGTTGCTGAGCAGAACAGCCATGAGCCCATGTCCCCTGCATGAGCCCACTGCAGATCTGGAATTCAACCCCAGCAGGGCTTATTGGTTTTTGGAGGGCCTTTGGTTCAACTCTTGTTGACCTGAAGAAGCCTCTCCAGACCTTGTCTAGTCCTTGCAGACCCCGTAGCTTAGCTCTTCCACTCTCACTTTCATATCTTGCATGCTTTTTTTGAGCGTGGAGCTGCCCAGTGCTGGGACCTGCAGTGCTCCTCCTCCTGAACCTCAGTTTTGTTTTGTATCCTCACCTTCCTTTTCGTCTATGTCTCTGCCTGAAGAGTCTAGGTGTGTAAGTTCATTCCTAAAACTTTCATTCATTATCTGAATTCCTGAGTAGGAATACACATATGGGTAAGTCTCTAGTTGTAAGAAAATCACAGCCCATGAGATATTGACTCTAAAAACTACAAGATATAACAACATAATGAAGAAAATAACAATATGACAAGAACAGTGGTTTTCATTGATGAGCACTTAACACTACATCAAGCCTTCTGCCAAGGAATTTTCATGTATATGATGCCAATCTTGACCCCAATCCTCTGAGTTGGGGGCTTACTTGATTCTCATTTTAGAGGGAAGCGAGAATAAGAGCTCAAACAAGAGGTAGAGTTGGAACTTGAAACCAGACCATGTCTTCAGATTCTCCCAACTTTGCCCGTTCCTTTCCCACCTTCCTTCTCCTGCGTAGGCTCACCTAGAGAGCCTCCCTCCCGCTCCCGCATCCTCTCTGCCCCCTTTACTTTCCAAAGCTCCTGCCTTTCTGCTGAACAAGCGCGGCTGTTCTGACCCACCGTGAATTTAGCTGCTGAGCACGTGTAGAATCACATCGTGCTTTTAACTGCAGGCAAAACCCGTCCCCCTGGGAACTGTCCCAGTTTGAGGGTTAAAAAAAAAAAAGACAGTCATGTTAAAATAGAGATAAATACTATAGACAGAGAGAGACATGAAAATAGATCCAGGAGGGATGGTAGATACTCCATCTAAATAGATACCAGAAATAAATACATGGAAACCATAGATAATTATTGTAGGGAGTTATGTTCAATAGGAGGCTCTACGGATAAATATATAGACTTCACGGATAGCAGAATAATATGGAGGAAGTGAAACAAAAACGGTGTGTGGGAGTCTGTACAACTCCGAGGGGCTGTGCTGAATGGGACTGGGCCCTTCAGTGCTGCATGTTCCGTGGAGCTGATCCAAAGGAGGGTCTGAAATACACAGGCAGATTGCAAATTTCCAGAAGCCATGTGGCACTCTGGGCAGAGTGAGTGAGTGGGATTAATTGAGGACTGTCTGAGTGAGGCTGGATGGGATGGGGGGATATTGAAGGCAAATCTAGGAGAGTGTGGCAGAGGCAAGCCTTTTTTTTTTTTTTTATTAAATCATAGCTGTGTACATTAATACTGTCATGGGGTACAGTGTGCTGTTTTTATATACAATTTGAAATATTTTCATCAAACTGGTTAACATAGTCTTCATGTCATTGTGTTAAGACATTTATATTCTACATTTAGAAAGATTCACATGTACCCTTATAAGATGAACCATAGGCGTGATCCCACCAATCCCTCCCTCCACTCATCCTTCCCCCTTCCCTCCCCTCCCCTCCCTCTCCCCTCTTCCCATACTCCTGGGCTAAAATTGGGTTATAGCTTTCCTATGAAAGCTATAAATTAGTTTCATACTAGGGCTGAGTACATTGGATACTTTTTCTTCCATTCTTGAGATACTTTGCTAAGAAGAATATTTTCACTCCAAAGCTGACACAGGGATGTGGCAGGCACAGGAGCCCAGGAGAAAAGCGATTACTTAGAAATGGGGCTGAGGATTAGACCCTTCCAACCCACCCAACAGAGTGAAGTTCAGGGCTCCAGTCCTCATAGGCATTTAGAGAGAAGCGCCATGTCTTCCTACACATTGGGTGAACCATTTTGTTAGGGCTGTCTGCACAAGGGTTGGGGCACGTACGAGGAAGCTGGTAGCCCCATGTCATAACCACAGAGAGAAAAATCTATCCCAAGGTAGCTATGTTCCTATCTTTGATGATCGTGACTCTGTTGTAATTGGATATGGGATTGGCCAAGGCTCTGCCTACAGGTGCTCAGGGAGGGTGATAGACAGCTGGGTGACCTTGGGACAGGCCTCCACTCACACACTGCTTCTCCCCTCTCTGGTCTCTGTCCTTCCCTCCCCTGTCGCTCCCAGGGTCTGTAGGGAAGACTCTGTAATAATTCTGTTGGACAAATGTCCCTGTGCTGTTTGGCTTTAGAATTTTCCATTCAAGAGCCTACAAAATGGACAGAAGAGTACTGAGATTCCGAAAGGCAGGGCTGGGTGTCCATCTCTCCATGGGTCTTCAGTGCTTTCTTGAAACAGTTGAACGGGACGAGTGTCTGTAATCATTAGAGGTGGTCTATTTCCCAGATAGACCCCATCTCTATATCCTGTTCCTTTTTTTCCCAGATGAAAGGGGGAGATGTTAGCTGTCATAGAAGGGGAGCTTGTCTTTGATAGCCAGCTACCTTTATTCTCCCATATGTGTCTGGGGTACTCACTGAATATCTCGCCTCGTTCTGGGGTGGCTTTGGAGTGCGTTAGAGGCTATGGAGCATGGGGACAGTGAGATCTTTACCTTCAAGGAGTGTGACATTAGAATTGTTTATGCCAAAAGGCCAAGCTGGCACTTTTCTCTGTACAGGGGGGAAGGCCAGGTAGGTGCTGCTTTGGCATCAGGAGTTCTGCCTTCTACACATGCTTTAGTTGCTGTGGCGTTATCTAAAATGTCATAGGGCCCAGGTGTGCTTTTCAGGGCTTAGCCCTGACAGCAGGCCACTTTGGCAAAGTCAGATTCCCTAAGTCAGGGCCTCTCTTTGTTTGACAAGGATTGTGACTGTGTGATTCATGAAGAGGAGCAGGCAAGGGGCACATGGGAGAAATTCAACAAGTCCTAAAGCTACCTTACTAGGGAGTTTCAGATTAGAGAGTTCGGCCGAGAACTTGAGGTACAGATCCTCTGTTGAGTTAAAATTCCTGAGCTGTTTGTACACAAGGGAGGTTTCCATAAATAAGTTGGGTAACAGTTCCAAAGAACTTTTCCAATAGGAATTTGGCTAATCAAGTCTCTAGCTGGACTTGTCCCCAGAGGATTCATGAGAACAAAAATCCTGGAGACAGTCATCCAGATGGTATCTGGGAGGAGTGTGGGTTCTGGCTCTGTTCCTGCAATATTCTGGGGTATCTGCCCAGTCCTGGCTGTCCAGAACACCCTTCCACCCTTTTGGAAATGCACTCCAGGCAGGATGGAGGGTGTCCCAGAGAATGGGCAGCCCTAAGCTGCCATCTGCTCTCCAAGAAGTGCCTCAAACCACCTGCTCTGGGGACAGGAACCACATGATCTGCTCAAGGTTTACCTGCTAACTTTTGCCTCTTTATCTTAAAGTCCTCTGAGTTAGAAACAGGACTAAGAAGAGGATTTTCTGCTAGAGAGCCAGAAGCTATGACTCTGTGGGTCCCCTCCTCACCGATGATGGATAGTCACACTGGTGGGAAGGACAGTGATCGGTGTACAAAGGATGGGGAAAGAGCTTTTAGCAAAGCTGAGGTGATCTCTTCTCCCTCTTTATAAGGGGTTAGGGAATATGGCTGTGGAGCTTGAGTTAGTGCCTGAAACGTTCAGGGACATGATGAAACCATGCTGAGGTTTTCATAGGTCCTTGGTTCAACATGAGCACCCATTAGCAAGTGTAGGTCATATGTCTGTGATTGGACCAGGCTTTGGCGATACAAAGAAAAGCAAGATGAGGCCCCTGCACTCAGGCCACGCTAACCTTCTCTGCATTATTCTGCTTTGAGCATATGGACTGGGAAGTGAGCACACAGGTCCCTGCACTTAGGAAGCTCTCAGTCTCAACGTAGTATGCTCGTTTGCAGTTCTCCCCTCCCAACCCTCAGGAAACCATGCGGTGATGTTCACATGGCATGCTGCATGTGGGCAAGGGGGTGGGGGGCATGGAGCCCCAGTGTTAGCAGGTTACACAGAACCAGGAGTGCGACACAGGCATCTGTAGCAGAGACCCTTGGAATCTGTTCTGAATTCAGGTTAGGCTCCTGCGTTCTGCCATGTCTGGACTTTCTTGGTCTGGACACTGTGTCCACTGCAGTGAAGGGGCCCCGGAGGTCTGGGAGCCCAGTGGCTTCAAGTACAGAAGCCAGACAGACTTGGTGGGGTGTCCAGATCCACATCCAGGAGCAAATGACTTCACCTGTACAAGATTTGGTGTCCTTACCTGTGAAATGAGGCTAAGAATGGGACAGTGTTTTTCAACCTTTATTATCTCATGGCACACTTGAACTTACAGTTTAACTTCCGCGGCACACTTAAATTATGTTGATCAAGGAAAAAAAAAAGAGGAAAAAAAGAATATACTTATTGTGCTCTGAACTTCTTTTGAAAATAATTTAATTAATGATCTTTAAACATGTTCACGGCACACCTAAGATCCTCTCATGGCACACCGCTGAAAAATCACTGCAATAGAACCTGCCCCCTGAGGCTGTGGAGCAGTACATGGGACAATGAACTTGGTGATAAAAGCAAGGAAGGGTCAACAGCAGAAGATGTGAGGTTGCAGGTATGATGCTTACAGTTGCAGGAAGGATGAGTGTGGCCTTGAAGGACCATCTGAAAACTCCATCTCTGGGACTGGCCCATCTCCAGATGACCATGTTTGTGTTTCAATGTGGCCATAACACATTGCCACAAACAGGCTGGCTTAAAACATGGACATGTACTTTTCTCATGGTTTTGGAGGCCAGGAATTTAAAAGATGGTGTCAGCGGGGCTGTGTTCTCTCCAAAGGCTGTCGGGGGGACTCTAGCTTGCCTCTTGCAGCTTCTGGTGGCCCCGTGCATTCCTCAGCTTGAGGCTGTGTCACTGTGGGCTCTGTTTCTCTCACATGACCTTCTTCTCTGTGTCTCTGTGTCCTTTTCTGTCTTTTGTAAAACATGCTGTCATTGGCTTTGGGGCCCAACCTGCCCCTGTATGATCTCATTCTGATACTTATCTTAATTATATTTACAAAGATTCTGCTTCTAAATAATGTCACATTCTGAGGTTCCAGGGGGACATATCTCTTTGGGGGGCAGAAGACACTGTTCAACCTACAAAAGTGGCCAACTCGGAGGCAAGAGAAGTTCTTTCTTTTTTCAGATAGATCGTCTGGTATTCTGGGCTCTGGGTTATTTGAACTCTCATGGCAAGAGAAAAGATGTAGGGAATGGTTTGTTCATTTGTCTGCCTTGTCAACATGTTTGTTGAACACTGGCCAGGGGTGAGAAGGACATTGTGGGAGGCATTGGAGCCGCAAGATAAAACAGAAATGTGCTGGGTTGGCTAGGGGCCTGCAGGTGCCTTGGTTCAGGGCTCAGTTCCTGACACAGATGTGAAGGACACTCTCACTGCCATGGGAAAACCGACGGTCTCCAGGGGAAGGTGGGCAGGCCAGGAGGGGAGGAGCCGCCAGCAGCTGCAGCTCTGCCAGCACAGCAGAGACACCTAGGGGGCCTCCTGAGAGAGGTGGCACCTGGGCTGAGTCTTCAGGGACATACAGAATCATTTGTTGGAGAGCTCTTTTAGACAGACGGGGGATGTGTAAGAACAGGAAACTTGAGAGAACAGGACAGTTCAGAGAGCCACCAGCAGCTCTGTTGAGCCTGATGTGTGTGCATGAGCTGGTGGCAGCTTAGGAAGGGATGAGGCTGGGCAGGTGGGCTTTGTCTTTGTCCTTGTCATCATCGTCATCATCCTCTATGCTAATATATATGCAGGACCCACTGTGTGCACCAGCGAAGTCCCAGGCCCTCTTAACTCTTCCTTGGACTAATCTTCACAGCAAATGAATAAAGTAGTTGTGGGCCAGGTTTGCAGGTGCACTGAGCTCAGTAATTTGTCCAAGGGATGGAGCCCATTACTGAGCCCTGGTCTAAGGAATTTGGCTTTGGCTCTCCCTTCCCAAAGCACAGTACAAGTCACTGAACAAGGAGGGTATTGGTTTTGAAATATTGAAAGAAATATTTTGACATGAAAAGAAGAATTAAAAAGATGCTTTTCTGGGCGACGCCTGTGGCTCAAAGGGGTTGTGTGCCAGACCCATATGCCAGAGGTGGCAGGTTCAAACCTAGCCCCAGCCAAAAAAAAAAAGGAAAACAATGCTTTTTTTCCTAATGAAGGTTACTTTAAAAGTTAAAAAAAAAAAAAAAAAAGGAAAGAGAAGCATTGCAAGCCCCTTGTTTGATACCAAACAATAATCCACTTTGAAATTCTGGAATATATTGATAATGAATTTGAAGATGAGCCCAGTGGCTAACGGTAAATATTCTTGGCAAAAATATCTTCTCATGTGGGGGTTCTGCTTCCTTCTTTTCTCTTTCCTGGACGATCCAGAGAGCCTTTGGTCTGGCCTCTTTGCTTCCAATCTCCCAATCTATGTGTCTGCCCCGCACACCGCAGCCCCGGCCATCCCATGTGCAGGATAATCAGCTCTTGCATGTCCCCGGGGCTCAGCTCCAGGGCTTCCCATCAAGTGCATGCTTGTTCCCGGGGTCCCCATGGTTGCGCAGGGTCCCATGGTCTGTGTTGGAGCTGCCTCTTGTCCTTATCCCCCACCCCGTCTCTTTCTGCTGGTCACTCCCCACTAGTCACATTGACCTCCCAGCTATTCCTTGACCATACTAAGTACGCTGCTTCCTTGGGGACTTCACGCCTGTGGTTCCCTTTGTGAGAACATGCTTCCCCTGGACAGTCTCAGGTCACCACCTGGGCAGGCTTGGGACTAGACCCAGTGTCTCTGATGTCAGGCCAGTTTTTCTCTTTCACTCCCTGCTTGGGAAGTCCTGCCAATGACCTGAAACTTCTGATGTGCCTGCAGCAGCGGTTCACGGGAGAGTTCTGCTTGTAAGGAAGGTCACACCCTTGACCTCAGGAGATTAAGTAGGCAATTGCCTGGAAGGAACAGATGGTTTTCAGCACCTCCTTAGCCTGGGGCCTGCAAGAGAAAGCTCATGCAGTCAATATTTGTGCAACCGAATAGAACTTAAATGATCGTAGTGATTAAGTTGGGGGCTTATGTCCCAGCTCGTCACTTACATGACTTCGCTAAATATCTCAGCTTCTGTTTCTTCCACTGTAAAATAAGGATAATAGTTTTAGTTACCCTACAGAGATTGGGGTGTTGAGAGCATTAAGGGGGATGATGGTGGATGATGGTTTGCACAGGCCTGGCACATGTAACATTTGAAAAATGGTAGTCATTGTATTGCAGTAATTATCACCACCCCTGTGTGGTCTTGGCACGCTCTGGGAATGCTCAGCCCTGGGTG
Source organism: Otolemur garnettii (assembly GCF_000181295.1). Taxonomy (NCBI): domain Eukaryota; kingdom Metazoa; phylum Chordata; class Mammalia; order Primates; family Galagidae; genus Otolemur; species Otolemur garnettii. The sequence goes on along the minus strand of NW_003852424.1, from coordinate 11,679,597 downwards.
TTGGGTTGGGTTCTCATGTGCCATAGCAGCAGCAGCAGCAGCAGCAGCAGCCAAACACCTTGGGTAGTATCATCTAGTTGGCAAACCTTTTAAACATGTATCGTGGCCTGAGGACATTGCGCCATCTAAGACTAGAAGGGCCCGTGAAGGTGTCCTCGTGTAGAAGTCGACAAGCAAATACTGAGGTGGGCGGCATTCCCTTTGTGGTGACGGTACGATGCTCTGAGCACCATCTCCCTCCTGGCCTAGCACTCATTTGCTAGGACTGCCATGACGAAGTCGCACACACTGGGGGATTTCAACAACAGAAACAGATTCTCTTCCAGTCCTAGAGGCCAGAAGCCCAAGACTGAGGCTGGGCTGGTGTCTCTGCTGCTTCTCTCCTTGGCCCTTCTTCCTGCTGTGTGTTCACGTGGTTATCCATTTATGAGCCTTTGGACCCTAATCCCCTCTTCTTCCAAGAAAGGCCCACCCCAGGGACCTCATTGCAACTTAATTACCCCTTTAAAGACCCTTTCCTTCAAAACAGTCACATTTGGATGTACTGGGAGTCAGGACTCTGATATATTAATTTGGGGGGAGCACCATTCAGTTTGTATCACAGTGTCTCACCTGCCACAGCATTCCAGGAGGGGGCAGCTCTGACTGCAGGTGCTCTGGAAAGTGGTACCCGCACCTGCCACGTGTTCCTTTGCCCATGCTGGTTGAGGTGCCTGGAATGCTTGCCTGGGAATTGTACACACTACGGGAGCCATACACAGAATGGAATGGGGGGGACATGTGCAGATGTGGGTGTGGATGGAGCTCGTTGATATGGGTCTGGCAGAGCGTACATTTTGTCCCAGGTGTGTGCCTATGACTGTCTGTAGGTGAGAGAGAGAGAGGAGCAATAATGAAGTGAACATGTAGGGTGTGTGTGCTGCTTACCAAGCGGAATCCTCGGCCCAGGGGACAAAATCATTTTATATTCTGGACTCTTGTCTCCCAGCAGAGCCATCCCTGATCTATCTGAATTACAGATTAACTGGCACCAAAGGGATGGCAGGATCCATTTAAATGAATAGCTCTCTAATTTATTAAAGGGCTTATTTATGCTGTTGGTATCGGTGCTCATCAAATTCTTGGAGTGGCACGAGTCCCTCTCCTGCCCCCTGCTTGCCGTTGCTGCTGGAAAATTCTCTTTTTTGCAGGAGAGTCCTAAAATGCGTCTGTCAGAGGGCTGTGTGTGTGTGTGTGTGTGTGTGAGTGACATAGGGAGACGTGCACCTTCTTTGGGCTTTCTGTGACTCTTGCAGCTGAGCAATTAGCTTCCTGTTCATGGTCAATGTCTAGATCATTGGAAAGATGCCAGAGCACCACATCTTTCTCTGCTGGCTCAGAGGAGAATAAAGGTGGACGCTTGGCTGGTACTACACCCTCCCTTTGCCATAAATATCCTCCTCATCTTATGTGCAAGGGCATCAGGGTTTCCAGAACTGCACATGTGGCTCTTGAGTTGCTCTCCTGATCATGACCTTACTTCAGACTTGCTCTGCCCTGGAGGAGGGTGCAGTAGCTGGGGGTAACTGTGTCTGCATGTGCAGGGGACCTGCTGGAGAGCTCTGTTCTCAGGAATGGGCATCATGGCATAGCGGAGGGCAATGGTGCTAGCACTGTTGGGGCCAGAAATTTGGGAAGAGAAGTTGAAAAAATGGTAATGGTAGGGATCTTTCTGGAAAGGACAGAGACTGAATGGCAGAATTTATTGTGGAGTAAATTACTTCACTCCAGTTACTTTGGAGCGAAGGTCAAACAAGGGAAATTTGGTCCCACTCATGACAACAATCTCACCAATACCAAACAGTTCTTCACTTCTTAGTTCATTTAGTCCTCACAACAACTCCAGGAGTTCAGTGGTCATGTCATTGCCATTTGATAGGGGAAGACGCTGAGAGAGAAATAACGCCCATCATGCCCCTCTGTTAGTGAATTGAGAAACTGGAATTTGAACCCAAGAACTCTCTGACATCAGAGTCCTTGTGCTTACTTGCTGTGCAGGATACCCTTTGGCCAAAGTGGCTCAGGTTCCTGCAAACTTGCTCCCGAGTCTGTCAAAGTCCAAGGCCTCAGGCTGAGTTTCCTGCCATGTGCTCTGACCTTCCCCTTGCCAGGCAGCAGGGCCACCTTGGAAGGGCCCTCTATCCCAGTCCCTTTCTTTCCTTAGCAGGTGACTGCCCACATCCGTGTGTGTCAGCCCCACCCTGGCAGCAGGCTTCTCCCCAGTGAATCATCAGAGGCAGAAGGACAGCAAGCCAGGAGAGGGTAATCTTCCTCCCCAGAAAGCTATTGGGAGGAATCTGGAGTAGGTTTGTGAAAGGGCTGGGGGAGCTCAAAAGCTGGCCCAGGAATGGGTGTAAGCATGGCCCTGGCTGGCCAGGAGGTGGGAGTCAGGATTATGCTGGCAGCTCACAGTGCCCAGGGGCAGGAGGCAGGCCTGGGGGCGCTTGGCCTGACTTCCCAGATGCTCTCCTGAGGTGGTAGTTGACAGTAGCATAGATGTACCTTCAGTTTTCTTGAAGGTCATCAAGAACTTCCTATCGTTCCATCCTATAGGATGGGTCAGAACACTGCAAGAACCACCTTAGGTCAGGAGGACACATACACATTCTTTCTACACTTGATCCCACTTGGAGGAGGTGAGTGCTGACGTGAGGGCCATCACTGGAAGGGAATTTGTCGAGACCACAGCCAGCCAGAGAGAACGCTCTGCTTCACTGCACTGGGAGACTCAGTGGCACAGGGCTTTTCTAGAGATGCTCTTGATTCAGAGATTTTCAAACCCTACAGAGACATGGAAAAAGGGAAAGAGTGAGCAGCACATTTCTGTGAAAACACAGTCTCTTTGTCATATTTGAAATTCATGGGAGATTATTTTAATTCTTGAAACAAGTTTCTTCCCATCCCCGAATTATGATCTCAGCGTCAAGTAGAGGCAGTGTCTTTGTTCCCAGGAGGAATGGAGGCCCCCGAGGCAGAGGTAATAAACTATGTAAGTATTGCTAACTACAGGTGGAATATTTACTGTACTTAATTTTCTGTGTTTGGACTGTGAACAAAAAAAATAGAGAAATGTTATCATCTCCCTTCATCTCCAACCTTATGTCCTAAAAATTTACTTATTATTAATATTTAAAACCCATCACTCTGTATGAATCATTGGCTATAAAAAGACATAAATTTTGCTCTATTTCCATTTTATACACATATTTCTTCTACTCTCCCACATGATCAAGGTATGACATTAAAAATACATACATATGAAAGGCTCGGTGCTTACAATGCCTCCCCCACCTGTCCTCACTGGCTTGTTCAGCAGAGAGCTCTGGGGGCATTAAGCAGGAGGGCCCAGGGCCTGCTGCCTCCTTTGTTTTTCTCTTCTGCCTGCCTTCTCTCCATTTCCCCCACAAGCCATGCCTTCACCTACATTCAGTGCCATTCTGCCACCAGGGCACTTTGCTTTGCCAGTGGCAGGCTTCTCCCACCTTAGTTGGCTCATTTTACTGTCTGTAGGGGAGGTAAGATGTGAATCCCTTTCAGTCTGATTCTCTTTCCTTTATCAAGGCAAGATGCTATATATGAGAGAGAAAAATGTTGCCTTTGGGTTGAGTAAACCTTGTGGCTGCCCCGTTGGAAAGCCTTGCTCCTCATCTTGGGTATTTTATAGCAGGGAATTGCAGTGGGCTGATGCCTCCATGTTGTATTGATAGCATTGGAAATCTTGGCTTTTCATATTGGCTGGTTGCTCACGTGAGCATGGGCAGTGCACTGGGCCCTCGTTCCATCACTGGTTGGAAGGATGACGTGTTTTCTGCTTTATCAATGTCAGAGGGCAACTGGGAGGAGGGTAGCAAATGAGCCAGTGAATGTTAAAGCGCTTGGTGGCATAAAGCACTGTGCCAACAAAGTAAGGAGATTTCCTTGATGATGAACATTGTAATGATGATGATGTTTTCAAGGATTATCGGATTAATATATTTCATGTTTCCAGGAAATAATATTATTTGGTTGTTCTCATAATATTGCATTAGAATCTGAGCTTGAGCCCAGTCCAAAAGTTGGGAAATGCTTCTCCTCCTAGAACTGCCACTGATTCATGGTGGCATTGGTTGGATGTGGTCAGTAAGACGCTGCATGTTCCCATCTGTCTACCCCTCCCACTCTAATTTTTTAAGTGGCACAGATCTCCGTAATCTCTTTCCTGTGGAGAGATAGGGAGGGCTTAAGAGCGATTGTTGGCAAAGAGCTGTGAGTTCCTCTATAGAAGGCGGAGGCTGCGGGTGGGGCTTTATCCCAGGGCCTGGGCTTTGCCTTCCTAGCCAGAATCTAAGCTCACTGGATACACGCATCCTCAGACAGGCCACCTCCCCTGACCCTCTGCCATCTCATGGCTTTGTAGAGCACAGCTGCTTGATGTGAAGAGGGACTGTATCTCTCTTAAGCTTCAGTTGCTTCATCTGCAAAATGGTGATATTCATAGTACCTATCTCAGAGAATTGCAAGAATCAAATGGAAAAAAAAATACATTCAAAGTACACAGTGCTTGGAACATAGTAAGCACTTGCTGAATGTTTGCTGCTGCTACTTACTATCATTATCTTTATCATTATCATTATGTTTTCAGAAGCTCCGGGTGGTTCCCCCTATGGACACAGAGGGAATTGAGTTCCAGGAGTATTCTGTCCTGGATCCCTGGGGTTGCCACCACTATGTTAGCTACTAAATGCTTTGCAGAACCTCCAGCATTGAAATGTGGGGTGCGATCCAGTTTTGCTTTTTCCATTCATTAATTCATTCTAACTATATTAGATGCCTGTTGATGCATTGCCCATTTTGTAGGATAGGACCATGACTAGAATGTTTCTTCTCTTGAGGAGCACACACTGGTCAGGCAGATAAGACCCTATAAAAGGCTGCAAGGTAGGGTGGACTGTGGGGTTCCTGCCAAGGGAGGAGGAGTCCTTCTAGCTGGGAAGGGGCTGGGTGAAAGCAGCGGGCACTCAGATCAGAACTCACAGAGGAACTGCATCGGGCAGTAGATGAATGGAACTGTACGTCTAGCGTTTATCAAGTTCTTAACAAATGGTAGCTATAAATGATATTATTTAATGCTTTGCTCACCATGGACAGTCAATATATTTTCAGGATTGACTGCCTAATTGGCAGTGTAAACAAATAAGGCAGGTTTTGTTATTTCCATTTCTTTTTGCCCAGAATAGCCCTCAGCTTATACTGAATTGGGCTCAGCTCTCCATTGGTCATGGAGGTGGGACCCATGGTATCACTGTAGGTTGAATTATCAGCCTTATATTCCCCTCTGATTTTCAGCATAGCACGTTCCATCCACGCTGGCACAGAAGGGAGCAAACCTTCCTTCCATCAACTTCCTGTAGTGTCAAATTAAATAATCAGTGCCTTTTTACACAGCCTGATCTCAGGGAAGAGAACTCACAGCAAATTGCTAAAGGGCATGAAATTCCAATTTTTACCAGTTCTGTTAATCACAGCATTTTATCTTGATAAGGTATTTGTACGCATATGTGAAGTTCACAATACTGTTAATAGCCAGTATTTGTTTAGTCCATAGTGTGTGCCAGGCACTGTGCTAAGTATTTTTTAAATATTTCTTCATTTAAATCTCACAACCTACTTAGGATCTTTATTAGGGAGTCGGTTATTTAATACTACTTTTCCCATTATTCACATTATTCTCATCGGGAAACTGAGGCACTGCGAGGGCAAATAACTTGCCTAGCTAAGATCGCAAAGAACTTGGAGAGCGTTCCACCATACATAGCCCTTCTCCCTGACCAAATGAGCCTTCTGGTTTTACTGTATGTTGGGGATCAGATCCCCACCTTCTCTTATCACATTGAGAGGGCATTAGTTCAGGGTTCAGCAGTCAGCCCCCTCCCCCATAGCCGAGCACTTCTATTTAGTAGGTCTGAGGTCTCCTGCCCTGGCTATGAAATGGAGCCCTCATGCACTGACTGTACAACAGACCCTTTGAATCTATGGGCTCCTGTGTGCCTGTGACCAAACTATGTCAGAGTCCCATTGCTCTTTGTCCCCTCATCACTGTCTGTGCCCCTTTATGGCTGTCAGTCCTACCCGACGGACATTGATTGGCTTAGTTGGCCTGTCTATTGCCTCCCCCTGGAATGTTAACTCCACTAGGCGGTGGGGGGGTGTTGTTTGGCTCTTGTTGTGTCCCTGGTCCTTAGAACAATACCTGGCACATAGTAGGCTAGTGTTTTTCAAATCTGTCCAATGCACAGTCTTTGGGGTCAGGCCTATTATCACAGTTTACTAAGTAAAGAAACCATCGTTAAGAGAACTTAAGCAACTTATTTAAAGTTACTGAGCTATTAAGGCCTCCATACTTTATAGCTCATAGACACCCCTTGGGCCCAAAGTCTTTTTGAATTTTCAGCTCCTTGTTCCTGAGATTACTGGAGTCTCACAGCTCACTGGGTGAGTGACTACTCCTGCCACTCAGCCTCCTGGACTGGTCTTGTCTGCCAGTAAAGGTCCACACAAATCCTCAACTGCCTGCTGCACCCCACCCATTACTCAAAGATGTTCACTTTCTCTCTCATTCCTCATTGATTTATTAGCATAAGCCATTTTTAGCTCACTAGGCTAATAAATCTATTAACTCCTAGTGATTACAATCAGCATTAATTACATTTGCCCTTACGGTATGGCACAATGCTTTGCAGTAGGGAGACTCAGCTTTGGGGTGTGGAAGCCCCTGTCACCACTGACAGCAGAAGTCTGGATGCCTCTTATGAAGGCACCTATGGGCCGAGTATGTTGGGGTTATGGCTGTTGAGCTCGCTCAAAGACTAGAGAATTGGCTTTTAAGTCTAACAGACGTGGATTCAAACTGATCTTTCCACTTTCTAGCCAGGTGGGCTCAGGTGAGTCACCTTGTCGCTCTGAGCCTGTTGCCTGTTTTCACCTTGTTATGGGGAGAATGAGAGATGGCAGCCATGCTGGTGTCTCCCTGCCTTCCTCCAGGACGTGATGGGGTGGCTGATCGCCCTGTCGGGAGCTGGCTACTTCCTGTCCTGTCTTGGAGCTGTTTCAGATGAACATCTGGAAATGTTTATGACACCACTTATTCTGCCTTTCCCTCTTAGCTATGGAAATTGGGGGAGCATGTCTACCCAGCATAGTCAACTGTGCTGTCATTTAACATCTATCTGGTCCCTGCTAAATGCCTGGATTGGTGAAGAATTGGGCTGAAGTCTATAGAAGCCAAAAAGAGTTAGCCAGTCTGCCAGTGAAAGGCCTCCTCTCCACCTCTAATAAGCTCCGTTCTTATCTGCACCATTAGGTCCTCTAGTTTTGATCCAAGATGGGAAGCATGACTCACTCTGATCCTCCAGTATGGAATGGAAGAGTTTAGAAAATATTAGACTACAAATGTTGTCATTCGGGGTATACGAAAATAAGAAACTGTCACTTAAATCAATAATTATTATGGGGGTCAGAAGTGTCAACAACGAAATTCCTGAGTTGGCTAACTGCAGTTTTTCTACTTTATTAGAATTATTATCAATTGACGTGTAGCGAGCACTTACACCACCCTTTACATAAATACTTTGTTTATGTAAATAGCCTGATGAGGCAGTTCCTGCTATAAACCTTATTTATAAATGAGGAAATGGATACTTAGAGAATTTAAGTGGCGTGACCAAGATTGTCATAGTTAACAGAACAGTGGAAATATGCTTGTGACTTAGGCATTCTCCTTACTATCATGAGCACGGTTGTCTTTTCTTAGTCAAACAGAATAAAAGTATTGAGTTAGGACAAGCCTCTTTCCTTTATGCCTTATTGTTAGATCACAGAGGGTGAGAATCAATAGAGAGAGACAAAAGAGGTGACAGGGAAACCTGTCATCAGAAGTGCTGCAAGAGTTTAGAGGAGAAAGTGACTGGCTGGGGTGGGAGAGAGCATCAGGAGAGGCAGGTGGAAGACATTCTTTAGGGGAGTGGTGTGGATTGAGCTGGTCTGGCAAGTGTGGGGTTGGATGGGTGGACCACAGGCATAGGTGTGACAAGGTGGAAACGTAGATTGTGTATTTGGGGAACAACAGCCAGTGTTTTTGCTCATGTAATAGTAGGAAATGTGATTGTTGAGACAATTAGATGATGATGGGCTTTGAGTGTCAAGTCTACATTATACACGGGTATGAATCAGGACCCAGTTAAATAATATTAGTGAGTGACTTTAATGAAAAATCTGCAGTAGATGTTAAGGAAGATATCAAATATGCTCTCTCTTCATATTGTTTCATAAGTTTTCTTAAAATTATAGTTCACAGCAGATAGTATATTGTGGGATGAGGACAGGCTTTGGGACGAGATGGTCTTGGACTGAAATTTCAGTTTCTCCATTTATTAGCTGAGGGATAGTGGGCAGGTTAATAAAAACAGTTCTGAGTTTTTGTTTCTTTGTCTGTAAACTGGTAATGATCATTGCAAGATTGTGAGGGTTAAATGAGGAAATTTTTATGAATTGCTTGGGGCAATTCTTGGCCATAGCCCAGACTCATTAAATAGTAGTTTTATTAAATGAGAAAATATAGGAAAGCTTGGCCCCGTGTCTGGAGTTTAGATGATTTTTCATAAATGACACATAGTTTATTTGTGTATAGATGAGTGTGTGTGTTTACTTCTTGGCTGTGCTTTTTATATGCACACACACACACACGTAGTATCTATTGATCACCCAATCTACCTAGCTAAAGTTTGAAAAGATATATATCTAATATCTGAAGTGGAAAACATTCCACCTATAGACAATCTTTATAACCAGGCCAAGATGGAATGATACCTGGGCCTATTAGAAGTCAAAGATTTTAAAAATAAATGTCATTTGCCCGCTTAAGGATTTCAGTCTGGTGACTTTGAGAAGCATCTTGTTGGGGATCCATGAGTTCCTTCCCCCTGTGAAGTCCAGTTTTCTCCCTGTGACCTGTGGCACACACGTTTTTGAATTCAACAACAGGGAAGCGCAATGAATGCACAAACACTTTCTTTACTTCTCTGTGGACGTTCTCCTGTTTACACTCATTGTTCTTGACTCTATTTAAGTTCTGGGGGCAAATGATTGATTTCAGGAAGCCCTCCTACCTTCAACAAATATGTCGTTATGTGAAAATCTAGGTAACCTATTCAGGATTTCCCAACAGTTGTGCTTCCAAATTGTTGAGCATGAAGTCCATTATGTTTGTGTCTGTGAGCCCCAGGAGAACAACGCCGTGTGTGTGCCCAGCAAAACTTGTTAACTACCTAATGAGCTCCTATAACTTTCTCCAGTAGTTCCCGAGGTGCTTAATCATTGATTCTGAACCACCTCTGATTAGCGGGAACTTTTACCACTTCACGTTTCTCTGCCCCCAACCTCTCTTTCAATTGGTTAATGATCTTAAAATACCCTTCGCTGCACTAACTACCATGTCTTTAAAGGGCCTACTATTTAAAGGCACCTTGGGAGGGATCACCTGATCCACACATTTGCACATTAGGCCAACGTTCTGAGTTTCAGGTCATATCGACAATAGCCTTTGGGCCGGGTGACGTAGTCCGGCTAAGGCTTACTGCACACTGATCCTTTCCATGTATCATTTTGCTTAGTGTAACTGCTTAGGTAAGTGTCAAGATTAGCTAATTAATATTGGTGTTAGCTAACCCTAGAAACACATGCGCACGCATGTATTCTGAAGTGGACACTTTGAAATAGCATGAATTTTAAATTCCATTGTGCAACACTGTGGGGTTTTTAATGGAACACCAACGAACAATACTGTTAAGCAATTAAAAAATAATAAAGCAAACCTGCTTAAATAGCTGTAATCTCCCAGGCTCAAAATGATGCCTGCTGCCCTGGGAACATAAACTCATGAGAACTAGGGAAAATAAACTGTTCAGCCAGAGGCCTTAAAATAGATTAGGCACACCACACAAGTATTTTCAGCATCATTTCCATGCCTCTTGCATGCGGTACATTTGAACAGGAGACAAGACTTGCTTTTCCCCTCTCTTGGGTCTGACCACGTGCTCCATCTTCAGTTCCACAGTGGTTTCTGTGCCTCTTCTATCTTGCCCAGAAGAAAGGAATTTCTACACACCTTGGCAGGTCTTAAAAAAAAATCCTCCTTTGATTCTTCTGTTGCCCTTGGCACTGCTGGCATTTCATTTCCTCACATAGCAGGAGGCCATGGTTGACCTTACATGAGGAATTTGAGGCCCCAAAGAGGTAAAGTGACAACTTCCTGATTGCATGCAGTTGTATTTACAGCAATCCAGGGGTAAGAACTGGGATTAGAACTCAGGATCCTCACGGTATCTCATCCATCTGTTGCCATTGCCTTCCAGGATAAATCTCCTTTCCTGCTAGGATGGTTTGACTTTTACAAGATCTTGATTTCCATTTTAATAATCCCAAGGCTTCCCTTGACTCTGCAAAGGAATTAAATTTAAATACATAGCCTACATTTTATCTTGACATTTCTTTAGAAGGCTGGGAAAAGAAGGGGAAGGGAAAAGGAGGGGGCAGATATTCAGTCTTCCCGGCACGAGAGCACAGTCCTTCTGCTGCATTAGAACCCTTTGTTCACATCCTCTTGGGAGAGTTATAGGGCCGAGGGCTGCTTTGCAAGCCTCCAGGATCTCCAGTTACCCCTAGAGACACTGGGAAAAACCTGCATCCCATATTCGAAATCTCTGTGGGGAACATACCAGTGTCAGCATTAAGCGATGGGGCTTAAAGATAGTCTTGTCAGTCTAATTGCTCTTGAGTCACTGCCTCTGCTGTCAGGGCTGTCTGTCTTTGTACGCATCATCCTCATCACTCTGATAGCCCGTCAGGAATATGGGATGCAGCCCAGCCTTGCCTTCATCCAATAACATTATGAAATTGATACTGACACTTCCATTGGCACTAATTTCTCTAAGAGATTGGAGCCAGAGGACAAGTGGTTTAGCTTCATGGCAGTTAAGCTTTCCAAGTAGATCAAGATGGCCTAAGATTGATTGACCTGTACCCTGAGGAAGAAGGGAGGGAGAAGGGAACAGAGGGAGAAGAGGGAATGGAAAATCAATGGCTGCAGCATCATCATCAAGTGATATTTATCGACTGCCCAAGAACACAATGTCCTATGTGGATATTTTGAAGATACACACCCAGCCCCTCTGTAGCTGCTTCCACGGATGTGTGTTGGCTAGAGTGGTTCACAGCTTTCCTTGAGACATTGCCCGGTGTCTGGAGTCTACAGCCGCAGTGGATCCTACTCATGAATTCCCTTTATCCACCTTCAACTCCCACGCACAAGAGGGTTAAGTTACTTTTTAATCGGGTGACTCTGTCATTTATCATCCAGACCAAACAGGGCACCTAACAATGATGCTGGAACAGCAGGTCTAAACAAACACCATCCTAGGTGCATCGCGATGTGTGGGTTTGTGCCTTTTAATCAGGTGTCCCTCTTTGGCAGGGTCTAACTCTCCACCTGCACCTTCTTCTGGTTAATGGAAGCATAAAGAAGTAGGCTTTTGATGAGGAGCTGCCCTGAAGATGAGAGAATTTGTTTTTTAAATGAATTGTTTCATTTAATAATATTGCCTGATCTGGAAGTCAGTACAAGAATAACACCGTAAAAGTGATTGCAAGAAATCGCAAAATTGAAGAAGAATGTGCAATTTCAGATTAGACACTGGGGCGGTGTTGTGAGGTTAGATCTTTGGATTCTTTTCTTTGGTACCATGGCCAACTCGCTACTATGGTATCTGCCCCCTTTCCCATCTATCTCACCATCCCTTTTCAGGGTGTTTTGGTTGGAGTGTTCAATATCCTTGACTATATTACCCTTAAGTGTATTATATACATTGCCCGTGGAAATATTTATCTGGTGAGATGGAGGAAGGGATGAATTTGTAAAGAAATGCACAATAGTAGTCTCTTTACATACTTGTTTAACATTCAACCCACTGGCGTTAGTTCATGTGTGAGTTCATACACATCCTTGCTCAGGAGTACATCTGTGCCAGCACGCACATGGGGTTTTTGGCACAGTTATGAGGGTCTGGTGGTGGATGTGCGGAGGACATCATTGCCCTTCCCTGTGTGACCAAAGGGACTTCTTACAGATTGTGCATGCCTTGTGGTGTTGGACTGGCCAGCGAGCCTCTGCAGGGTGGCCAGAACAGATGTATAAATAGGAGCAGGTGCTACCGTTTATAAAACATGCCACATGAGGGAAGAGATCTCGGAGCTGATCCAATATTATTTCTATTGATTGTCTTTATTCCTTCCCATGCTGAGAATCGGTCGACCCTTTGCACCCCCACCGTTCCTGCTGTAGCGCTGTTGGAATGAAATGCTTATATCATTTTAATGGCACGCCTGCGAAAGGAATGAGGGAGTCAAGAGATTGATGGTGGCTGCAGAGGCCCCTGTCTGACTGCTGTCCCGGTGTGTGGGGAGAAGAGACAGTGGTCAAGGTTCAAGGTGCCTCAAAGGTGACAGCCACCAAGGAGGCAGAGATAGGATCTGCAGGACAGGAGGAAGGCAAGTCATCCAGGGTGGGACAAGGACTGCTTTGGTGGGTGGGGTCAAGGACAGAGTGTTTGCTGGACTGGGGGCCCTTCTCTAGGCTGCCTTCCTCTGTTACTTCCCTGGCTGAGTTTCTCTCAAGGGCTGCCTCACTGCTCTGGACACCCCTGCAAGGTGCCCTCATCCCATGCGCCATCTCTGTTGGTTTATCTGTGTGTCCCACGTGTAGACCTGGAGTGTGTCCTCTTCCTCCCCTGTACTCCCAGTCCCTAGCTCAGGACCCAGCACACGAGACAGTATTTGGTGAGCACATGGGCAGGAAGCGCTGATCTAGAAAGTGTGGCATGAATCATGGACTATAGTGTTTAGGTCACTTGCAAAGAGCTGGAGTGGGAAGTTGCCCCTGGGAGGTTAAATGCCTCTAGAGTGAATTCCCAGCTTACCCAGAGACTGTGCCTCCTCCACCTTCATCCCTGCCCTTATAATGCTATTTCATACCCTGGGGCTACCGCTGCCTCTCATGCCCTGGGTGCTGAGGGTTAGATGGGAGACATGGCGTTGCAGGTAGAATTATGTCCTGCAAAAAGATGGGTTAACATTCTAATCTCTAGTACCTGTCAATATGACCTTATTTGGAAACAGAATCATCGCAAATGGAATTAAGATGTAAGTTAAGATGAGGTGATATAATCAAAACCACTCTGAGTTATCATCTAACTCCAGTACGATTAGCCTACATCACAAAATCCCCAAACTACAGATGTTGGTGTGGATGCAGAGCGAAGGGAACACTTCTACACTGCTGGTGGGAATGCAAGCTAGTACCTTTTGGATAGAAGTTTGGAGAATACTCAAGGAACTAAAAGTAGACCTACTGTAATTCCTCTACTAGGTATATACCCAGATGATCAAAAATTATTTTACAACAAAGACATTTGCACCAGAATGTTTATTGCAGCCCAATTCATAATTGCCAAGATGTGGAAACAGCCCAAGTGGCCATGGGCCCAAGAATGGATTAACAAATTGTGGTATATGTACACCATGGAATACTATGTAGCTATAACAAGATGGAGACTTTACATCCAGGAGACTTCACATCCTGGATGGTGCTGGAACATATTCTTCTTAGTAAAGTATCTCAAGAATGGGGAAAAAAAGTATCCAATATACTCAGTACTATTATGAAATCAACATATAATCACGTACACATCCATATGAATGGTAAAACATAACTATAGTCCAGAAAGTAGAAGAGAAGAGGAGAGAATGGAGAGGAGGGAGGTGAGAGGAGGGAGGGTATTTGGGGGCACCTCGCAATGCCTAATGTGCATGATGTACTGGTACATTTCAAAATTATTAAGAAAAGAGTATAATTGTGATGGATGTGTTACTTAGTTCAATGTAAGCATTTCACATTGTATATAAAATCAGTACACTGAACCCCACAAATGCATCACTGTACACAGTTATGACTTAATAAAAAAAAAAGATGAGGTGATACAGGAGTAGGGTGGAGCCTTAATCTGATTTGACTAGTACCCTATAAAGAGAGAAGAGACATGAAGGCCATGCTGTGGCCATGCTGGACTGATGCACCTGCCATCCAGGGAATGCCCAGGGTCACTGGCCACCAGTAGAAGCTAGAAGGAGGTAAAGAAGGATTCTATGCAGAGTCTTCAAGTCCACGGCCCTGCTGGCACCTTGATTTCAGACTGCTGGGCTTTGCAACTATAGAGAATAAAATTCTGCTGTTTTAAGGCACCCACTTGGTAATCTCTTGTCATGGCAGCTCAAGGATACCTCTGGAGAGGAAATGCTCACTGCTGTCTGGAATAGCACTCGAGCACATGTAATTTTCTAATTTCCTGTTCTCTTAAAGCCCCTTTACTAGAGACACAAAGCAGTTCAAAGATACCTAGGAAAGAATCTTTGCCCTTTAGGGATTTCTGTTCTAGAGACTTTTAAAACCAGCTAACAAGCTTAAATTGGGATAAGCAAAGAGATGGGCCAGTGTTGACTCCAGGACAACCCAACAACAGCACAGGTTCAAATGTAGATGTGACTTCCTCATGGATTCTGGAGATGCATGTTTCCGATAAATATTGTGATGCTGACTGGCATAACTTCCAAAAGTCAAAATTCATAGGACTGCTTTGTGACTTGTCCACAAGATGTCCTTGCCATAGACACAGGGGGGCAAGCTCCTGTTGTAGGTCCTGAGAACTGAATGCAGTGTTCTGGATGGAGGCCACACTGTGCCTGGGAGAGCCGAGCCTGGGAGATGTGCTGACCCAGATGAGCAGGTGCCAACACCTTGTCCAGTGAGCAGTAGGCGAGAGGCCACAGAGAGGCCAGGAGGCACCTGCAATAATAGTCCATCATCTCTGCTAGGCCGGGGCCTGTGGGACCCAGGGTTCAAGGCATGCATAGCCCTTAGCAGAAGTGCCTTTGGGGCCTGTTGAGCTCTGTGGGCACCACCAGAGACTGCTAGCTTCTGGTTCAGGGACTACAGAGATACTTGGTCACATTTTGATAGTCCCATTCCTCCAGGGACCCACAAGAATCCACCTTTTATGTGGCACACTTTCCGTTGTCTGGGTTTACAGTGCCGCCTCTGTCATGTGTGTTGGCCCCACTGTTTAAAAGCCACCCCTAAAGGCTCTATTCCTAGGAAGCGAATTTAAACCAAACTCATGAACTCTCCAGACAACTTCCACAAAGACCCATTTGGTGGGGAGTTGAATATTATTCCCCAGGTGGGGTCTTGAGATCATGGCCTCCTCTTATTATTTTTTTTTTTTTAGAGGAAATCTGATGTGAGCTCAGAAGGGCACTTGTTTGGGAATCACAAGAGCTGACTTTCCTCTGACCATGTGGTAGTTCTTTTAAACAATCTGAGCCTCAGTTTCCTCACCTGTGAAATGGGACCATGACTGCCTCTTTTTAGTATCCCCCAGGGACATAGTGATGACTGAGTGCACAGGTAGGAAAGGGCCCTGTGAGCAGTGAAGTGTCATACAGGTCTGTGGGTTGCATTGCTATTGGATTCGAGGTTTTAATGCAGCAAATCATGAGATCCTCCATTCTAAAGGGCACTTTGGTCTTTAACTGTTCGCACCCTCCCTCCCTTGAGCCCCCTAGGAGGCCTCACACATGCCCAGTGAATGTTTTCTAACAAAAGGAAGAATGTCTTTTTGTCTGACATAAAGTGATGGCATCTGTATCAAGCCCACAGTAAGAGATTCTGAGCACTCAGGAGTCTCAGGCCTTTATAATAGTTTATAATGTCAAAATGGTCTAGAGAATCCATTGGAGACTTCCATGGTTTCTCTCCAACTATAAATTCAGCCCTCACTTCAGCATCCTAGATTTAAGGATGTTATAGTTCAAAAGGGTTCTGAACTATAGACCTCATTATTTGAGGCCATATAATTATGTACCTTGAGGTAGGGAGGGGAAGGATTGAGAATATAGACTCTGGTGTCCTATGCTCCAGTTAGAATCATGACACTGACACTTAACGTGCTGTGTGACCTTGGACAGACTACTTAATTCCTGTGACCCTGATTATAGGAACCACTTCATTGAGTCACTGTAAGGATTGGATGGAATTATATATATGGCCCAGTACTGTGACAGTAATTGTTCAGTGATGGTCAGTGAGTGCCGACAGACTTTAGCTATTCTTATTGTGTTATATTGCAAGTGTATGTAAGCCCATCACTCTGATTTTTCTAGGCATCCAACATGCTGTGATGTCACTTTACTTGTATTTAGAAATTAGCGTGGAAAGGGTTTTCCTGACTTCCCCTCCTGCAGTGTGTGAGACCCATGCAGGTATGGGTGAATTTTCTAGCTGGGAAGTCCCACATCAGTCAATGCCCATCAGGCCCCAAGTTCCTGTAGAAAATAATTTTCTTCTCCTCAGCATCAGGTGTCTGTACCTCTTAATTCATTATGCTTCTCTTTATTTAAAAGAACTTTATGTTGCAACCATCCAGGGTCAGCCAATGGGCTTTTAGCTATTAGATTTCCCTCCTATGACCTAGGTGAAATCAGAGGTGTTTGGGCTTAGCCCACAACAGTTTAAGCTCTAATTCTCTTAGTCTTGGTGTTGAAATAAGATCATGCGAGCAAAAGTTTAGTAAGTGCCAAAAGCAACATGAGCAAGTGGGTGAAGGGCATGGGGACATCAGGGGTTCCATGTAGCTGCACCTGGTACAGCATGATCTCAAGGGATGTTTCCCTCCATTCTCCAAATATCCCCAAGAAGATGGGGAAAGATAATGACCAAGTCTTTAGGGGAAATAGATGCCTTTATTTCAGGGTAACACTAGTTAACCACGGTGCACTTGCTAGAGCTGACTTTAGAAATGTTAAGACTTGAGCTGTGATCTCTGTCTGGGGTGTTAGACAGGAAATTTTGTGTTCCATTCACCTTATACACCCAATTTGAAGGTAATTAGTGACCTCCTGTTTGTACCTGGGAGGGTTTGAACTCCTGTCTGCACAGAGAGGATTGGAGAAGTCTGGTGGCATTTGCCTTCCTCGGGCTGCTTGTTCCTCATTCTTAGGCCCCTGCTGTGGCTGCATGGCCATCTTTCTGCCTGTGGACTTCTGCTGGCCCTGGACAGCTACAACCTGATGCCGTGGTTATAGGTCTGAAGTTTCTTGCAAATGCATGGACTTCCCTCCTAAATGAAGCCAGTTCTCATACAAATACATTTCAAGGGTATAAACACGGGGGCTGGGAAGGAGCTTTGGCCACTTGTCGTGTTGTTAGAAAAACAAGGCCGGAGGGTCAGGCGGCCTGCTGCAGTGAGATGTGCCCAGACACTGAAGTCACACAGATGTGGATCTGTTTATCATTTATTAACTGAGTGACCTTGAGCAGATTATGAAATCTGGAGCATTAGTTTTCTCAGCCGCATCACTGGGAATAATAAGATCTAGCCCCAGGATTGCTGTGGTGGTTGAGAAAGGGGGTGCTAGGGAAGCCAAGGACCTGGCGTACCCCATCCTGCCTTCCCTTTCCTTCCTTGCGTGTTCTCGGCTGGCCGAATAGCAGCCTTGCTCCCGATCTCCAAGCAGTGCCTCCAATCTGAGAGTGCTGTGAGGCGTGACCTGCGCTCTGGTTCCTGTAAGAGGCTGGGAGGGAATTTGTGCCAGAGAATAAAGCTTATCTTTTGGGAAATGATTCAGGGAGAGGAGCAGAGCAGTGAGGAGGTCATGGCTTATTGTGTAGCCTGCAGGACCCTGCGTGCCCCACAGCTTACAGAGGGCAACATCTGTCCGGAAGCTGCAGGAGGTGGAGTGGGGAGGGCCCAGAGGAGCCAGTCCAGGAGCAGAAGGCCAGTGACTGGTCCCCCACGTCTTCTGCTCTTGGGCACAGCCCATGTTCACTTGGCCTCTGTCCCACATCTGCCAATAAAAATTAAGAAATTGATTTTCTTTTGTTTGCCTCTGAGGACCAGGCTCTTTTTATGAGATAGTAAATGGGATCCCTCTTGGAGCATGGCTGGATTTTTAATTGTATTTGTTGTGCTTTCACTTACTCCGTTTTATGAGTTCCTGCTCTCAGATTTGTTGATGCGAAGCTCTCGCCCACCAGGGACATGTCAATGTTTGATTTTTATCAGTAGGGAAAGGTTGAGGTTTTTAAAAAATCATTTTCTTAATCCAAAGGTTGGCTCGTTTGCTTCATTCTGACACATTAAAGAAGCATGCGAGCCATGCAGGCCTGTTTTCTCCTACCTCCCAGTAAGATCTAGGTAGTCCTGGTCTGTCTGTGGAACGTAAGATTCCAACTCAACTTTGGGACAGAGAGCGGGGAGGCATTTTAAGATGATTTGCATCAGTCAGGAAGACAAGTATCTTTTGTATGAGGCTCTTCTGTTGGGATTTGTGGGAGATGGTGTGAAGCAAGCCCACTGTCTGAATGAAAAGATGAAAGTCACGTTGTTAGATGTGGAGACGTGATAGAACGTGCCCCCACCAATCACAGTGGCTTACAGCAACAGGGCTGCGTTTCTCATGCCCCTCCTACCCCGTGCCAGGTGTTGGATGGAGCCCTTTGCTCCACATTGGTCTTGCTTAGAGACTGTAGTTGACGGGGGCTGTGCCTCAGGCAGCCGCAAATGCCAGCACAGGCGAAAGAGAATGTGATAGATTACACACTGGATCTTAAAGCTTCCGTGTGGGAGTGACACATTCTCACGTCTGCTCACTTTTCATTCCAAAGAAAGTGACGGGGTATAGCCTAACTTTGAGGGGTGCAGAAAACGGCAGTCCTGCCAGATGTGTGGAAATACTCAGTAAACAGCAGTCACAATGGCCACAGCTCCAGAGAGGGCTTTCTGATCTAAGAGGTGAAGTTCTCCTCCATCGACTCTTCTTTTGAAGGAAGTACAGAGATAAAGGAAGGCATATAGAAGTAGATGGATTTGGGCCCTGGGATTTTACAATTCAGCTATACATGTTGGACTTTTCTGCTCAAAGTTACCTTATGTGAGTTGGCCCAATCTTGAGAATATTTGAGAATAGTTGGCCCAATCTTGAGAATATCCCCAGATCCCTTGGCTCCACATCTCCCTTTCTTCATATAGGCTCAGGTATTCACACCAAGCCCGATCCACTTGTAAGAAATGTTTGGTGTCAGCTATACAGTGTAGGAAATGGGTAGTTTGGTGGGGTGAGGAAGACTTTTGGAAACAAATATGCTTTTTTTTTTTTTTTTTCCTTTTTTTTTATTGAATGGTAACTATGTACATTAATGCACTTCTGGGGTACGGTGTGGGGTTTTCACATGCAATCTGAAATACTTCCATCAAACTGGTCAACACAGCCTTCATGTCATTTTCTGTTATTGCTTTAAAACATTCACATTCTACTCTTAGAAAGATTCACCAAATATGCTTTTGAATATAGGTTTCATCACTTCTTGGCTGGGTGATTTTTGGAAAACTACACTTAATTGAAGATCAGTTTTCTAGTTGATCAAATGAGAATGAAGGTAGTTTTTCAGAATCACATGAGATGAGAACAAAATTCCCAGCAACATATCTGGCATATAGCAGGTGTTTAATAAATGTTAATTTATTTTACCTCCCCCCTCCTTTTTTTATAAGCCAAAGGGATCCCAGCATCCCTGGGGCTCTGAGTTATTCATCTGGAGCTTGGAGAAGAACCACTTCCACACACTAACTGGACAGATGTCCGAGGGTTCGGCCAGTAGCTGGCTTTTCTTAGAGAATTGCTAATGCTGTGTAAATCAGAGAGTTGGTGGGAAAGAGAGGATTTTAGAGGTAAGGGTAGGGTATTAGAGAGACTGATACCAAGGCAGTCCTCCTGTGATCCACAAGGGGGTTTGTTACCTGGGAAACTACTTTTTCTGCTTCTGTTTTGCTTGCCCACCTCTCTCCCTTCTCCTTTTGCATTTGGGAGCCTGGGGAAGTTTCCCTGTAGTCACCAGAGGCCTCTGTAGAATGCTGTGTATCTGTAGGTCCTCCTGATGACCTGTAGGTCCAGCTGCCACCACCCCCCACTCCACGACTGGGGCTTATCCCACTGGGGTGGGGTGTAACCCTATTGCAGTGGAGCTCCCTCATCTGTCTCTGGGAACCTGAGTCCCATCTGGGAACTAGCCACTTATGAAATCTGAGCTGTTCCTAATTCTGCACCCTTATTTTGCCCCTATGGAAGGAGCAGGGAAGGCAAGAGAGAGACTCTGGACAGATAGCATAGACGTCCTGCTGTACAAGGATGTCGGGGCCATGCGTTTCCCTAATGATCTAATGGTTCCATTGCAGTATGGTTGAAGAATAGAATCCATTGCTCATCTACAGGGGGAAAAAAAGGCATCGATTTTGGAAGAGAATAATGTGATGTGAGTGTCTGAACAGACCTGTATTCCCTTGAGGGTCTCTGTCAAAAGCTTGAACTTACCAGAAAGGCTATGAGAATGTTTCTGTTTCTTTTTGTTTACTAGAGCTGCATTACAAAGCCATTGTGTAATTTGGAATGGATTAGTGACAGCAGAGAAGCTGGTAATGGGTCCTAGCTCTCTCTGTGTGTATGTGTGTGTGTGTGTAGGACTCAGAAGACAGAAAAGGACTCCTCTTGACCTGCCTCAGAGCTGGGCAGTTTCAAGAAAATAGAAGTGAGCTCCCTAGACAGCTGAGAGCCCCTCCCCCCATTAATTGTCCCTTCTTTGGTATCTTAATCAATTCTTCACTGTGGTTATTAAGGTGAGAACAAATGCTTCCTCCCCCAGAAGGGCCACAGATCTGTGGGTTTTCCCCTGAGTAAGTAGTATGAGGACTGACCAGACTTTGAAAGGGACGTGGATTCCTAGAGTGAAATGCTGGTGTCCCTATCAGTAGTTTTCAACCTGGGGCTACTCCATCAGTCACTCCAAGGGGTGTTTGGAAATGTGTTTTTGTGTTGTGTAGGGAGAATGGATTATTTTTAATGATTTATTTTTTAGAATCCATTTTTAGAGACGTTTTAGGTTCACAGCAAAATTGGGTGGAAGGTACAGAGGTTTCCCATTTACCCTGTGCCCCGCACGTGCACAGCTACCCCCACAGAGGGAACATGGATTGTGATTGATGAATCCCAGCCTGCTTCCTCTATGCAGGCCCAGGGATGCTAAGTGCCCAGGACAGTCCTGTCCAGGGAAGACTTGTCTCACCTCTGTGCTAGCCGCCACACTGTGGGGCCCCAACGCAGGCAGGCAAGGGCACGCTGCAGGGGTCACTTCTTACACGCTTTGACCAGATGGGCCTGTGTGCTTATTACTGGCTTTTATTTTAAGGACTATGGTTTGAGGAAGAGCAGAGTAAGAGGGCCTCAGGGATGGGGCAGCAGTCTGGCCGCGTGGTGCCCTTTTCTAACGTGGACATAGTTTAATAAGAGCATCAGCACTGTTGGGAAGAAGAGGCGGTGATGAGTTATCTGTAATCTATCTGGGTGAGTCTACCCAGGTGACTCACTCCTGTCCCAATTCTTGAGAGTCAAGAAGAACATCTTTATAAAGGGTCTCTGCAATCGAAGGTGGCTGCTCCCAAGGAGCATAATGAGCCACAGCTGATGGAGTGTCCCTGTGACCCTGCGCTTCCCAGGAGCCCATGCTGGCTGAGAGCTGTGAGCACCGGCTTCCGGGCCAGACCAGGAATCTGAATCCCAGCTCCACTTCTTTGCTAGGTAGGCATGTGTCCTTGGGCAGGTCACTGCTCTGTGCTTCAGTGCCATCTTTAAAATGGGGGAGGTAATGGTACCCATGTCACAGAGGAGTTGTGAGACTAAAGAAGCTACATTGCAGAGCCCCATGTTCTGAAGTATTCAATTAAAAAAAAAATTATTACCAGGATCGTGATTTCTCCAACTAACTCCTCAACTCACTATCATTTGCCGCTTTTTTCTCTACCACTCAGTAGAAATTGCTCTCGTGAAGGCCACCCCCATATTTCCACATCCAGTGACCTATTTTCATTCTTCATCCTATTTGTCTTCTATGAGTCTCTTGAACTTCTAGAAATCCTCTTCCTTCGATGTCCAAGATAATGCCCTTTTCTTGTTCTCTTCCACTTTTCTGCCATTTCTTCTCCTCCTACAATGCAATGCCTACATTCTATATATTGGGGTTCCCGGGGGATCTAGTGTTGGGCTTTCTTCTTTCATTTCTGTGGAGTGCTCCTGGGTGACCCCGTGGCTTGGCAGCCTATGGCAGAACGTTTCCCTCTGTGGCTCTGGCCCCAGCTTTTTCACATCCTAGAATAGGTGGCTACTTTTAGGCGGTAAGATCTTGAAACATTTTGTTGACCACTGGATGTCCATGGATTGACTATCTGTGTACAGATTCAAAGGAACGTCCTTGCACAAAAGTTCTAATATTTTAATCTTCTCAAACTTCTTCTGATTCTGTGCCTTTCTCCTGAGCCACTGTGACAATGCATGTCCCATCATGCCAAGAACAGAATGGGAAGGGATGGTGGTAACTTCTGTTACCTGGTTGTTTTGTCTCCTTGCAGTGCATGGTCTACAGGCCTGATGAAGTCTGTGGCTGTGAGCTGTGGAGTGAGCGAGACAGCCTGGGTGCGAATCCTGCCTTTATTTTTGCCTTAACCTGTCCCCCCTGGACACCTGCTTCCTGCAGCCTGGTGGCCTGAGGCTCCCACTCTCTGAGACTGGGTGTCCTCTTCCTCCTTTCTGTGTTTGCCCCCATTTTGCTGAAGTTCCTTCTCCTGATGCTTCCTAAGAAAGGGGATGAGTGAGACACATTTTTCCACATTTTCCAATACCTTTCTTTTCACCTATACAGTGAAGTAATACATTTTTTAGACAGAATTCCAGATTACAAAGTTGTCTATCAAAATTTGGAAGGAATTGCTCAGTACAGAAACGGCAGTAGTGTTGTCAGGGAGAAGTTCATCATCTTTCTGATTGCTCTTCCTTTGTGAATGTGACCTCGCCTTCCCTCCTGGAAGCTCTGAACATCTTCTCTTTATCCCCAGGATTCTGCCTTTTGTGCCTTTGTGCCTTGATAGTGTGCACTTGTGTTAACTGTGCTGGGAACCGTGTGGGTAGTTTCCTTGACTTTGTCTTTCCGCTCTTCTTTGTCAAATTTAGATGTTCAGTGATTCCCAAGGACAGTTTGTTATGTAGGTACAAGGCCCTCATTTACCTCTCTGTGGATAGTATAAGGTCTCTTTCTGCTTCCTGCGTTGCCTCCGGCTCTCGTACACCCGTGATTGCTTGTCTCTTACTCTCATTTTCATGCTGAAGCTTTGCTGAAGGGCCTGGAAAGCTGATATGATTCCCGTGCACACACACACGTGTGTGAGTGAAGCTTAGTTACGTGCAGTGTGATCACAGAGCGAACTTGACTTTCCTTTGAGAGATCTGAGGGTTTCGATATCTGGACCAGTGATTTTTTTCAATTGGTGTGCCATGAAAATTTTTAAAGATCATTAATTAAATTTTTTTCAAAAGCAATTCAAAGCACAGTAAGTGTATTCTTTTTTTTAACTCTTTTTTTTCTTTTGGATCAACGTAATTTAAGTGTGCCATGGATGTTTAACTATAAGTTCAAGTGTGCCATGAGATAAAAAAAGGTTGATAAACCCCAATCTAGATACATTTTTTTGAGAGTTTCTCCAGAGAAGCATTTCTCTAATCTGCGTGGTGGTGGTGTGAGATGAGATGGGGTGGTGGGGGAGGTTTGGTTTCTGTTGTTCTAGAAGGGGGAAGAAGGGGCTCAGCCTCATGTTTCATCCCAGCCTCCCCTGAGCCTTTCCAGTTCAGTTTCTCGGGGCAAAGTGCTGCAATCCTGCAGGCTGGGGGTGAGGTGATGGTGCGGGTGCCTTGTTGCGGCCAACCTTACCTTACGCCAACCTTTCTGGCCACCTTGTCCCTTCAAGCCCTGAGCTTCCCCAGCAGAACTGACTCCCTCTTTCTTTTCATACACAGATATTTCTTAAATCCTTTTATATTTTGGCAGTGTTCGAGGAAAGAGGATAAAGAAAGGTGCTTAGTTTTCCTGGTTTAACTGGAAGTCTCTATGAAGTTTTTCTAAAAGTCTA
Source organism: Otolemur garnettii (assembly GCF_000181295.1). Taxonomy (NCBI): domain Eukaryota; kingdom Metazoa; phylum Chordata; class Mammalia; order Primates; family Galagidae; genus Otolemur; species Otolemur garnettii. The sequence goes on along the minus strand of NW_003852424.1, from coordinate 11,655,409 downwards.
CGAGGTATTTTCGGGAACTGGCTTCATTTTGCAAAGCAAGTGATTGTTGTGAGTGTTTGGGCAACCGCTTACTGCAACTTTTCCACATGGCCACGTGGCCTCCAAACACAGACAGGCATTTGTCAGGGACTGGAATAAGCCAGTGTGTGCTGACAGAGTGGGATTCAGGGTCCTCCGTTTGCGTGTACCAGTCTCCCATTTAGTTCTGCCTCATTGGTGCTTCACCTCGCTCTTTGATGGGAAATATTCTCTCCATAAACTTCAGTAAGATGTAATGGATTTCTGCAGTGGAAATATTGTTCAAGCTGCAAAACAAAATCACAGCAGGCACTTTGTCTGGGGACTGTGTGTCTAGCAAAGCAGCTATTTGAAACGCCAGTCTTATGAAGCCACAAACAGTCACAGCTAATTCACTTTACAGGATTTTTATTTCTATGTATGGGAGACTCACACCACCCAATAGAATCATTGCTCTACCAGGACTACAGCGTTAATTCTCTTTGTTATCTTGTGCTTTTGAGTAACCTTATTTATTGGGTTTCTTCTTTGGGTCAGAAAAAAGCTAGAGTGAAGCTGGGTTGGGGTTGGTAATCACACAAGGTGATGTCCTTTGAAGCTATTGGGGCAGTGTGGAGTCTGGATCTTTCAAGAGCAGGACAGCCGGTCCAGCTGCCAGTAGGCTCAGAGTCATGCAGCCTAATTACTGTCATTCGTGAACTTGGCCCAGGTTAGATCCAGGCCCACACAGGGCATGTCTCCCTATGGATAAGGGAGGGTAGGGTCTGAAGGTGAGTTGAAAAGCTCTGGGTCCCCAGTTCTCTAATCAGAGGTTCTTAATCCTGGCTGTCCATGAGACTCACCTGGGAAGCTTTTACCATCCTAATGGCTGGCTCACACCCTGGACAGATCGAATCAGTACCTGTAGAGATGGAACCTGTCATCAGTAGTTTTTAAAGCTTCCCAGGGGATAAGGAGCAGGGTGCAAATGACTGCCAGATCATTTTTAAAAATCCTGTTGTTGTTACATAAACAAAGAAACTTACTTAAAACTTTTATTATTTCAATCTAATTTGAATTTGAGGAAGAGAAAATAATTCATGCCATGGTCATTTTAGTTCACTTTTATTCTGCAGCTGTTCCCATAGTTTGATGGGGTAATTCTCAAGAAAGAGAATTAAGGGGTGGTTCTCTGAATTCAGAATTCAGAGCATTCAGGGAACACTGTTTTAGTGGAGTTTGCTGGTGCTTAAAGCATGGTGTGTGTGGGATGTCTGTGGCAGGGCTGGGAATTGGCCAGATGTCACCTCACTGGGTGCCGTGTCTCTCCTGGCCTGGCAGGTCCTGTGGCTGTCATTAGTGGTGAGGAGGACTCAGCCAGCCCACTGCACCACATCAACCATGGCATCACCACACCCTCGTCGCTGGACGCTGGGCCCGACACTGTGGTCATTGGCATGACACGCATCCCTGTCATTGAGAACCCCCAGTACTTCCGTCAAGGACACAACTGCCACAAGCCAGACACATGTAAGTACTGGGAGGGGGTGCTGTCCCTTCCGGGGAGGGAAGGGTGGTGTGGCAATAGACCATGTAGCTGGGGTTCTGGAACCTTCTGGGGTGACCTGTCACCTGCTAACCTCTCACTTTTTAGGAGACCCTCCCTGTCTGTCTCTAAGCTGGAAGAATAGCCTGGGCCAGGAGTTCTCTGGGCACAGAGTCCCCTGGGAAGGGAAGGCCCCGGGTCTGACTCTGGCTCCCTCTTCTGTTCACCTGGGTTCAGCAGGATCCTGAGTAGAGAGAGGTGTTCCTGATAAGGCAGGTGACACAGAGGAGCTGGGTCTTCTCTCTAGACCTGGCCTATGTAATTAGGAAGTATAACCTGACTCTGTTCAGACAGCAGCCCCTGAGCTCAGCAGAACCTCAACCCAAGCCTCCATGAGAAGGGAAGGGAGTAATGGGCGGTGAGTACCTTTGAACAGAAACATCTCTCTCGCTGCCCCTCCAGTGCCCCGAAGTGTGCACTTCCTGGGACTCACATCACAGCCCAGGGCTAGGAACACTCACCTCCTCACTGCAGACATCTCACTCCGACCAGAGGCCTCCAGGCACCTGTTTCCTCCTCATTTCTCAACCCTGTTGGCTCCAGCTTCTCTTTCTATTTCTGCTGAGCCCTGCTGGGCCCCTCTCAGCTCCTGGAACCTCGTGGCTTAGCCTTCCCTCCAGCAGGCTCCTTGCTGTGTCTCCAGGCTCCCTCCAGGCCCAGCACCACCAATGCATACCTCCACCTCTCAAACTGTGCCCTGGAAATGATCCACTGCTTCAGGGAGAGCACAGAGGCCCCTGGACAGTGAGGCATCAGTGTTGACCTAGGAGCTGGAAGGGACAGAAATGATGGGCTAGGTTAAGGCCCACTTTAGGGGCAGGAATGCTGAGGTTCTGGGAGGCCGTGAGCTCCCTGTCCCTGTGAGTCCCTAGCTGGTGGGCTCTCTTCATGTTTCAATTGGCCACCTGGGAGGCCTAGGAAAAAGCACCTTCTGGTCTTGCTCATCCCCTGGCCTGAGCTCTCTGCACTTGGGCCACACTCTTTGTAGCTCCCAGAACTCTTGCTGTTCTCTCTGGTTCATCTTGTAGCAGTGTGGGCGTTTGGTTACCCTTATCAGCCTTTGCTTCATTTCTCGGGCTCTGATTTTTAGTGAGAGGGTTGCCATGGTGGAAGAGATGGGGCTTACGTCAGCATAAGGCCATCGTTTACCTTCTAACCCTGGGTGTTCTGCACTATCTCAGTGTTTATCAGACACTCTCTGTCAGTACTAGAGGAAAGATAGCTGGGTTCTGGACCAGGGCTGGGCAAGGAAGAAAGAGCCCTGTGTGCTGCTTCAGCGAAAGCACTTGTCTCAGATCAGGCTCATTCCCAGGCTGATCTGGACATGGCTGGGAGAAAAGACCGTCTATGGTGGCAGTATGGGTCCAAGTATGGTCTAGGGTTAAGGCCAAATTTTCTAGTATTCCATTAGTATTTGAACAGAGTCTTAGACCTGGCTGTGTTGAATGAATAGTTCTCTTTATTTGCAGTTTTTATTTGCAGTAGTTCTATCAAGTTGCTGCAAACACTGACTCAGCAGACACTGAGCCATTGCTCCTAGGGGAAATATAGGGTTAGGTTCCTGTGAGCCTCTATGCACAACATTTTATCAACTAATCAATGCATAACCTTGCATATGTGTTTCTGTTTAAAGACACCTTACTTAATACATACTGTTGATTCATTAACATTAAGTTCATGGCCAATGCTATTATAACTCATCTGAACAAAGCTTATCTAACAAAAGCATGTTCTCTGGAAGGTCCATCACACCTGTCTTGTGCTTAAGGACATTAGCCAATAGTTCAGAACTGTGTGGGTGGGTGGGTGGGGGCTTGCTAAACTGTAAAATCACTAAGCAAAGCACACAAATGCAAAAAATGTGGTCCACAGTAGACTACATAAAGGACATTTGTTTATAATATGAGAGCTGAACAAGAATTAAATAAAAGACCATGTTGTACATGATAAATTATACAATTTTTGTCAAATGAAATAGACGAAAGAAAAAGAAAAAAATAAAGAAGAAGACAGAGTGTCTCATTTTTTAGCCTCAACTGGAAACGTGTAGGTTAGGTGACTTACATTTTTGTTACTCTGTACCTATGCCCAAATGACCACGAAAGCCTATTAAGTGTGGTTTAGGGATTGTATGTAAATTTTAGCAATAAGGAAATTCACAGCATCTGTGAGAAATGAGGATCACTGTGTTCTCTTTAGTGGGAGCTCTAGGTTCTAGCTACGGAATATCATCTCTGGGTCACATTTGTTCTCCCTGGAAATCCTGATACCAGGTTATGGGCACAATTGCCAAATGGGGAGGGAAGTTTCCTCTGAGCCATCAGAGTAAGTGTCCCGTGGAAACCTAGGAGCCTGTGGGATCTGCTGAGTGTCCTTTGATGTGGAGACAGAGCACAGCCAAGGAGCCATCACACTAGGGAAAGCCTTCCTTTTAGCGTGCTCCTGAGTTTGCGGTTCAAAGTGCCTTAAAGATCCAGGCAGTTCTGTGTGAGCAAGAAGAGGGTGGTGAAGATGGAAGGGAAACAGTTGTGTTGATGAAGACTGAAGGAATAGGGGAGCAAACAGTACCTTACCAGCCAAAAATCACCAGGGGACTCCAGATTGTCAAGCCCCACTGATAGCAGGGAAGGTCTACTTTGGAGGGAAGCAGTGTATTTTGTCCTATCAGTCAACAGTGGCTAGCTCGTGATTGTTTTCAGAAAACATGTGTGGCCCAGAAGACAATGTGAGAGGCAGCATAAATGGATTTGGCTAATCCTCCCTCTGCAAGTCCATCGGTGACTCACACAGATGAGGGCAGGGAGCACCCAGACCAGTCCTCGGAGGAGATTTACTGGCTGAGCCGGCAGCGGGTCTCTGATTTCCAGCGCTTCATCAGTTGAGGGAACTGACTCCAAGATGCATTCCTGTGTGTGATGAGACACTACTATAAATAATTAAAACCACATGCATCTTGGTACATAAATAAGTAGAGAACATTTATGGTGCTATAGACAAGGCCCGGGTCTATCCTTTGGGGGTGGCAAAAAGTAGGGAGACTAAGAGAGGAAAGTTGCTCCTATAGTGAATCCCCTAGGCACTGTCCCCATCCGATCCCCTTCTTTGTCCCATTTTAAAATGTGCAGTATGGGATGGAATTGTAGGAACGTGGTGCTACCTGGCTGCAGACATTTCCCACTGCCCCCAGTGATGGATTATACATAAAAACGCTTTTCTTTCTTTATTCCTCGTGTGCTTATCATACATGGTGGGACCTTTCAGACCGGGACGATGAGGAGGCGGCTCCTGTCTTTGCATCTCACTTTCTGTCTGCCTTCAGTCTGGCCCATAGCACTTTTGCTAGCATGTCAGGCCGCAAGGATATTTAGAGCTCCCCAGTGCATTCCTTTCTCAGATACTTGCGTCCCCTTGCCTGTATTCCCAACATGTGCTCTGCGTTTGATATTGTCTTTATTCTTAATTTGTTCAGCCTTTCCAGGGATTCTGAAAGAGCTGAATAAAGATACTCCTGGTTGGAAATGTATATAGAACCCAACGGCTAATAAGGCCCCTCATTATTCACACGAAGCTTCAAAGGCATCAGGAAATGGATGCAAGCCTCTTTGTCACACAGTTGAGGATCCCAGGCTTTGTGCTAAATAAACCCTATAGAATGAGACACCCAAGGGACCAATCCGTATGGGTCACTGGGGAGTTGTGTTTGCAGCAACACTGGACTCTCGGTTACCTTTCGTCACCATCTGACGGGTCTGGCCAGTCGTTCGTGGGCTGGGGTCAGACTGCCAGCTGCTGTTTTCAGAGGCACACTTGGCCCATTGGACAGTGGAAAGGCTCCTCAGCTGTCTTTAAGGCCCTGGGCTTCTCTGTTCAACCCTTTCCCCAAAGCCCATTCTCTTGGCTGGGAAAGCAGAGGCCATCTGGGGACAGTAACTCCTGTCCTGACTTGTCCCTCCTTCCTTTTCTCCTCTGATGTCAACATCTGCCTTTGTTTCCATTTTGCTCCTGTCTTTTAGGAAACAGTGTGTCTACCCTCCCAGAGCCAATGTCCCCCAGCCTTTCTGGGCTGTTTCTGCAAACAGGGCCTCTTCCTGCCTCGTTCAGCTCGCCCTTTCTTCTCCCCTCCCCTGTGTGGCGGCTCAAACCCACCATAAGCCCCTTGCAGTTATCTGTTGCATGGATCCATCTCTGTTTCCATTTCCCCAGGAAGCCCTCCTCTCTCCATCCTTGATCTCTTTGTAAAACTTGACCACGTTCCTCTGAGCCTCCCTTCACTGTCAGCTTTCGAGTCACTTGTGCTGGGCTGATTCCTTCCCCTTGCATCTATTCAATACATATTTATTAAGGGTTTGCATCAGATTTTCTCTTAGGCTGTGGAAACAATGGGAAACAAGAAATACACATTCCCTGCCCTCCCAGGTGTCTTGCTAACCATTGCTGATCCCTAAGGCCCAGGTTGGATCCCCTGCTCTGGGGCAGCTCACGGAAATGTGTCTTCCACTTTTATCTTTCCCAGCGTTTGTGTCTTCTTTCCAGAGCACAGCCCCACACCTCCAGCTGCTACCTTGGTATAATTACATATTCCTACATGAGATGCCGATTTCCCCTCCCCACACCATGCCGCCCCCCAGACCACGCCTTTTCCCTCCATGCTACAGCTTATTTGTCATTTCATACCCGGCTCATTTCCAGCCTCTTGTGAATTCTTCCTAGGCCCCTGCTATCTTTCTTCATCTGTTTGTGTTGCTATAAAGGGATACGGGAGGCTGGGTAGTTTATAAAGAAAAGAGCTTTATTTGGCTGATGGTTCTGCAGGCTGTACAAGAAGCATGGCGCCAACATCTGCTTCTGGGGAGGCCTCCGGAAGTTTCTGCCGCTGGTGGAAGGGGAAGGGGGCTGGCTGGTGTGGAGAGACCCCAGGGTGGGACAAGAAAGAAGAAGAGGGGAGGAGGTGCCAGGATGTTTTTGACAATCTATTTTCTTGGGAACTAATAGAGCGAGAACTCACTCATTACCAAGAGGAAGACACCAAGCCATTCATGAGGGATCTGCCTGTGACCCAAACGCTTCCAGCTAGGCCCTGCCTCCCGCAGTGGGGATCGAATGTCAACATGAGCAATGGAGGGAACAGATCCAAACTCTATGGCTATCCCACCGGGACATTCCTTCCTTCCTTCTAACACAAGGCTGAGAGTCAGTGCCATCCACCAGTCTTGAATGACTTTGAGTCAAATTCTAGGTCATCCTGTCACTCCTCAAGTATGTGTCCTACCTCCCAAATCTGACTCTGAGTGTATTCCTAGACACTCTGCTCCTGTGTTGTCATGCTTTATTTTCTGCAGAAAACCCAGCATGAGACTGGGGTTAAAGAAAATGCTAACTAGCATGTGTCATATGACAACCCTGGCCCAGGGTCTCTAGGGATTCACAGAGAAAGGGGAGGTTCTTGGATCGGTACGGACAGCTTTTCTGGAGCCAGCATGAGGCTGGTGTTTTGTGCGTTCTATTTTGTGTGATCTTTAACCAGCTCTCTCTAAAGAGGGGATCCACTATCCGCATTTTATAGATAAGAGGCTCAGAGGGCCTAAGTAACTTGTTCCAGATCACAGGGGCCATTGAGAGGGAGCTTGAAATTCAAATTCAGACCTGCTGACTCTAGTGTCTGTTTTTTTCCTATCACGTCACATTGCCTAGAATTGCAGTGCTGGGTAAAAATGGACTCTGTAGCTCTTGAACTCGGAGAAGCAGCCTGTTAAGGACAGCTGTCTTGTTCTATAGAGGCTCACTTTCCTCCCTGATTCCAGGGTAAGGACAGTCTGTATAGGGTGTTCAGGGCTGGCTGAGGTCTTAAGTCTAGGTCGACCTTGGCACTTCTCTGAACTTTCCACAGAATCAAGGCAGTCCCTCAGGGAGCATGGTTGCCTTCAGGTAAGGTAATACCTGGTCTCAGTGTTAAGTCATTACACTTATGACTTGGTTGGTTGGTTGATTGATGGAATAGGTTTAGGTTTACAGGGAAAAAAAATAGTGGAATTGCAGAGTTCCCATATGCTCCCTTTCACTCTCCACCTCTCATCACGGTTTTCCACCACTAGTAAGGTCTTGCATTATTGTGGTACTTTTGTTATCATCCAACTGATGAACCACCACTGATACACTGTTCTTAACGAAAGACCGTAGGTTTCAGTAGGGTTTACTCTATGTTGGACGGTGCTGGGGGTTCTGGAGGGTTTGACAAAGGCGTGATGTCATGTGTCCACCATTCTAGTATCATCCAAAGTCGTTTCACCTCTTAAACAGCCCCTGTGTTCCATCTCCTCATGCCCCACCCCAGCCCCTGGCAACCACTGCTCTTTTCACTGTCTCCATCATTTTGTTTTTTCTACGTCATACAGTTGGAATGACACTGGGCGGAGCCTTTTCAGATTGGCCTCGTTCACTTGGCAACCCGCATTCAAGGTCCTTCCGTGTTTGCTTCTGGCTCCATAGCTCATTTCTTCCTATCCCTGAATAATGCCCCACCGTGTGGGTAAGCCACGGTTCATTACTCCTTCACTTACTGTGAGAGGTCACGTCAGTTTGCTACGGCCGCTGTAACAAAGTCCCACGCACTGGGTGGCTCCCAACTGAAATTTGTCATCTCACAGCTCTGGAGGCTCAAAGTCTGAAACTGACTTTCAGATGTGTCCTAGCCGGGGGTGACAGGGCTGTGCTCCCTCTGAAACCTGTTGAGGGCTCCTGCCTTCCCAGCTTCACGTGGCAATGCTGGCACCTGTCGCATTCCTTGGCTTGCAGTAGCGTCACTGTCACGCCAATCCTCTGTCTTCACATGGCCGTCTTCCTGTAAGAACACCAGACCTGTTGTGTCAGGGACCCACTCTGTTCCAGGCTGACCCAATCTTGCCTTGACTGCTTACATCTCTGATGTCCCTGTTTCCAAATACGGTTCACATTCAAAGGCGCTGGGAATTAGGGCTTCAGCGTATCATCTTTTCTGATGGCGACACCACTCAACCCATAGCAGACGGCTTCGGTGCTTCTTATTTTTGGCAATTATGACTGAAGCTGCATAAACATTCATGTGCAGGTTTTTATGTGGACATAAGCTTTCAACTCATTTGCATAAATACCTAGACGCACAATTGCTGGATCGTATGGGAAGAATATGTTTAGCTTTCTAAGAGATCGGCAAACTGTCCTCCCAAGCGGTGTAGGAAGCGAGGTTTGCTTTCCTTCCCTATGAGACGGGCCTCCGCTGGGCGACTGTGATGCCAACCCCGGCCCTCCATCTGCCATCACCTTTTCAGGTACCCTCATTTCCATCCTCTCCACTTTTCTGAAGTCTTACTAATACCTTCTCTTTCTCCTTGTGTCACTTTCAAGCTGCTCCCCCTGAATCTGTTTTTCCATGTGAGTCTTTATCCTTTCATCTACAGGCATTCCCCAGGTTACAAACAAGATAGGTTCTGTAGGTTTGTTCAAACAGATACATTTACCTGTTACCTGTAATAGCCTGTGTTCCTAAGTGTGAGCTGTATGTAAATCGGATGTCTGTGACTTGGGGACGACCTGTCATAAGTGTGCATTCAGCCTTCACCCCATCACTCTTTCCCTAGACCAGCGGTTCTCAATCTGTGGGCTGCAACCCCTCTGTAACAATGAAAATACATCCTGCATATCAGATATTTACATTACGATTCAAAACAGAAGTAAAATTACAGTTATGAAATAGCAACGAAAATAATTTTGTGGTTGGGGGTCACTACAACCTGAGGAACTGTATTAAAGGGTCACAGCATTAGGAGGCATTAGGAAGGTTAAGAACCACTCTCCTAGACTGCTTCACATCCTCCCCAGCTGACTTAGTAGCTCTGTCTTGGGGTCTTCTTAGCCCCTTACTCTCCTGACATGCACTGTCAAAACCCCTTTGTGGTTCCCACCAAGTCCCTTTTCTGCTTCATCCCTTTAACCAGTCAACAAACATCCACTGAGCCTTTATTGAGTGCCAGACACTCTGTAGGAGGCCCTGGAGTGGAGTAGAGACCCACCCTTCCTTTCACTTCTTTAGCCACAAGGCAGCAGTTTGAACATGCTGAACGTATTCTCTTTCCCTGGGGCAACTGCTTGATACACACCCCAACATACCAGCCCACAAGCAAGAACTTCCACAGAGATAAGGAAAGCCAGGACTGCTGTGTCTATGGACTGAGGCCTTTTCCCTGAGACCAGTGGTTCCTTCACTGGGGTGAGCAGGTGGCTTGTCTCTTCCTTCTCTTCTGGGCCAATTAGCTACAGAGCTTGCCTCTTCTGGAAGAAGAGCTGCCAAGGCCAGTTTCCCAGCTGCAGTGGGGCACACAGAGCCTGTGCGTGTAATGCAGTATTAATAGTGCATCGGCATGATATAGATTTCTGTCACCTTCTATACTAACAAACATTGCTTAGCGCAGGGTAATGATGGGTGTTTATTCCCAGCCACTTAACTCAGCATAATAGACTTGCAGATGAAATATGGAAAATGGGCTCCTTTGTCTGGGAGGCTGGGCCCCCTCCCAGAACCAGTTAGCAGAAGCCCCGGCAGCAGCACTGCTACTGCAGAATAAGCTTTTCTAGGTTTTTCTCTAGCACAAGTCCCGGATGAACTTGCCTGATGGAAAGAAGGAGATCTGGTTGGGCTGGGCTAGCAGCCTCTCCTCAGGGTCTGGAGCTGAGGCAGGGAGGCCAGTGTGCCGTGTGCCAGGGTCTGCTGTTTGCTGCTGCCCGTTTGATTTAGGGGGGCAGCGTCACTACATGTGACATGGGAGAGAAATAGGATCAATGTGTGTGGGGGTCTGAGGGGTCCTCTCTTTTGTTCTGCTGGTTGGATCTTGACAGTCCCCTTTAGGAGAACCATAGGTTGGATCTTGGTCAAGGTCACAGCTTAGCCTTTTCACCAGCTGGGTACCTGCAGGCCTTGCTTGCCAGGCGATATTTTCTAAAATATTTCAATGGGTATAAATCAGAATGGTCTTCCTCTGAGTTTCCTTCGATCTTATTTACAGATTCAGTTAGAATATGGAGCAGATTCCTAAGAATCCTCAAGGAAGGATGGCTCTGAACATGTTACCACTTTGCTTTCTTTCTAGAAAGAGCTATACGATGCCAGAAAGAATATCTTAGGAGCCCAAGGGAGCAGGCCTTGGACCCACAGGCTTGACCTCTAATACAGAAACAAGCTTGTCTTGAGATTCTCGACCCCTGGAGAGTAACCTCAGCCCAATGCTCACTCTTGAGTCCCCTAGATATTGGCACGATGCAAGCCAATGACACTTTGCCATTTTTCCCCCACCCCAGGAAGAAAAAAATCAAAGGAAGCCATTTCTACTAAATTATCTGAAACCTCTAAAAATTCCTGAACATGCACTTGGAGCTCTAGCCAACTAGTCCTAAGGCATGGGTTCATGTTCATGTCCCCAGGCCAGGACAGCCTGCCTTCCTGGTGGTTATCATGGCCTCCCCTGCTCTGAGCCTCACTGCCATAATCACATACTCAGAGTTAGTCTCCGTATGCAGCCATGCTAATTATGCAATTAGGTGTAATTATACTCACTGTAAATACAGGGTAATTGGCTTTAAAAAAGTACTTGGGGGATAAGCATGGGCTTCATGGTTGAGGAGATGAAGACTGATGGGACCCCCAGCCAGCCTGGAGTGATGTCACTTCATGGTGGGATGTGAGCCCAGGGGAAGTTGCGCCCAAGAGCCAGCATGGAGTGGGACATGGAGTGGGTCTTTTGTTTCTTGCCCAGAGCCCTAGAAGAAGAAGGACTGCTTATCTTTCCAGCATGTTTTGGCCTCAGCCTCATCTTCAAGGAGTGAGAAAATTAACTTTCCTCCAGAGATTCTCTCTAGCTCAAGATTTCCCAGAGATGATAGTTTATATATAATTTTTTCCCTCCTTCAACTGTATTCAAGCATTCAGACTGTATTGGAGGTTTAATGGGTAGTAATTCTGAACCAGCTGAGACCTATACACAGGTGTCAGAGAAGTATCCAGACAGGCATTATTGCAGGGCTGAAGAAGGTTGCAAGGTTTCTTGGGCTTGAAGCCAAAGTTGGCTTCTTGGCATCTTCCTGTCTTGCACTTGGGACATACAGGTGGGAGTTGGGTTTGCTGAGCAGATGCTGTCCATTTGGTTGCATGGAAGGTCATACTTTACCTTTTGGAAGTGAGAGGGTTTAGGAGGCTCCCAGGAAGGCCACATGCACAGGGAGAGAATCTCCCTTTTCTTCATGAACCCAGGAGAGAAATGTGATGCTTGTCACCCATCAGATAAGTCACTTGGTTCTGGGGAGCAGGAATGCAAGGTGGGAGAAGGGTTGTGGGTTACTTCCTATGTCTACAAAGAGACAGAACTTCCTATTCTAGGGGCCAATATTAAGACACAGAAAAAGAGGAAAAAAATTCTCCAATCTTAAGAACTTCAACCTTAAGAACAGCAGGGTTCTCCTGTCATTAGTGGGGGGTCCCTATTAGTATTTCTTCTCTTTCTAGAAGCCCTTTCCCAGGAGAAAATGGTCATCACCCCTGTTTTCTATGAATGAATGCATGAGTCATACTCCTGACAGCAGATGTGCCCAAGACATCCAGAGAGTCTCATTGCCCTTGTTCTATATTCTTGATGGTGAATAACTAAAAACCAAAGCTCTACCCACTCCCTGGCCAAGAAGCCAAGAGTCCAACTGTCCAGCTGCCTTTCCATCTTCTCCCCTTAAATTGGGGCTTTTCATATTGTGTTCTGAGGGATGTAAATAGACATTTCTTGAAAAAATTCTATGGTCAAATAAGTTTGGAAAAACCTTGACTAAGTAACATTCTTACTGTGGGAGTCTGAGAGCCTTAAATGCTAAAGGTCGTTACAACTTTCCAAGACGGTCCTTAGGTTTGCAGCTTTCGACAATCTCAATGAGCCACTGAGCCTGATGTTGAGATATAGCTGTTAGCATCTCTGGGGACACAGACGTTCAGTGGATCGCATTCTGGGCTGTTCTTGGGGTTTGAGGTCCTGCTCTTTCCTTCTCAGCAGATGTGGTAACTCATTCTGACGGTGCCCAGATGGGCCTGAACCCCTTTGGCTCAGGCATTGTGACATTTCCTCTCCAGCCTCTGGGAGGGACAGGAGGTGGCTGCATTCCATCACACACCCAGGCTCGGGGTGCTGGCATTCTTCAGGATTTCTGCCAGAGCACCAAGTGCACTTCATTCAAATAGATTGGGGTCTTCGCCTGTTGCTTTCTGCCTAGAAGCTCTTTCGGGTGCTTCTCATACTTCCTAAACCCCCAGATGCGGAGATGCTGGTCATGGGCAAATTTTCACTGCATTCCTCATTTCCAGGCAGATCTGGCACTTAGGGTTGGAATCTCATGGAGCTGCTCCTAGGGAGAAATGCAAAATCTAAGATGCACACTGCCTCCCCAAACCCTCGTGTGGAAAGTCAGGGCACGGCTTTGTTTCAAAAGGGAAATGCAATGCTCTTGGTGCACAGTGGACCGGGGCAGGGTCTAGTGCCAAGAGAGTAAACTGAACCCAGGGATCGCAACAAATTCTTTCTCATTAGGCAAGAACGTGCCATGAATGTGGCTGGCTCTGGACTCTGGTCCCAGCCACTGCATGACTGTGGGCAAGGCATTTGCCTTCTCCAAATCTGAGGTAAGAAAAGGTACCTAGCAGGTACCTTTATACTTAGCAGGGATTTTTTGCCCGCGTGGCAATATGCGATCCTTCTTGCCTTGACAACAATGTTTTTATAGCCATCATTACAATTTTGGTTATAAATATGCTGTGGGGGGAGCCCAGCTTGATGGTTTCAAAAAATATGTTTTCAAAGCTTGGAGTTATTTCTGAAATAAGAATCCCCTCCAGCGGCTTCTTTGCCCTAACTCCAAGAAATAGCATTTTATCACCCAGCTCCACAGTGCAAAGATGCTCTTAGGAGTCGGGAGTGTAATATGGTGGTTGTCAGGGAATGATGGATGTAGATGAGCAGAGGGCTCAGGCCAATTTCCTTTTGGGTTAATGAGTCCAGAATGCCTGTGGGCTCGGCTAGAGGGTGGCAGAGAGATTCATGGCGGAATTCTTTTGTTTGTGTTTTTCTTTGATAGATTCTTTGTTTTACCCTACCTACCCTCTGTCAGCAAACTTAATTTTATTGCCGTAAAACTCTCCTTCATCCCATATACCTGCCCGGTACATTGCACTGAGTTCTCTTACCTCTGTGCCCGTGCACATATACCCACTGCATAGTTAGGGTGTCCATGTCCGTCTGCTCATGGGACTTCCTTTTTGCTTGCTCTCATACATGAACACACAACCTTTCTTTCTTTCTGAGACAACTTACAAGATTTTCAGACAAAAATGTACATGTGTCTGAGTCTTGTTCAAATTTGTGCACATGCCTCATGTTTTGGACACTGATCATGTAAATTGAGATCTTTTAGGCTGAAAGTTAGACAATCCTAACCTACTGGGCTTAGACAAGAAGGAAATTGATCATCGCATAACTCAATTGAGTAGCTAGGGAAGGGTCCTAGTGAAGTACAGATATTAGGACTCTAGCTCTGCTCTTTTGGTGATTTTCTTGCCTCTGCCTTTCTATGTTTTGCTTTACCACCAGCCTGACTTTCCTCACTGTTACAAAATGGTTGCAGTAGTTCCAGGCATCACACCCCAATACATGGGGCAGCCCAGGGTTATCTCTTCTTGTGGGTTTATTGAAATTGAGAACATCTTTGTTTCCCTCAGCCCTTAGCAGTCATTCTTTCTTGTCATATTGGCCAAAATTATGTCATATGTTTATTCCTAAACCACTCACTCTTACAGGGAATGGAATTACCCCAAGCATGTTAGACACCTCAAGTGCTCCCCTGGGGCTGGGGATGGATCCCATTTTCTCTGAGGCCTATAGCTGTCTGGAGAGAGGTGAACACCTCCACAGAATCAGGGTTCTTTTAGCAGGAAAAGAGAAATGCTGTTAGAAATGACAGTGTCTTCCACCCCAATAAAACACACACTCACCCAGTCTTTTATCTTTGCAAATATCGTTGTCCTGCTCTTCAAGAAGTAAGCAGATGCTTCATGGGGTGCAGGAGGTACCAAGAGAGATGAGAACATGGATATCCTGCAAATTTCACTCCTTGATTCTTTCTTCGTCGGGAGAGTAAGCCAGTAATTTGTGGTTGTCATCTTTGCAGTTCTGGTCTGGTAACCTGTCCTGCTAATTGCCAAGGTGCTTCTTGTGTGCCAGGGCAAAGAAAAATTTCTGCATGTGGTTTTAGCTAGATCCAATTATCTTGGTTGAGCAAGTTGTGTGAATTCCTGGGAGCTTCTGTGTGATCCTTTGGGAGCGTAGTTTCTGGAAAGTAAATAGGAGCAGGGGGCTGAGAGGGGGTGTAGGAAAAAGAAGAGAAATAAATGAACATTTACTGAATACCTACAAAGGGCTGGGCTGTGAACTTGAAGTACGTTTCAATAATCATACAGTCTTACCCTGCATGGTGCTTAGTGTATCTTGGGCACTGAAAACGGTGTAAATACAATAAACTAATAAACTGTGTGATCCTCCTAAAAGCCATGTGAGATGGGTGCTGTTAATTTCTCCATTTTGTAGATGAGGAAACTGGGACAGAGGGTGGTTAAGATATTTACTGTAGTTTCACTGTTAGGAAAATGACAACACTGTGGTGTGACAGAGGCCCCCACCGTCTTGGCATCTCACTGAGTCTCTCTACATTCAGTCAGTCTGCAGTGTAAGTATTGTGATTCTCACTTTACAGATTTGGAGTTTGCTAGGGACTCGGGCAAGTTAGGGGACTTGCTGAAGGTCATTTGCTGGTCGGAGGCAGAGCCAGGGTTCACACTCGGAGGTTTATGGGCACGACTCTTCTGCTAGCCTGGGCTGCCCTCTCACTTCGCCTTCTGGGAGATTAAAGTGTATCTTGAAGACTTCTTGACAGATGCTACTTTGGGTGATCCACGGTGCTCACCAGCAAGGTAGTAAAAGGAGGTTTCTTTCTAGTACTTCTCTGTCTCCTATGTAGGATCCCCCTTCTCACTCGTACCCCAAGAGGTCCTCTGGAGCTTCTGAGCCCTGGAAGGGAGGCCTCTGAGGCAGCCAGAGATGGGCATTGTAAGTGATGCAGGGGCTGACCCTGGAGGAGAGCAAACGTCCTTGCAGTCAAGTTGGCCTCGTTCTTGCCCAAGTCTCTTTTATCCTGTCCCTGGTGGTTGTGTAGCTTAATTTGTCACCCAGATTGTGGCTGGGCCTCTCACCACACATAGTATTAGCTACTGTCCCCAAACCCAGGCTTGCTGGTGACACAGCAACTCTTTGCATCGGGTTCTGCTGAGTCGGGCAGCCCTAATGCTCTGGTAATGAAGAAGTGTTGGGACTGAACTCCTAATGGCTCATTGATTGGTTGAATTATGCTTGGCGTAAATCTGAAAATAGATTTTAAATATGTGCTTGGGGATTTGTGGGGATTTGTTACTTAGAAGCTTTAACTCAATCGTGGCTAGGTTGACAAAGACATCAACACAGAAAGCCTGTGCCTGGGCCATGATATTCTTCCCAGTGAGAACCCCCCAGAGCCAGGACAGCATGCTGGGGGGCAGTGGCCAGGCATGGAGCGGCCCCCTTTCCCTTCACACGTAATCCTCGGTAGGATTTGGTGAAGGTTGAAACAACCATTGCAAGCCCTTGCTATTCCTAAGGTGGATGGAGACATAGTAGGTTCTGGAGTTTCCCTCTTATTTCCTTTGAAGTTAAGCAGAACAGAAGTTGTCCTCTTCCTGATTGCAAGCTTTCAGTTTTCCTGGAGGTGCCAGTAGGGGAAAACGAAAGGGAAGGCTGCTTGGAGGTGGCTTCTCAGCCCATTGACACATCGCTGCACCATCTCCTCTGTCGGCATCCTTGGCTCTAGGCCTAAAGGGGAGCTTTATGGGGGGGCTCCTGCTCTGGACTGGGCTTGTAACATGTATGCTTCTTTTGGTGAATGCCAAGTTAATTTGGAGGCAAAAGAAAAGTCAGTGAAGCCAGAGCTGGCCTTCCCACTCACCTGAAATGCCCACCTTATATTTCTTTCTCTCTAGTTTATCAGAGGCCTAAAATGCCTCCCATTTTTGGCTCAGGGTGAATCAGAAACAAATGAAGGGAGTCGTGAGTGAGCCTCCAAGAGACAAAATGGGAAGATACAGTGAGACCAGACTTCTAAGGGGAAATTGGTCAGGACCCTTCCCCCTAACCCCAAGAGCTTCCACTTTCCTCTTTTAACCTCTGTCTGAAAGGCTGTATTCCCCTTCCTAGGCTAATTTATACCTAGCTAGTCATTAGAAAAAAAGCTATATTCTCAAGGAAGGGAAGAAGTAAAAACAAAACCTGGAAAAAAGAAAAAAATTGCAGTCTGCTCTAATAAAGAAGTCACTGGCGTTCTGCATTATGAACTGTATTAATTTTTAATGGCTGAGAAAGGAGTTGATTTATAATGCATCCTTCCCGGCTGCAGAGCCTGTCCCCAGCTAATAAATAAATGACAGTTCTCTTGTATTAAAAGTATCCGTCATTTTACATTGTTGGAATGTAAATGGTGAGAGGTATTGAATGAGAGGCCCCTGGGGGAGGGCATGCCCTGTGTGCCCAGGAGAGAAGAGGCTGGCCGTGGAGGTTGGCCTAGTTTTGAAACACCGTTTAGCTCACACCTTACTCTTGGCCTCAGCAGAGCGACCCAAATAGCTCCAATTCTTGTGGTCCAAGAGAAAGTTCGTAGGAAGAGCTGGTGAACCACTTAGCATCAGTTTGTCATACAGTTTTAAGTTCCTCGTCCTTAAGCAAAGCTGCTCATGGCTTTCCCCCAGGCATCCTGACCGGGAACCTTAGGCGTTTGTCACTGGGCTTCCAAGTGTCACTGGGGTTATGTGCTTGATAGTTCATCCTTTGTTGGTGGTGATCTATGATTCACAACTCTGGTTTGCCTTTCTGTGCTTCTTCAGAAAACAAATAGGAACAGAACACACCTAACGTTTGTTTCCGGGTCCAAAATAATATATGCTCATTGTACACATTTGGGGGGGAATTCCAGAAAAGTACAAAGAAGAAAGTAAGATTGACCCCAGGTGCCACCTCCAATGAGAAACGCATGAAAATTTTGGTCCATTGTCTTTCAGTCTTTTTTTCTTTGCACAGATACACATACAAGGAAGTAACACATGCATGCAGGCATGCCCGCGCTGACATGCACACACAGAGCATGCAAAACCGAGACCAAATTCTCTGTATGGTTTTATGATCTGAACGTGTGATCTGACAACATATTGTAGCCTGATTTCATGATGCTGCTCTTCTTAATGGTTACATTTGTGTGGCCAGCCTGTATTCACATTGGAGCTGTTGCAGAGCTGGCAATCAGTCCATCAAGATGTACTCTTTTGTTCTCTGTCACAATGCCAACTCCAGAGTAAACACAATGCAGGAGAAAAAACAAGTTCAGAGGAAGATTTGTGCACAGAGCTTCTCATTGTGGAGTAACTCCTCTGCTGCAGAACTAATGCAACGAGCCTGGGAGTTGAGTAGAATGGCACCATTCCTGCTTGAGGGGGTCCCCATCCAGCTGGGGAGACAAGCCCCAGACACAGTTCCTGGGGATCTAAGTATAATGAAGTATGTGCCACAGAGACGCCACAACTAAAGGGCTGGCGTGTTTAGAGAGCAGCGGCTTCTTTAAATTAGGGGAGCAGAGGCTTAGGTGAAGGCTCCACAGAAGAGAGAGTGTTTTGGCTAGAAAGTAGTGAAGGGTTTGGACGGGCAGAGATAGAAAGGAACAAACTTCCAGGCCACTATAGCCATAGCTGCAGGTGGAGAAGGGGCAGCTGCAAGGAGCAGGGCTGGAGGTCATGGTGACCAGAGGACGACTCCTGGGAGGAGGTCCTCAACAGAACTTACTGAGATAACGCATATGAATTCATGCACACGATTTGCACTTAAATATTTTGAGTTTTTGTTTATCACACTTGTCCTGTTATCTGTTTCTTAGAAGTAAGTAATGATTAGAGAAGTGAAGAAGCCATCAACATTCTAATAAAACAGTAAATTATTCTCTCTGAATTTAGAGACAGTTTCAAGCAGACACAGAGAGACCCCCGTTCCAGAAAGAAAAGCGATGAAACTCTCCCTGAATGTGCCTTTCAGCACAATGAACGTTATTTAGAAAATGAGAGAGATTTAGCGGTTGCTGCCAGCAGGTTCAACTCCCTCTGATTTATTTATATTGTCTTCATAGGCTTATAAAAATGGAAGTTTGCCTGGATTTTGAGACTAACATGTCTTTTCTTCTACATATGAATTTACTTCTTGATTTGTTGTACATATTGCTAAACATAGAAGAGACCAATGACTTTTGCTTTTGGGGGGAAAAAAGAAAAGAACGTCTCTGAGCTGGGGAGAAGAGGAATCAGACCAAATTCCGGCAAAGAGTCTGCCTCCCGTGTTGCAGGAGAGAGATGGGCCAGGCAGGATCAAGAAGCATTCATTCTGCAAGCACCCGGAACAGCCTGTATTTTTTTGCATATCAGAAGTGGCACCCTAAGATCGAGTCCTATCTGGTCTTGGTTTTATAACCAATCAGTTGCAGTTGCAGTATGATATTCACTTATATTTTTGCCTTCAAATCTTGGACCCAAAATTATCCCAGCGATAGGACTTGGCTGAAAGCACATTTCTCCTTTCCTGCTCTTTAGTTCTCTTTTACTTAACTTCCTTATAGAATATAGAAGTTTTTAAATCTGACTAAAAAAGCTCTAAAAGATCCTGCGCGACCCATCTTTCCTTCACTGAGTCTCAACTCAGAGTTTCATTACATTAAGCCGCGTTAAGTATCTGGAGGAAAGAGAAGGACCAGGGTTGGTAGCTGTTGTCCACATTTCTCCCTTCTGGATCTGTAAGTGGAAATGCAATCTTTTCATTTCTCCCAAAGAAGTTGATTTTGTCTGGGCCATTTAATAAGGAATGTCTGACACATGTGAACTGTCTGACTCAGGTGCAGTAATTACTACAGAAATTGGTTTTAGTGTCTTTGGGGAATTCTGCAGTTGAACCCAGAAGGCGTCCTTATCAAGCAGTTTGTTCCAATACTTCTACACGTCTGAGAGTCTCAGATGTCACTCTTTTCTCTTTGGAGTGATTCTTTGTTATTTTAGTCGATTTTCAAGGGGCACTGCAACTTTGCCCCACTGGGTTCCTATGGGATACAGTGTTGCTACTGATATCCTGAGTCTTGAAGTCAGGCAAGTGATCCAAAGTGATCTGAAATGCCATTTGCACTTGATAGATCTTTCAAAGAGTGTCTGAGTTCCTAATGGCATTTAAAGGAAGCACACTTGTGGCTGCATCTCTGTGATTCCCGTGCAGCCTTCCTATTACTTAATGCGGTCAGATCATAAAGAGAATTCATTTCTGCTCCTCACCTTCTAAATGACTTCACATGATTTGCAGTCGACAAACAGCACACTGGGACTCTTCCTCCATTTCATTGTTCTGGGGAAAACTGGTTGATACAGCATCACCAGGAAGACGGCTTCTTATCCTTGGGCTTCTCTTCAGTCAGCCCTGTGCCAGGCAAGGGACCCCGTTTTCATTCCATGATTCCGTTGCCTGCTTCTACTCTGACCCCAGGGAAGATGATGTTAATGATTTTAGGCAGCCTCACCAGTGTAGTTTCAGCTGTTGCTACTGAAATTTTCAGCGGACTCTCGTTCTTAGAAGACAATGGTTCTCAAAGAAAGTGTGGTCCCCAGAACAGTGCCATCAGCATCAACCGGAAACTTGTCAGAAATGCCAATATCTCAGGATCCACTCTAGACCCACTAAATCAGAAACTCTGGATGTGGTGCTCAGCAATCTGCGTTTTAACAAGCTTTCTGGGTGATTCTCACGTTTGAGAAGAACTGTGTAAGATACTGGTAGTGATTTCCCCCCCGCCCCGATCTAAAATATTTAAAGAAGTTGAGAGGTATTTCGGTTCAAAATACAATTATCAGTAGTACTTTTAGAATTTATTCATTCAGTAAACATTTACTGAGCATCACTAAGTTCTAGATACTCTAGTGGGTGCCTCGAACACAAATCAGCAAATAGGTCATTCTGATATGGGTCAATACAAATATGTAAAAATACCTTTTGGTGACAGTAATATAAATGAGATCCCCACATCCTCACACTCACCCCTTATCCTCACCTTCTGACTAGGCTCCTGTAAACAGGGACTCTGTCAGAGCTTCGGGTCAGAGTGTCATGAGTGGGAAATGGGGTGAAGCAAGGAATGGGAGGGGTCAGGAATGGGGTGCAGGCACTGGCTCTGCATCTTATTAGAGAATAATGAGGACAGAAGTGTAAAGGGTTGTATTTTAGTTTGTGCTAACCGGCTTCCCTTCTGTCAAAACCACCACCTCCTGATATCACCACCCATCAGGAGCTCCTCATCCTGTGGGTTTGTGGGTGATGTGGAGATGGGAGTATGGGGTCAGAGAGCAGAAAGTGCTTTCTCCTGCACACTCTGCACGGCTGTGGGGAACAGGGAGGATGAGCCCTGTTGGCTTGGATGAGGCTCCTCAGCTTGCTGCTGGGGTGTCAGCTTTCCAGGTCTCTGCGTGTCTATGGCAAAGAGGGGCTAATGAGAGAAGGGCCTCATGAGGTGTTGTGTGTAGTATTGTCACCCTTGCCAGAGTGCCTCAGCCTAGCTCACGGAAACCTTAAGGGATCCTCCTGCCTCAGCCTCCTGAGTAGCTGGGACTATAGGCACCTGCCACAATGCCTGGCTAATTTTTCTATTTTTAATGGAGATGGGGTCTTGATCTTGCTCAGGCTGTCTCGAACCTCTGACCTCAAACAATCCTCCTGCCTTGGCCTCCCAGAGTGCTAGAATTGATTACAGGCATGAACCACCAAGCTAGGCCTGTTGGTGTGTATTAAATGAAGGACCATATGTAAGGGGCTGGGACAGCTGCCTGCACGTAGAAAGCAATAGCTGACCTCTCACTGGCGGCACTATTATCATAGTCTGCCTCTGGGACAGGAAATCACTTCTGCCCTTCAAGGCCATCTTGGGGGTGGGGCTGGGGAGGAGGTATCTGAAGACTTGCTCTGACGTTATTTGCAAATCTCACTTTCCTCTTCCACAGAGTTAGGTGGTGGGGAGTGTCTCCCCACGTGGAAGCTGGTGTCACATTCTGCTGACCTAGTTCAGTGACCGGCTGTGTGTGTGTTGCTAGGATGCATGTCTCTTCCGTCGTGTCTTCTTCTGAGGATTAACAGCTCGCCTTGACCTGACCCGTAAGCTTCACCTTACTGTCAAGGTCAAGGAGATGTTTTTCCAGAAAATATCAGACTAGTGAGAATTGAATTGTGATTTCTAAATGTTCTGAAATGACATGACTGTAGCAAATGTCCTTCAGTGTACTGAATTTACACATAGCTACCTCTTCCTGTTTAATACAGAAATGTGCATATTTTGAGTCCTTCCAGAATTATCTATAGAACCACATTCTAAGTTGTTCCCAATTAAACTTCTTAAAATCCTCTGTTTTCATTTTTAAAAAATTTTCAATTAATATGAAGGTACTTAAAATTAGGCCAGATTACTTGCGTTCATAAGGCAAAGTCTTAGTTGTAGTATTTCCCCCACACAGGAAGTGTGCCATATACCCACACATTGTTCCTGGTGGGAAGGAACCACCCTACCCACTTCTTGGATTCTAGTGAGTTTTTCTCTCATGTAAGCATGTTTTTTTTTTTTTTTTTAATCTGCTAGTTTCAAATTAGTACCCGGTACGTGTGATGCCTGTCTTTCCATCTTGTGATACTTTACTCAGGAGAGTATTCTCCAAATCCATCCAAGTTGTAACAGAGGATACAAAATCTCCATCTTTGTTATGGCTGAATAGTATTCCTTGGTATACATATACCACAGTTTATTAATCCATTCATGGGTTGCAGGGCATTTGGGTTATTTCCACATCTTTGCGATTGGAAATTGGACTTCTATAAACATTTGAGTGCAAATGTCCTTATAGAAAATGCCTCTTTTTCTTTTGGGAAGATACCTAGTAATGGGATTGCAGAATAAAATGGAAGGTTTCCTTTTAGTCCTTTGAGGACTCACCATAATTCTTTCCATAAAGGCCGTACAAATCTTTTTCTTTGGCAGGATTTTTTAAAGTTTTTTTTAAAAAAACAAGCTGGAGACTGAGCTTTCTCTTGGTGAATGCTTCCTGATGAATAGGAATTACAGGCAGCAAAAGGTGAGAAGCAGACGTGGAGTGGGGAACGGCATCTGCCAAGGTGTGGAAGTGTGTTCTGGGGAGGAGCAGAGAAGTGGCAGGAGCCCGTCACCATGGCCTATGAGTCATGCTTGTTCACTCCAAACAAGTTGAAACTAATATTGGAAGGTAGAATATCCACGGTCAGAAAGGAACAAAAAGAAAAATGTTTGTCCAAAAAGACATTTTTGTTTTCCCTTCGCGGGTAGTGTCAGGAGCAGTGCTGTGGGTTCGTGAGCATTCTGGACTAAAAATTCACCAGGCAGCTTTAGGTAACTGTTATTAATCCACAGAGTGGTATCAGGTGAGTGATTTGCTCTCGCTGAGATGCATCTGTGAATAGTATAATTAGACTCACTGGTTTCCCAGGTTATTTCTCGTGTGACAGTCCTTTGATATTTTGTGGGTGTGTGTAAATTCCAGCCGCTCTGGAGGTAAAAACACATTTTGTGAATTTGGCTAATGGACTTTAGATGGACAAAAATATAATGTGTATTGTTTAAAGTGAAATTCTCCTTATTCAATAGGCTTTTTACATTGCTTTGTGGAATGAAATCAGTTAGTAATACGTGTCTATGAATATCTCAACATATCATTTACAAAAATAAGTATCATTTCATTCCCATCCTTTCCTTTTTCATCAGGGGGAAAAATACTAAAAAGCTTGGGGAAAGAACTACCAATTTATTTTACATAAATTTTTCTCCTGTCCCCAGGGTATTCAGGTCTTAAATCATCATAGAGGTGGTCGTGGGACCCTCGAGCATGCATCACCCCCAAACGAGGAAGCGCAGAGATGAGCAGGAGCTGCAAACCAGCACCCCAGGCTGGGGCCACGTCTTAGGGAGAGAAAGGAAAGTGGATGGAGGGGTCTTTTGCAAAGGGCCATGACAGCCAAAGGCAGAAAGAGTTTGCAAAAGAAGAGTGGTGTGGGAAGCAGAACAAGACTTGGGGAAGGAGGTGGGCCCCTGTAAGCCTGGACCAGAGGGCTGAGGGGGACCCCCAGATTGCTAGGATCAAGGGGGAGCTGGTCATGGGGAAACTGGTCAGTGACACCAAGAAATAGACAAGATGATATAACCTTTGTTTTCTCAATTTGAAGGAGATTTGGGGCCTGATCATTTGGAAGAAGTTTTTTTTCTGTTTTTCTTTTTTTGTTTTTTGAGATAGAGTCTCTGTAACGCTAGCATAGAGTGTTATGGCATCATCACAACTCACAGCAACCTCAGAACTTTTGGGCTTGAGCAATCCTCTTGCCTCAGCCTCCTGAGTATAGCTGGGACTACACGCTCTGACCACCATCCCCAGCTACTTTTTTCTGGTCTTAGTAGAGACAGGGTCTCACTCTTCCTCATGCTGGTCTTGAACTCCTGAGCTCAAGCAATCCACCTCCCTTGGCCTCCCAGAGTGCTAGGATGACAGGCATGAGCCACCACACCCAGAAGACTTTTTCCCTACTTGAGACATCATGCATTTTGGCTTAGATACGTTTGGTGAATCAGAGGACAAAGGAGGCCACAGTACAATTTGGGAGGAAGGCATTTTGTGGGTGCTTTTTCTACTGGAGGCTCTGGAATAGGAGCAGAGATGCCTCATTTACCCCTCGGAGTGAGGTGGGGTGTCACATATCCTGGTAGGAAAGTCTGCATCTGTATTCCAACCCCCAGCTCAAGCACTCAAAAGCAGTGAGTCCTTACACTTCTCATCTGCACCGGCCCATCCTGCAGGGTGGCCATACGTGGAGGTTTCAGACAGCGGCCTGAGGGCCACATGCAGCCCACAGAGCTGTGTTGGTTGGCCCAGGTAGAACATGCCATTTTTTAAAAAAAATTGATTGGTAACAAGTAAAATGTGGGGAAGTTCACATACAAACTCTGCACTCCCAGTGTTTTTCAACCTTTTTTTATCTCATGGCACACTTGAACCTACAGTTAAACTTCCACGGCACATTTAAATTCCATTGTTCAAAAAAAGAGAGTTAAAAAAGGTATATACTTACTGTGCTTTGAACTTTTTTCGAAAATAACTTAATTAAGGATCTTTAAAACTATTGGTGGCACTGCTAAGATTCTCTCACGGCACATCAGTTGAAAATCAGTGCCCTGGAGGCAGGATTTTCCTCTGTAGACAGGGCATGCTGTCTCCTTTTGGCCAGAGCCCCCTGTACCTTCTGTTGTCTTACAGCTGACTCTGCCAGGTCATTTATGTTGCTCGCCTGGATTTTGTGGCCATTTTCAGTTGTGATTCTCATATTCTCTCTGTCTCTCTGTCTCTTTCTCTCAATAAAGAATGAAGGAAATATATGCAAAGTGTTCCATATTAGCAATCACTCCATAAAATGAATGTAATAGTGTTATCATCGTCAAAATTATCTTCATATTTTTAATTACGTGGAGGATTAAAGCCCTTGAATAAGCTGCTGGTGTAGAGGTTTCTTCCTGCCCCTTTGACCATAAGCCTCACAAATCTGTGGACAATGACAACTCGCTGTGCCCTCATCTGCCTCTCTTCTCTCAACTAGACAAACCAGGAGTCTGTCCTTCCTTCGTTGACAGTGGACATCCCTCTTCTTCAGTCTTACTCTCTTTCTTCTCTAGTCCTGAGCTGGGGGCAGGTCTATGAAGTCTGGGACATCTGAGCTGCTATTAATGGAAGGGGAGCCTTCCAGCAGGGGTAGTGGAGGGAGGCGATGTTCAGGGAGGTGGAGCTTACTTATTCCATTTCCCGATAGTGGTCAAGATACCATTTCAGTAATTGATATGACATTATGAATAATGGATCATGGATCAAAGGAATTGTAGCATCTGTTCAATACAAAGATGGCTGAAGGCAGAGCCCTGGTTACTGCTCATTACAACTCTACTGCCACCAAGAACCTCTGAGTGTCAGGGGACTGAGATTGGGAATGGAAAATTTAATAGAATTTAAAATGTAAAGTGCTTAAAGGTTGCCTAGTCCCATAGATACAAAATATGTGTTCTCAGACATCTGCATGGGGAGCCCTTGGAAACTGCCCAGTCCTACACCTCTCCCTGGTTTGTGGTCTGAATGTGGGGCTTGCCAGCTTCTCCCAGAGCTCAAATGTACAAGCCAGTTTGGCACCTACTGATGGTGTCCAGTCTTGTGGTCTTATAGATGAGGAAACCGAAGCCCTGAGGGGCTAAGACCTTGCCCCAAGAGATCCAGTGACTCTGCTGACATTGGTGGCCTTGGTAGGATTAGAACCAGGGGCCCCATCTTCCTTTTTCACTTAAAATTACCTCCCAACATCCAACCCGTGGAAGTTCCCCCAAAGCACCTCTTTTCCTCTCTCGGGTTTGGGGAGTGGATTCCTTCTCTGGTAGTCTGGGATTCTGTCCTTTTTCTTCTCTTGGATAGCCCCAGTCCAAGTTAATTGTAGTTTCTTTCTCTCAAGACACTTTCTTCCTGAATAGGAACCTTTTTCTAGGCTATGGAAATCTTTTGGTTCCCTTGGCTCTCTGGATCTCTTAGAGAGATGTGGCCAAGTCATCCTAGTAGATAAATCCTTGACAGATCTTCCCGGCCCCGAGGGTAGGAACCTACTGTTAGAAAAGAACATTTGCCTGTTCACAAAGGGCTCCTGGAAATCACATGTGAGGTCCCTGAGGTAGAGCAAGGGAATTGTCAAGAAATGCAGCTGGTCTGTGTGTGGAAGACAGGAAGACTTAGAACTCAGGTCTTCAGATTGCTCTGCCCAGTCCTTGCCTTGATTCAAATGAGCACTTCTTTAATTGCAGAATTTCACATGTCTGGAAACAAACCGAAGGAAGGCTCTTACTTCTCAACAATTTCAAGTTAGAAAATCTTAGGATTGCGGAAGATATCAGAGATCCTTCTGCTCATGAGTCTCCAGAGGTGGTCACGCAATTTCAGATTGTTTTTCTAGGGATGAAAAGTTTGCTCTTTCCAGAGCCATCCAGTACACTTTTGAGAAGTTCTAGTTACGAGAAAGGCTTTCCTGTCTTGGCCCAGGAATCAACCTTTGGGGACATATTCTCTGGGTCTACTTGTTCTTCCTGGGGCTACTCAGCAGTGTGTGTGTGGTGAGCAGGACACAGGCTTTGACACAGGGGACCCCTGTAGTTTATCCTTGCATCATGTGTGTCCCTGTACACGGTGGGCCCTTGGCCCAGGCTTGTCCTCACTTTGGAAGCCTGCTCAGAGCTTCTCGGAGAATCCCTTGTTCCGACCTGAAGCCACATGTGCTGTGTGCCTGTGGAGGGCTGCTGTCCCCATTTAGAGCTGCTTCTCTGCTGAGGCTGCCACGAGCTGCCCACAGTCCTTCTTTTTGTGACCTGCGGCTGTGCACGACGACCTCTATCAGTCCTCTCCCCCAGGCTCCGGATGGGGCATGGCGTTGCACCAGGTGCTCTGGGAGAAAAGCTGCCTCGATTGCTAATCTGAAAAGCACTTTGCCTGGAAAGACACCTGAGACGTGTAAGATATTAATAGCTGCAGAAGTTTCATCCCTGTGTAATTTAAATCCCTTTCCTGAGTTACACTCTTAGGGAGAGGGTGGGAGAGAAGGAGAGAAAAGCCTAGAATAATTATAAGAGGTTGTGGGAAAAATTGGGGGGATGTATGAAATATTCTAGTTTAATCCTCCACCCAGTGCTTGCTGGATTTGGTAATGAACATCTTTTACTTTCTTCCTTAAAGTCAAAGGTTATTTTGACAGCTACAGATGCCGCCAAATTACATATGTTCTGAAGATCACTGGTCTTGTGAGAAGCTCTTTAAAAAGGGTTCCGTGTAAGTAAGTTTCGCAAAAGCTGTAGACACTGTCTACCTCCCAGGGCCCCAGTGCGCACAGCATGTTAGGGGCTGAGAGGTCCTTCCTACAGAACCTGTTGTGCTCTGGTTAAACTCAGGCTCACTGTACTTACTTAAAGACAGAGTCCTTCAAATTAATCGTGCCATCTCTGATGGGTTGCTACATATAATAATGTCTGGGGTAGAAATCCTAGTTGAAGGAAGCAGGATGTTAGAGCTTGAGGTGCAGAGTGTGAAGCTGTGGTGGAAGATGAGGGGGTCCCGGGCTCAAAACAGCAAGAGAAGGCCTCTCCTGGCGTCTTAATTCTGGTGCTTTGTCTGTCTGTTAAGATATGGGAAGACAGTTGTCATGTATTCCAGGATTTGCAGATATTAAAGAAATCCCTTTAGAGTTGGAATGCTAGATTAGCTACAGCCCAGCTTTTAGGTGACCTATTCTATGCATGGCATTTAAAGGCTTTTACAGATAAAGGGGATTATCACATAGATTGCAATGGGAAGGCTCTTGCTGAGGGTAAAATCAGGTGGCCTGGTGAAGGAACCTATGAAGACCAGTGTGACTTTAGGGCGACTTATAAGCTTTAGGGACAGGCTGTTGCCAGCCCAGTCACTGATGGCTGTTGGCAGAAATTAACAAGAAAGACAGTCCCAGTAAGACTTTTGTCTTAGCACAGTCATCCTTGGTGGTGACATTATTATTCCCTGGGCCTTTCTGGGGCCTTCAGAAGTCTTGAATGACTTGGGGATCAAGATCACAATGTGCCTGGCTGCTCCTCCAGGAAACATGAGGGCCTATACTTAGGTTTCTCTGGTAGCACCAGGATATGTCCTGAAGGCATCAATCAGGGAAGATTAGCATGATGTCTACTCGGGAGCAAAGGAGACCCAGGTCCATAGAGGAAATGGGACGCAGGTGAAAACCTTTGGAGTTACACACACGTAGCTTTAAATCTCATTTCTGCTACCATAGCTTTGCATAACTCCTTAAGCTCTCTGGGCCTCATTTTTCTCATAGTAAGATGAGGATAATAAATGCCACTTTGCTAGGCATTGGGAGGATTAAATGACTTCACATACGGAATACGCCAATGCTGTGGTAAACTCCATCCATCCCCGCAGCTGGCACAGATCTAAAGGAGCTGAATGATGGTGAGACCATCATTCACTTGAGCCACCCTTTTCCCTAGTCCTACAACTTTGATCCTGTTCACATTCATTCCTGTGTTTCAAGGCTGAGTCTCACAGAACTTGGAAGTTTTGGGCTCCCACATCTGCTAAATCCTTCTAAACATATCTTCTCTTTCCTCAGCCTTCCCTAGCTTTTTCATCTCTCTCTCACAGTGTGGAAGGCAGTAGTGGATATATTCTTCTTGATACAGATGTGCCTTGAATTTACACAAGGGTAGGGCAATGCATTCTTTTCCAGAAGCTGCTTTGATAATGCTTGGCTGTATATTGGTATTTTTGGCCAAAGTAGCATATGTTGAGACCATATCCTCAGGGAATACTTTTTAATCTGTCCTGAGTCTCTTTCTAGACCATGTGCTTTGATTCACCATTAATGACAAACACTCTCCTTTTCTTGTCCACATGAGCATCTATTTGCCCGTTTTTTTCCAACCACCACTCTCTTGTTGCTCAAAGCCCATGGGAAAGGTCTCGTAGAATCTTCCTGTATGTTATACCTGTCGTTTTAATATTGTATTACTTGGTAGAACTTAGGATCATCTGAAAATCAGAGGCACTCTGGTGCCATCCCTCTCAGAGACCGAGGGTGCCAGGAGGTGTACTGAGGACGGGGGGCTCAGGTGAATAGTGAAGGATGTAGTGTAAAGCTTTGACCAGGTGGAGGAGGGTGCAGGTGCTGAGCGGCAGGACAGAGGAAGGAGGGTCTGGGGTCATTACTGGGGTACCACAAGCAGAAGTACCCTAAGAAAGCTAGATGGGTCAGGAGAGACACTCACTGTCCTTTCTCTCCTGTCTCATGGGTATGTGACCCGGAGGCAAGAGATTCTGCTTCTGATCGGGAGAGGATTTTCAACTGGACTCTTGGGCCAATTTCCCATACATGATACTACATCTCCTCAATTACCATGGAGACTTCCATCTTAAAAATAGCCATTGAGTGGAATCTTAGTGCAAAAAAAAGTCCAAATATATCATAGCAGTTGGCTCCCCACACCCTGTGCCTATTTACTCCCTTGAGGATTTTCATCAGGTTTGACTTTTCCTTATAGAGAAAGTGTTTATTCCTCCATATGTTATATTGGCTTAGGAACGAGTGATTCCCTGGTTGGAACTTTGTTCCACGGTC
Organism: Otolemur garnettii; assembly: GCF_000181295.1. Classification (NCBI taxonomy): domain Eukaryota; kingdom Metazoa; phylum Chordata; class Mammalia; order Primates; family Galagidae; genus Otolemur; species Otolemur garnettii. The sequence continues at coordinate 11,625,361 of NW_003852424.1, read as the reverse complement.
CTCTGTCTTCTTGGAGGAGTGGAGCATTGTAGTAGTTAGGTGTGTGACTGCCTGCCAGAGGCATGGCCCCTGGGCTCAGATCTCAGCTCTGCCTCCTTGCAACATGTGACACTGGGAAACTGACCTCACTTCTCTCTGTGCTGTAGTTTTCTCACCAGTGAAACTAGGTCAGTATGGTACATCCTGCATGCGATTATGAGGATTAAAGGAAGTAAAACTGAGTGTCTTGTATACAGTTAGCCCTCAGAACGTGCCAGTTAAGATCCTTTTTTCTAAGAAGCTCTGAAACACAATGGCATACCGTTTACGTCTGGAACCTTGGCCCTCTGTGAAGGCACATTAACATCTTGGTCAACAGGTAAACCTGTTCATAGTGTTGCCTCAAAGCTCAGAGATGGCTGCTTCTATCCTTGCAGTTTACCTCTGTCCTGTCGTCAGTTAGATCCAGAACATTCTCTGTGTGTGGTCTACACCTGTCTGCTTCAAAAGAGATGTGAGTGGCTAGCATTTGATTGTGTCAGTAAAGAATTAGGCAGATAATTCAATGAGTTATATTTCTCTGGCTCCTTCTCAACCCTATGAACTCTTTTTGCTCTGGATTATTGGGTAGGACCAGAGATTCATGTGCCACTGCACTGCGCTGTCATTGATAGACTTAAAGTTTTCTCCCTGGCCTTGGAGGGTTTTGCAAAACGCCACTTGAGTGTTTGAGGCTCATCAATGGTCTGATGTGAGCTTATTTGTTAAGCTCCCCACGCTTCTTTCCTCTTCGCCTGGCTTGGCAAGTCTGGTTTTGTTTTTGTTTTTTAATATTCTGTAGGTATTGTGATAGGCTGAGAGTCACCTGGTTGGCCATGCTTATTTTTATTTTCTGTTGATGGTTAAGACTTGGATATTTTGATTCATAAAAGTTTTGTTTATTCTGGGCTTCTAGCAAGTTTTTTTTTTTTTTTATATAGCTTCTCATGTTTTCTGTTCAGTCTTGGTTTTTAGAAACTGCCTATTTTCATCTCAAGGTAAGATCAACAGTGAAATTGCATACCTATTTGTTTATTGCTTTGCTTTGCCATTCTAGGGTTAAAAATATATACCAAGGACTAAAGCAGAGATCTCAAAGATTCTCTGAATGTCAGTTCCTAGTTTGGATTTAGATGAGGATGTGACAAGGGTAGGGCTCCCCTATCCTTATTGTAATTCCTGGCAACCTCAGTTGTCAGGGCTGAGGGTTGGAGCACATAAACACCACTACAGATTCACCATTTCCTTGAGGGCAGGGTCAGTTTGTTGGTGGAAATATCTGAACAAGGTCTTCAATTATCCATCCTCGACTGAACTTATGTCTATCCTTTGAGATTTTTATAGTGGTATAGTTCTCCTGTGTGTGCTTGAGTGCTTTATAGCTTGAGGAAAAGAAAGAACTGAAAATAGCCCAACACCTAGATTTTCACTTTGAAAGGAATACTACCCTTTATAGAGAGGAGAACTCTGTACACTGAACCTGGCCAATATTATCAACCTTCTCTATGAATATTTCTAGTGATGAGGAGTTAACAACTTCTCATGGACCATTATCACATAAAGGCATAAATATCTATACTTTTTACTTTATTTTTAATCAAATATTATTTTCATTCAACAACTGGTACATGTGTACATTGATAGGAAGACTTAATATTGTTAAGATGGCAGTCCTCCCCAAACCGATCTTCTGACTTAACCAGTCTCTATTAAAATCCAGGCTGCTTTTTATTTTGCAGAAATTGACATGCTAATCATAAAATTTGTATGAAAATGCAAGAGATTCAGAATACTATAACCATACTGAAAAAGAAGAACAAAGTTAGAGGTGCCAACCCTTCAATTTTAAAACCTATTACAAAGCTGTAATCGAGATAATGAGGCATTGCCATAAGGATAGATATATATATATCAATGCAGTAGAATTGAAAGACCAGAAAAAAATTAGTACATTTACAGCCAATTGATTTTCATAAGGTTGCCAAGACAATTCAATAAGGATAGAATAGCCGATATAACAAATGGTGCTAGCACAACAAGGTATTCACATACAAAAGAAGGAAGTTGGATCCACTATCCACACCACTATCACATACCATGTGCAAAAATTAACTCAAAATAGATCCAAGACTAGATGTAAGAATTAAAACTATAAAACTCTTAGAAGAAAAATTAGATGCAAATCTCTGTAGACTTGGATTAAGCAATGGTTTCTTAGATGTGACACTGAAAAAAAAAGCAACAAAAGAAAAAATACATATATTAGACTTTATCAAAATGGAAGACTTTTTTGCTTTAAAAGATACTATCAAGAAAGTGAAAAGACAACCTACAGAATGGGAGGAAATGTTTTGAAGTCATATATCTGATAAGGGAGTAGTATCCAGAATATAGAAAGAACACTTACAACTTAATAAAAAGACAAGCCAATAGGCAAATGATTGAATAGATATTTCTCAAAAAATATATACAATTGGCCAAAATACACACACGAATAGAGGCTCAGCATAATTAGTCATTAGTGAAATGCAAATTCACATTGAGCTATCACTTCATACTCACTAGGATGGTCATAAGAAAGCTGGACAATAACAAGTGTTGGAGAGGATTGATGAAATTGAAACTTTTTCATATTGGTGGTGGTTGTGTAAAATGGTGCAGCTGCTTTGGCATTTTTTCAAAAAGTTAAACATAGAATTACCACATGATCTGTCAACTCCAATTCTAGGTACATATTCTAGAGAATTGAAAACATGTTTATGCAAAAATGTGTACATGAGTGTTTACAGCAGTATTATTTATAATAGCTAAAAGTAGAAATAATGCAAATATCTATCAACTGAAAAGTGGGTTGAAAAAGGTGGTATACCTATACAATGGAATATTACTGAACCATAAAGAGGAATGGAGTATGTAGAAACTTTGAAAACATTATGCTGAGTGAAAGAAACCAAATGTAAAAAAAGGTATACATTTAAGGATTCCATGTCTATGATTGGTTCAGAATAGACAAGTCCTTAATGTCAGAAAGTAGATTAGTAGTTATTATGAGGGGTTGAGGGAGAGGAGGGGCCCAAATGATTGCTAATTGGTATGTTTTATTTGTGTGTGTGTGTGTGTGGTTTGGATGATGAAAATATTCTGGAATTACATAGGGTTGTATTTATACAATTTTGTGAATATACTAATACTAAAAGCCACTGAACCGTACAATTTAAAAGGGTGGATTGCATGGCATGTGAATTTTATCTCAACTTTAAAAAATTCTAAAAGAGAAAAACCATGCATGAAAGTTCACCCAATTTAAAGAGATGCTTGTGTCTGAACCTGAGCAAGCTCTTTCTTGTTGGGACTGTGGGAATTCTTAGAGGAGGGGTTGAGGGACAGCTGGATAGTGTTGAGGGTCTAGGCACTCGAGGCAGTGGCTGCTCACTAACTGGTGTGGACACATGGTCAACATTTTAACAGTGAACTTGAACACACTAGTACATTTCCACTGACTGTTAGCCCTTACCTGTGTCTGAATCCTGTGACTTCACTCAGAGCTGCTGGATTACCCCACTGGAAGCAACAGAAAGTACATATACCCCCACGTGACTTGAGTACCACCATCAGAGCACCAAAAAGTCTAAGCTCTGTACTCTTAGAATCTTCAAGTATGAGGGTCTGAGCTGATTAAATGAGCATTGCAATCAATATTTTTTTGGATGTGGGTCTCACAGAGGATGTGGAAATGTATCTGGTTCTATGGAATCATATTATGATGTGATATAAAAGTGTTCCCCACCCCCATCTCTCAATGTCATCTTCCTCATCTGAGTTTAGAATTCCATGAGCCTATCGAGGTCTCAGAGACGTCATCTTGAAGGTGAACCTTCTGAGGCCCGCAATGTCCTCAGCTCCTCCTCATTCCCCAGTCAACAGCAGCTTTGTGTGATGGTGCCTGCCACCCATGTCCCTTCCAGGGTAATACCTACATGACTCAGTGCGTGGCAAATGGAATTTTCATGGGAGAAGAAAAGATGTCTGCTTCTTATTTGTTCAATGATACTCCATCTCATTTCACAAGGGTTTGAGGTTCCTTGCAAAAATTGAGCCAGGCAATGCAATGAGATGAGCAACAGGATGGCTGAAGAGATGACACTATCTGGATATGGGGGGAATATGTGGAAAAAAATAAAATTAGTGGTAAGATTAGACTACTAAGTGCACGTCACTAGAGGGCACCTGTGGGTTTGGCTCTCGTCATCCTAGTGGTGGAGGCACAGAGGTCGCATTATAGGTTACAGGCTACTGTTCATAGGGAGATTATCTTTTCCAAATGTTGTAGTTGAACAGAAGTTTCTCACACAGGGTAGAGGACGCAGGATTACACCCTTCAGCTTCCTGACAGTAGATCCAATGATGTGCCTTGTAGGGGTGTTTGTTAAAATATCAGTGGCTCCAAACTCACTTTATGAAGTGGGTGGGTCAGTGGAAGAGGAGAGAAGCTTTTAGAAGCTCCCACAGGAGCTTTGCCATATCCTGCACAGACACAGGCACTGCCTGGAAATGGGGAGCCCTCAGGGAACCCCACCACTGAAGACAGATGGAATTACCTTCTCCCATTGCAGTCATCACATAGTGGGGCTCACTGGTCAGCTTTTGTAGCCAGCAAGGTCTCCCACACCCCAGCAAGCTTTTCTTCCCAGGCTCTTAGGAACACAATCAGTAAATTATTCAGGTGGACTGTATATCACTGACGTCCAGAACAAATCTCACTTGACATTTTTATCTTGACTCTTCTGGGGGCCTTTAATTAGTCTGATTTCAGAGCAAGCTGTTGCTCCTGGAATCTGTATTGCTCTTGGTCAGCATAATGGCTATGGAAGCTCTCTAGTTACTGCTTCTGGTCATCTAGGGAAGATTCTGATTAAAAGTAATTAAATCCCTTAATATGGCATAATAAGGGCTGGTTGGCAATGAGTTTACGTGATTAAGAAGTGCATAAGAATATGAATTTGTATATTTATAAACATGCCACTCCTTCAAGTCCAATATGAGTTTCCCACCGTGACCTCCCAGGTTACACACAGCCACTGTGTGGGCCTCTGCAGCCAGAAGGGCCACTGACCACAGTACATGTCACCAAGGTGTCTTTGGCCACATGGCCCATAGTTATGGTGCACACAGTCATACCAGCCAGCTATGACATTTTTAGCTTGTGTTAATGGTCCTCGGGCTTTGAGGCATGTCAGAGTATGTGATGGTTGAGGACAACATGGAAGCCAGTGTTAAGGGTCCTGATTCAATCAGTTCCTGGAGCATTGCAATGAAAATCTCCTACTGGTACAGAAGACACTGCACAGTTCCTGACCAGGGTAACTGTGACCTCAGGGGACATTTGACAATGTCTAGAGACTTTTTTTTTATTGTTTGGGATTCATTGAGGGTACAAAGAATTGCATTTGTTAGAGAAAGACCCTCTTATAATTGTGTCCTGCTCCCAAGAGGTGTGCCATACGCAGTGACCCAATCCCCCCTTCTCCCCACTTGCTCATTCCCCTCCCCTCCCCTCCCCTCCCCTTGTATTAGCTCATCTACTGCCTTCATATAGAATAGAGTACATTGGATTCTTGCTTCTCCATTCTTGTGATGCTTTGCTTAGAAGAATGTGTTCCACCTCCATCCAGGTTAATACAAAAGATGTAAAGTCTCCATCTTTTTTAGTGGCTGAATAGTATTCCATGGTATACATATACCACAGCTTGTTAATCCATTCCTGGGTTGGTGGGCATTTAGACCATTTCTGAATTTTAGTGATTGTAAATTGAGCTGTGATAAACAGTCTAGTGCAAATGTCTTTATGATAAAAGTTTTTTTTCTTCTTCTGGGTAGATGCCTAGTAATGGGATTGCAGGATCAAATGGGAAGTCTAATTTGAGTTCTTTGAGGATTCTCCATACTTCCTTCAAAAGAGCTTGTATTAGTTTACATTCCCACCAGCAGTGTAAAAGTGTTCCCTTCTCTCCACATCCATGCCAGCCTCTGCAGCTTTGAGAGTTTGTGATGTGATGGATAGAGGATGCTACACACATCCAGTGAGTAGAGGCCGGGGATACAGCTAAATATCTTATAATACTCAGGACATCCTCTCCAAACCAATAATTATCTCCTCCAAAATGTCCATAGTGCCAGGGCTGAGAAATCCTGAAAGATTCTGATTTAAAGTAATTAAATCCCTTAATATAGTATAATAAGGGGTGTTTGGCAGTGATCTAACCTACAAAGATAATTCTATGTTACCTTGTTTAAAGCCCATAATGTTTATTGTGAGGTAAAAGGTATAAAAGTCTTATCTTCACTGTGCAGGTTAAAAACTGAAGCTCAGAGAGTTAGTGGCTGTCCCTTGTCCCACAGGCTCAGGCTATCAATTGATTATCTGGTTCTCATTCTACTCCACTTGCACACATTGCATGCAAGGATGTGAGCTTTGGGGTCCCTAGAAGTGTCCAAAAGGGATGCAAGTTTTATGTAAATGCCTATGGAAATGCCTGTAGAAACCATGACCCCACATTTCTTAGGAATCAAAGACCACGTAGCCATCGAAAATATGGCATAAGGGTAAGTCTCAATCACATTTGATACTTGGTCCTGATACTTGGTTTTGAGAATTAGATCACATGTCTGCCAAAAAGAATTTTTGTAAAAATTTATGCACCCCTCAAATGTCAGTGTGTGTGTTTATGCATATACAGGGTAGCCATAAAGTTTGTGTGCAATTTTAAAATTGCACACTAATTTAAATTGCACACATGAACTTTGTGGCCACCCTGTATTTGCTGGTGGTTGTCTTCAGGCTCTGCCAATTTAGTAGGATAACAAACCTGAGAAAGATCACTCAGGGTGATACGAATGCAGCTATATTTACATCAGCATTGCCTACAAAATTTGAAGGATTTATAGAATTGGAGGTTCTACAGCAGAGCGTGCATAAGAGGATGTCCTATCATCATTTCACTGCGTCTCACTCCTTCGGGCATGCCTAGCTGTGTTAGAGCACATCGCCTACAGCTCACATTTGGAATTCGAATGTAATTCATGCTAATTGTGGCCAGGCACTGCACTGGGTACTTCACGTACACATCTGTGACCCCTGCAGCCTCTGAGGGAAGTATAATCATCCCTACCATGCGGGTAGAAAGACTGAGCTTGGAGGAGGGGTGTTACTTGTGAACCATTGTTAATTATAGCAGTTATACCTTACTCTTTGCTCCTCAGTCATGAAAGAGACTCTCATTCTTATTTATGGAAGAGTAAATGGGGCCACTAGGCATTGAGTGAGTTGTCTATCTCTTGCCTCCTAAGGCAGCGAGTGCACTTAGAGTGGGCTGGTAATAGACACAGGGAAATCTTAAAAGAGTTCATCCACACACACAAAAGTTTCTAAACTAAATTGCCCTGACATTAGTTTCAGTTCATCCACTGATGATTCTCAAATCTACACTGGGTCTTCTCTGGACAGAGACTGCAGTGCTCAGAGCTGAGAGTTCCTCTGCATGTTGTCACAGAGCTGAGAGTTCCTCTGCATGTTGTCACACTGGCTGAAGGAACATCCTTTAACAATAAGTATCTTGCCTCAGATCTGATGAGATAAAGTCAAGGGCGTCAGGTTCCTAATTTCCACTCCAAACTTGCCATGCTTATTTAAGGTTGCAGGTGAGCTCTCCTGGGTTTGTGCAGAGTGTAGCAGAGGCTCCTTTGGGGGGACCCCCAGTATTGCTAGTGGTCTTATCAGTGGGTCACATCGGAGAGCTCTGGAGTGGCCCAGGCCCTACGTCCTCTTCTGCCTCCTACGTTCAATCAGATGCCAGATTTCTGATGTGCATGAGCTCAACCTTTGCATTCCTCTGGCCTCCCTTCTCTTGGCCTTCTCTCTGTGATCCCAGCCTTGGTTTACCATGTGTCTGTCCTGGTATGGCCACCTTTTAACTCAGGAGTCCACAAGCTATAGCCTGTGGGTCCCGTAGCTCCTGCTGTCTGTTTTTGTATAACTCTCAAGCTAAGAATGGCTTTTACATTTTTAAATGGTTTGAAAAATTCAAAAGAAGAATCATCTTTTGTAACACATGAAGATTATATGAAATTCAAATTTCAATGTCCATAAATAAAGTTTACTGGGACACAGCCATGCCCATTCATTACACGTTGTCTCTGGCTGCAGTGTGGAGCTGAGTAGCTGCAACAGAGACCATCCGGCCTGGGAGGCCTGAAGCACTTTTTCTCTGAAAGCCAAAGCTTGCATGCCCCTGCCTAACCCTTCTAGCCACTGTTGACCTTCTGCTTCTTGTCTTCTGTTCTCCTTTCTCTGGTCTCACATAGCCCCTCTTTCAAAGCCTTCAAGACTCACCCATTGTCCAAACCCATGAATCGTCATGATCTGCTCCAAGCTAATCCTTTCCATTTATCAGTGAGAACTCTGGGCACTCCCCCAGGTGTGTCTTCTACCTCCCTGCTGTGACCATCACTCAGACAGAGCTTTCTTCCAGGAGTAGCTTTCCTTCTCCTCTCATCAGAAGGAAATCTTCCCTCCCCTTTAAGCCTCATGGCAACAGCAGCCTTCTCCAAGAAGGTTGAGTTTCCTGTTGTAGCTGGGAAAGCGCTAACACTCTTCCTGTACTGCTTTTGTCACATGAGGTTCTCTCTGTAACAGTCTGGCTGTTCCAGCCTAGATCCTGGGGTCCCTCCTAGGGGTGTGGTCCCTGAGGGCTAAGGTGCGCAGTGGGCGACTGCGTGCTGAGTGTGTTTGTTTCAGTGCGTGCTGTCTGGACTTCCTGGGACACTCTGCTTTCCCAGGTGTGTAATTCCTATGAATTTGCAGGACTTTTGTACCCTTAAAGCCTTGTAACTTCATCTTGAAAGTGGGCAAGAATTCAACACTCAGGAATTGATTTTTAACATTAAAGTGAAAGGTCATTATCGCTTGTTGGAGAGACATCATTTAATCTAAATCTCTTACCTGGGTATATGCACCATGTGTATATCTTTTTATCCATCATCTATCTGTCTTCATTTATCCATCTATTCATCTGTCAGGCTTTATCTCTCTATCTATTGATTCATCCCTCTTGCTCCAGCACCATCCCTGGCTTGGTAATGTCCCATTTTTATGACCTAGTCCCCAAACATGTTGTTCCCAATTATTCCTGCCGAACTGGTCTCCATTCCTCCTAGACTCTTACTTTTTGTTCCAGTCAAATTTACTTTGCTTTTGAGGAGGAAAAAATTCTTGTTTCAGTTAGCTGGGGCTGCTGTAACAAATATCACAAACTAGATGTCCTAGAACAACAGAAATTTACTGTCTCAAGTTCTGGGGGCCAGAAGATCAAGGTATCAGCAGGGCCATGTGCCCTCTGAAGGTACCTTGGAAGGGATCTGTACCAGGCCTACCTCTTAGTATTTTGCTGACAATCTTAGATGTTCTTTGGCTTGTGAATGTATCACCCAATTCTCTGCTTTGATGTTTCCATGGTGCGTGTGTGTGTGTGTGTTGTATGTTTGTGAGTCCACATTTCCCCTTTTTATAAGGAATTAGGTATTTGTATGGAATTAGGCTCACCCTAATGACTTTACCTTAATTTAATCATCTGCAAAGACTGTTTCCTAACATGGTCACAATCTAGGCATTAAGGGTATGGTTTTGGGTACACAATTCAGCCCATGACAATCCTCATGTGGGGACCACCTGCATCACCCACATGTAATCAAACTTCTCTACCAAACTCCCTCACCTATAGGTGGCTACCCTTCTCTTGACATTCATCAGCATATCCTAAATTGTAAGTATTTATTTTAGGGCCCAAGTTGATTTTTGGCTCCCCCCTCTTAGCTCCTGGAGAGTTGGTTTTCAGGTATTTGCAAAAGGGTTGTTAGGGAAGCTTAGAAAAGTGTGATCTGCAGTCTTTGCACTGATATCTTCAGCTTCTCTCTTCAGTAATTGTTTCTTATTCACTTGGTATTCCTCTGGCTCTGACCATAGTGTCCACCAGCATAGGAGGTCCTCAACATGTGCTGGTAATTTGGAGACATGGGGTGCAGTGAAAGCCAGGGCTCCAGTCTACATTCCCTCATTTCTGCCACAGTGCCTTGCCCTGCACATTGCTGATGCTTATGCCCCGCACAGTAGGTACCTGCCACTCTTTATCTAGGTCTTTGGAGAAGATGGTGACACCTGAAGTCCCAAGACTGAGTATGTTTTGTGTGTCTGTGATATTGAGTATGCTTTTTTCAAATTAAAAAGGACCTATACAAAGAAGAACTTTTGTTCTATGCAGATGTGTAGTGGAAGTCTTTCCTTCTGTCTTCCTTTCATCAGCTTCAGTAACTTTATCATCATCACTAATCATGGAACTTCAGAGCCAGAAAAGGAATTCACAGGTTTATATTAATATTATTTGATTTTTGGTGCTATGAATTTAGAATGTTCCAGCTATCTGATCCTATTAGCCATACCTTGCTCTAAGATAATCTGCTTAAAATTGATACCACCCAGGGATTTGGGCTTTATTGATTAATTTTCCTGCCAGACTCTGGCCTTTTTCTTTTGATCATTGTGTCTTAAACAGTATGGCCATGATCCAGAGGACAATTGGGCACCCTGGCGTAGCTGATGGGAGTTGAAGACTTGGGTTCTAGAAGCTACATGGTCAAGTCAGTGTAGGAGACATGGGTGTTAAGATAGTTTTCTTTTTCTTTCTTTACCTCACAGAGTTATTTTGAGACAAACGTAATCAGTTTTTAAAGTTCTTAGAAGTAGAAATGCTTTGCAAATGTCAAGATATTATAGGAGAGCCTCAAAATAATGTCGCATATTGTTACACAAATCACACAGTCAGATTACATGGTTCTAAAAAACAAGTCTTCAGTTATATAAAATTCTGGTCTATCACATGGGAAATAGAGCTGTTAGATTTGCTTCCTGCCCTGCCCACAGAGGGGTTAAGAGCATGGGAGATGGAATGAGAAAACGTAGACTCAAGTTCCGGCTCTGCATCTAATTAATAGAGCAACTTGGCATGAGTTACCAAGAGTCTCTGCCCCTTAATTCCCTGTCTACAACTAGGGACCATAATAGTTCTCCTCTTGTAGGGATGCTGAGAAGGCCCAATGAGGAGGTCTATGTCTGGGACTCCACTCATTGCCTGGCCAAGTGAAAAAGCTTATAAATATTGGTTATCAGGGTTTTTTTTTTAAAATGGTCTCATAGTGAAAAATAAATATATACAATGTTTTATTATAGTGTAGGTTTTTGAAATAGTTCTAGATATCAGAAGAAGAGATATCATCATGTGGAAATTCACAATTAACTGTCAAGTGACTTATACTGAATGTGATTGAAGGATTTGTGTGGCAACTGAATGAGAATAAAATAACCTAGAAAATAAGTATTCAGGGCAGTTAAATACCATGGATACAAGGAATGAAGCTGTGTGGTCAGCTTAGAGTTTACCTAAACCAGAGAATATGAATAGGGAGGAATGGATGACTGGCCAGAATGATTGGTGGGAACCAGAGAGTGTGAATAGGGAGGAATGGATGATTGACCAGAAAGATTGGTGGGAACCAGAGAGTGCAAATAGGGAGGAATGGATGATTGGCCAGATGATCGGTGGGAACCAGAGAGTGTGAATTGGGAAGAATGGATGATTATCCAGAATGATTGGTGGAAACCAGAGTGTGTCAAGACCAAGATGGCAGCCTAAGCTGTTTGGGCATCTTCATGTGGTGGCTTCTGAGAAGGATAATGGATCAGTGAATTGATGTTTTTTAATGCTATAATTGGACAATGATTTATCAGTGACTTTAAAGAATTAGCCTTCCAGAAAGGAAAATTGTTTGTGATGGGATTGTAGAAATTTTGGATTTCTGGTTATACAAAGATGGAAATACCAAGAATAAATTAACTTAAGGACTAGAATGGGGGAGACATGCTAACATGTCTCTAAATAAGGGCTCTAAATTACAGGTGGGTAGTGAGGGAGGAAAAACCAACATTTGTTGATCATCTAATGTGTGGTAGCAGGCACTGACCTGAGAGGGTTTTTTTAATTTTTAAAAATTACAACAGTACCCAGGAGATAGTTAATGATATCCTTGTTTTACAGAAGGGGAAGTTGAGGCTCAGCAAAATTAAGTAATTTGCTTAAGGTTTTAAGATCACACATAGTTGGTAGGTGGTATAATAGGGATTTAAAAGTCAGGTAAATCTGTCTCAGGACAGAGTTTGCAATGCTTTGCTAAAGGTAGGATATAAATAAAAGGACGTATACATTAGCTATTGCAAAATAAATTACTGACATCTGATGTTTTATGGATGTGGGGAATTAGAAAGCCATAGGCAAAAAATGAGAATAACTTTAAGAGTTTGTGCCCAGATAATAGTAAGCATGAGAACGACTTTAAAGAATTGGACTGCCAGAAAGGAAAATTATTTGGGATGGGATTGTAGAAATATTGGGTTTCTGGTTATATGATGCACAAAGATGGAAACACCAAGAAGTCAGTGGCATTGTAAGAAGGAAATTTGGAAGAAAGGATGTAACTAGAGAGAAAGTTAGAAGTCACCCAAGTGGATATGAACATTAATGATGGACATTCTAGAGAGATGCAGGGAGGGGGTGGATAGCTAGGGGAGTTCTTTCTGTACTTTAATATGCATAGGAGTCACCTGAGGATTCTGTTAACATGCAGATCTTGATTCAGTGGGTATGTAGTAGAGCCTGGGAGTCTGCATTTCTGTCAAACTCCTGATGATGCTACTGCTAATCTGAGAACTGAACTTTGAGTAGGCAAGAATGAAAGGCTTGATCTTTAAGAAAAAACCATAGTGACTGGAAAAGAAAGAGAAACCAACAGAAATAAGGGGAGCAGAGAGGTAGGAAGATGACAAGGACAGCACAACATTGTAAGTGTTATGGGTGTGTAGGGTGATCAAGATGCCACATTCTGTGAAATGATCAAGATGAAGAAGAATGGAGAGAATTTGGTTGTGGGATAACCATTGGTGACCTTTAAGAGGTTGTTTTCTTGTGAAGGGATTAGAATTTGGATCATGGGAAAGTAAGCATGAGTGATCTGTGACACAGTAGAGGTTAGGACTGGAGTCAAATCATGCAAAATATTGGTTTCTAAATTACCTTAGAAATGGGATGAAAAATAGTTGTATGGAAACTAGAGAACATTGCTCTATCATTTACTCAGTGAGAAACTGGGTTTGTGGGCATACATGAGTTTGGTATGTGTGCATGTACTGAAAGATAGAGGGGATGGTACATAGATTTCTGTACAAAGGGGAATGACACAGAGAAATAGAAGATCCTAAAGAGAGAGGAAATATTTGAAGAAAGTTAGAGGTCGGATTGAGATTTCCAATGAAAAGAATAGCTTTGGAAATAAGGCAAATGCATTTTTTTTATATAGAGGGAAATAAAAATGATTGGGCTCTGTTCAAGATGGTAGAGTAAGTTCATGTTTTAGTTCACCCCTGCTACCCCACATATGTAACAATGACAAAAAATATAAGAAGACATAGCTGAATCCCAAAATAAGATAAATAAACTTGTGGATCAGAAATGATATAGAAATAACAGGTTATGAGAAGAGTAACCCTCATGCTCATGTTCCCACTCTAGAATCAAAAAGCAAGGGGGAGAGATTTAGTTTGGAAGGTATATGCACAGCTGTCTGTGATCTAATTGTCTGAGGAACAGAGCTAGACTCACTGTTTGTCCTCATGGGGTGGGGACAGGCTTTAACACTGAAAACCATAAGTCTGAAAAAATGTTGTTAGTGCCTATCTGGGAGTACAGCTAGTAGGAATCTGTGAGCCTAAGGAAGTGGGGAAGAGGAGATAAAGATGTAGTCTTTGAGGCCATAATCAGAATCCAGCCCCTCAACTAACTAAAGGCTATTGTGTTCTATCCCCAGTATTTGCCTTTAAGGGGCTCCAAGCCATCATTATAGGGTTTTATTTGAAATTTAAGTTCCAGGAGGCTGGAGGAAGGCAGTAACAACAACAACAACAGCAACAAATTAGACAGTATGAGTGAGCAGAAAAAGAGAAGGAAAAAAAGAAAAACATCTTTACACTCAAAATGAATTGCAATCCAAAAGTAGGAAAGATGTGAAAAAAAATGAATATGCTAGCCAACGCAATAAGACAAGAAAAGAAATAAAAGAATTGGAAAGATAGGGATGACTGTCCTAGTTATGAAAAATATAAGCACCTACATAGACTATCAAAGGATATTTGTAACATGATTATCAGAAATTATTTGGGAGTTTATCAAAATTATTAGTGCAAAATCAATAAACAAAAATCAGCATATTCCCTAAATGCCATTAGAAAAAGTAACTGAAAACAATCACATTTGCAATAGCAAAAATAAAATTAAACCAAAGATATGAAGTTAAAAAATATAAATCTGGGTGGTGCCTATGGCTCAAAAGGGTAGGGCGCCGGTTCCATATGCCAGAGGTAGTGAGTTCAAACCCAGCCCCGGCCAAAAAACTGCAAAAATTAAAAAATAAATAAATAAAGGCATGTTTAAAATAATATATAAATCTACCAAAGGGTATTAAGGAGCCTATGGCAAATTACAAAACATAAAGGGTATAAAAGAACTGAGTAAATAGAACATATATCTTGTTCATAGATAAGAAGAACTAATATAATAAAAATGTTGATTTGCCCTCCAAATCTATAAATTGAATACAATTCCCATAAAAATCTCAGCAGGGTTTTTGGAGATTCTTGCTTGATAAGCTTATTCTATAATTTGTATGGAAGAAGGAAAGACTAAGAATAGGCAAGGTACTTTTTAAAAAGAAGACAAGGATTGAATAGACTTTCCCTAGTAGATAAAAAAGCTTATAAAGTTACAGTAATTAAGATGGGGGAGAAAAATAGGCCAAGGTTTAATAATTTTTTTAGCACTCAGAAACATATGTGTATATGCAGATAGATAGATGACAGAGAAGTAGATGTGGGGTAAATGTATATGTTTTGTTCATGTCCTTACAAATCAGTGTGAAAGGGACAACCTATTCAACAGAACCACTTGAGGAAAAATAAGTGATATTATTACCTTATACCAGTCACAAAATGAATCATAAATTTTGGATTAAATTTAAAATAGAACTTGTATTTTAAATATATCTTTAAAATTTAAAATCATTTTAGATATACAGAAACATTGCAACAGGGAATTCCCTCATATCGAGTTTCCCCTATTGTAATCGTCTTGTGTCACCATGATGCATTTGTCACACCTGAGAAACCAACATAGGTACATTTCTACAAACTAAAGACTATATTCTGATTTCATCAGCTCCCTCCCCCAAATGTTCTTCCCTTGTTCTAGGATTCCTTCCCGGATACCACATTACATTTAGTCCTCATCTCTCCTTAGGCTTCTGTGATGGGTGACAGTTTCTCAGACTCTCCATGTCCTTGACTACCTGATAGTAGTGAGGAGCACTGGTCAGGTTGTGCATAGGCTGTCTCTCAATTTAAATATGTCAGTGGTGGTCCTAAGTTTTGTTCAGGAAGACCACAGAGATGATGTGCCAATCCTACCATATCATATAAAGAGCATATGCTTAGCATATGACTTGTGATAATGAGATTATCTCTCCACCAATGAGATTAACTCTCATTACCTGGCTGAGACAGTATTTGCCAGGTTTTCCACCCCAGTAAGTGTTCTCCCTTTCCATACGTTTGGAAGTTAGCCAATGACAGCTCCACATCCTTGAGTGAAGAGTCTCCACATAAGTTATCTGGAATTCTCCTGTAAGGGAAACTTAAGAAATGTGGTACTTTTAAAAGAAAAGAGTACCATTTGATTTTGAGGAGGAAAATATTTCCTAAGATACTGAATATAAATGAGATAAAGATTAATGCATTTGGATATATTAAAAATAAATCTAATCTAATAAATCTAAATCTATAAACCATATACCAAATTAAAAGACAAATGATACACTGAAAGGAATTCCAATGCATATATCCAACAAAGAATTTGCAAAATAGAACGAATAACAAATTCCCACAAATAAAAAAAGAAAAGAGCAACAACTATAAATATATCCAGAATGAGGAAGGGGTATGGATAGGCAATTTACAGAACAGGAAACCCCAATTGAGATTATGTGCAACCTCAGTAGCAGCCAGAGAAATGTATTGTAAAAGTGCAAGGAGATAACATCTACCACCCATCAGTTTTGGGAAAAAAAAATATTTGATAATATCTAACATGGGAATACAGGGTAAGAAGTTTATCCATTTAATGATTATAGAAATATGAGTTAATAGCATCACTTTGGTGAAACATCTAGCAATAACTGAAATTAAGGATTTATAAACTCTCAATTATAGGGTTATTCTATAAAGATGTACTTATCAAATATTTTTGTGCATAAGAATTGGCTGAGGAGCTTGTTAAAAAGTGGATTTTTTTCTAAACTGGTAAAGGTTTTATTAAATCCACAGAAGTAAAAAGCATTTTATTGTGTGGGATTGGTGGATGGGGCTAGCAGAGAAGGGTTTCTGGGTACGGGGGTGCGGGTGGGGGGTGTGGATAGAGTGACAGGATAGAGACTAGAACCAGGCTGGCCCAGCCTCAGGGGCCATCACTGGGACCACCAAAATGCAGATGTTGATTTGGTGGGGTTCGAGAATTATTTCTACCAAACTCCCAGCTGATACTGGTGCTTCTAATGCCCACACGTTGAGAAGTAAGACTCTAGAGTAGAGATTGGCAAACAATGGCATGGGGGCCAGGGCCAAATCTATTTCCTACCTTTTTAAATAAAAGAAGTTTTATTGGAACCCGCTCATTTGTTTACATGTTGTTTGTGACTGCTTTCAGACTATAATGGCAGAAGTTAGTAGTAGCAACACATGGCTGTATGGTATGCAAAGCCTAAAATATTTTCTATGTGGCCCTTTATAGAAACAGTTTGCCAACCATTATTCTAGAGAAACTTTCCCTCATGTGCTTCAAGGGGCTTATATAATAACATTGGTTGCAACTTTTTTTTTAGAATAGTGAAAAAAAATACAAACAAGTGTCAATTGGTAGAACAGGTAAATTTGCAGTATAGTCATGCAGTAGTCACCAGTTAAAATTAATGAATGAGAACTACAGGCATCCAAATGGATAAATCTAGAAAACATCCCTTTTTTGAAGTTTAAAATTATGCAAAACCATACTGTGATTTGGTTATGGATATATGCATATGTAGCCAAATTATTACAAGATGCCCGAAAAGGATAATCATCTATTCAGAGCAGTGGTTACCTCCAGGGAGGGGAAGGAAGATGAACAAAGGCTTGCATGGACTCACGTGGGTTCTCAGCCATTGCTGGGATTATTTCTTCAAAAACTTGAAAAGAAGATATCAAAATATTATAAATTGTTAATGCTGGGTGGTAGGCGCAGAGTTTTGATATTCTCTACACTTTCTGATATTTCATACATTTCAAATATTTGAAAAGAGTCAAAAGACTCAAGAAAGGAAAAATATGCTGAATAAAAAGACAGATATTTTGAAGTACAAGGAAGGGAATGAAGATGGATTATTAATACCTGAGATTCTCTCTCCTCTCGATTGAGCAAGAAAATAAGATGCGCCTTTATTACAAATGGTCCCTGGTACAGTGAATTTTGAGAATGGTAAAGAGGTTTTGCCATATGACTAATATTCCTCCATGGCTTATGGAATATTTTGATTCTAAGTGGTCACTTCAACTCATCTCAGGGAGTGGAAAGAATTTCACTTTCTCTGGTACTAAAATTTCACTTCTTTAAGCCAAGACCAACTTTTTGTTGGGATAGTCTTGGCAATGCCAAGGGTGACGTCCCCCAGCACCCTCTTCCCCCTGCTGAAGGGAAATACCCATCAGAATACCCATCAGATACCCATAAAATACCCATCAGAAATGAGCTTTGGAAAGCCTTTAGGATTCCTTCAGGGACTCAAGGATGAGCCTTTTGCTTTTGTCTGAGAATCTGTGCCACTTTATCTCATCCAGGTGTGGCCAGCCTCCCACTGTGGTGTGCCATGGGCATGATTCCATGAGCTAAACATGATTGGTGTGCATTCAGCCTCAGCACCCTTCTTCCGAGCAACTGCACACAGCTGGAGCCAGACTAGGCGGGGCCATCTCATTCCTCATTTTCCCAGCAGCATCAAGGGGATTTTACAGGGAGAGACACCTTATTCTGAAGTTGGGGATCTCAGTTCAACATTCTTCACTATAAAGAACAGAGACAGTTCGATGTCCTATAAAAACCTTTGTAACATGGTTATTATGATAGGAGTATAGGAATACTTTAGGTCCAACTATTTTGTATGAAATAACACCTATATTAAAAAGTTCTGATAGTTGATATTCAACAACATTTTGCCATATGCCTTGAGCACATCAAGCAATGTATAGAAGGCACAGCCAGCTGACGACAGAAGGGCTACCTTCTCTCCTGGCAGCAGTGTATGAGCACAGTGTCCCCAGCAATCGTCCCTCTCTGAGATAGCTTTGACCCTCTGCTGTAGGTTTCTAGCCAGTTTCTGATAATTGTTAACCATGACCAGAGGGAACATACGTTTGGTATTATAGGGGCAGTCAACAAGGCTTGCAGAGATGGCATTCTGTAGCATTTAACATATTAGCCCATAACCTAGTGCAAATAAACCTAATGTTTATTGATTTATTTATTGCAGTTTTTGGCGGGGGCTGGGTTTGAACCTGCCACCTCTGGTATATGGGGCTGGCGCCCCACTCCTTGAGCCACAGTTGTAAAGTTTAAAACTCAGATATGAAGACAAATCATGCAGGTATTGTAAGTAAGTAAAGAGGTGGAGGATGATAGGGAGTGGTGGGGAATATGGCAAACTAGAGAACATAGACCTTGTTTAAATGAGTGGCCACCACTCTATTCTAGCTGATTATCACTATTTAGAAATGTTGGCCAAGAATTGCCAAAACTCTTGGATTTTTAAGGAAGCGTGAAATAGGGATATTGTAAATGTGAAATATCCCTGGTTATAGATGTTGGCAACTAAATAGAAAATTTAAAAAATATATAATTCATGCTATTAAAAAAAGATGCATACTAGGGCCATATACGGCCTATGGGTTATGTTTGCAACCTCAGAATATAATAAAAGATTTAAGCCAGCAGTTCTCACAGGAACTGTATTAAAGGGCTGAAGCATTAGGAAGGTTGAGAATCACTGATTTAAGCTCTAAGCAACCTAACTTGTCATCAGCAAGTCTAGGCATTTGGGGCTTACCCGCCTGGGTCAGTGTCACCAGACTATTGTATCTGATGATAATAGAAGAAAGAATTTAGATTCATCCAAGCAAAGGTACAGAAAAAGCAGTCATAACTGTATCTCAGGAACCATGAGGATTCCGTGGTGACCACCTTCCCATAGCCTTGGTGGGGCCACCACACACAGGCAGGAAAAGGAACAGGAGACAAGTGTCTGTGAGGGAACTTGTCTTCATGATGTACTCTTCTCTCCCCCCTTGTTCTCACTGTGGCCTGGAGGAGGGTGCTGGGGAGAGTCTGGGTGCCATGCTTGGCTTTCTAGAGGTATTCTCAAATGTGCTACGCCCTTGGCACTGGTGTGACTATGCTCTGAGTAATTGCTCCTTTCTTCAGAACCATTACTATATGTTACTCTGTAAATGTACACCCATTTTTTTTTTTTGCCTGAACTTTCAGGAAAACGCCCCTCAAGGAAGTAGTCAGCTCTCAGCTAGGAGAGACACATCTGGGAAGGCTAATACTCCCCTGGTA
This sequence comes from Otolemur garnettii, assembly GCF_000181295.1. Taxonomy (NCBI): domain Eukaryota; kingdom Metazoa; phylum Chordata; class Mammalia; order Primates; family Galagidae; genus Otolemur; species Otolemur garnettii. The sequence goes on along the minus strand of NW_003852424.1, from coordinate 11,605,493 downwards.
AATGTGCAAATCACACCACCCTCCTGCAGCCGTCTGCCCCTCCCTCTCTCCCAGGAGCACATCTCGCCCTGCCATGTTGGGGGCAGATGGCCACGTGCATGGGTGGTGGGGCAGGAGCTTCAGAGGCCACTTGGTCTGGGGGCAGCCAGGCAGTCCCAGGGACCCATGCAGGGCTCCCAGTCCCCTCTACATGGCCAGGCCCTCACCTCACATGGCTGCTGCCCACCTCTCCAGCTCTGCCACCTCCCCTGACTGTGGTGCTCTGCAGAGGCCGCTCCAGCTGGCTCCTAGCCTGGAACTCTGTGTGCCCAGTGGGTCCGGGCAGGAGGGGGGCTGGTGCCCTAGGAGGCCTGCTGGGTTCCTTCACTCCTGAGCCATACTACCCATGTATAATGTGTATCCTTATTTTTCCCTTAAAAAATTTCAGCAAAAAAAAGGTGCTGTCTCCCATTCATGAGGTTCTTTTTCGTCTTTCCTAGGCTAAACTCCCAGAAATAACATGAAAATGAAGGAGTCAGTGTCCAGACAGATTTTGAGATTCCTTATATGGAAGATTCCAAAGCACGCAAAGCATTCTGTGAGGGTGGTGGGCATCCCAGGCTAGCATGCAGAAAGTGAAGGTACCTGGGCTCAGCCAGCCAGAGGAGGGAATGGTGGGGCCAGGTGCTGCTTGCCTCCCTCCCTAGGGATGCTGCCCAGAGCTTGTTGAAAGGGCCCTGCTTCCTCTGGAGAGTGTCCTTGCCTCACTGCCTTGACCTCTAGGTCAAGGGTATTGACCTCTTCCTGGGTATTGGCTTCCAAAAAATGAGAGCCATACTGCAAAGTAGCTAATTACAAAGACTTTGGGGTTATGAAGAGATGGATTGAAATTCAGACTCTGTCACAACGTGAACTTGGACCTGATTTTCCACATTGTTGAAGCTTAATTTTCCTACCTGTAAGATGGGAAGTTAATGCTATCCAGCTTGTCAGGGTGTTGGGAAATAATGAATTAACTATGAGCAATGCCTGGCACTGTGACGATGACCTTATATAGGTCTTTAGATTTCCAGGGTACTCACAACATGTCTGAGGGCTGGATTGTTATAGCTAGGCCTTGCTTGGGGTTCCCTTCTTCCCATGCCTGTCTGCAGCATGGCTCAACAACATTTCACCCCTTCTTACCCTTTGGGGAAGCTTGTGGCTAGAATGGCACCCTGTCTGGGGCAGGGTGCCCCTCCCACCCAAATTATTCCAGGCCCCTGGCTCCCCATTAGGTAAGCCCTAGAGGACCCCAGTGTCAGGCCTGCTGTGTATCTCAGCTCCTGCTGGTGCCAGTGCCTTTGTCACAGCCAGTGCTATGTTGGTGCCAAGTGTTACCGTGAGGTAGCAACTTCTAGATGATGAAGTAATACAATTGAAGAGGGAAATATTTGAAAATAATCCAGTAGAGTTCCATTGGTATTGGGCTTTTTATTAAGGCCTTAGGTAGTGAACTTAACATGTCAGATAACAAGAGGACAAAACAGAGGCAGAGGGAGGCCTTTGAGAATCCAAAGTCAGATGAAAAGAGAGTAGACAGAAGAGGAAGGAATTACTTTTCATTGGCAGGTGCTGGGAAGCTGGTAGCTCTAGAATCTCAAGGCTGAGGGCACGACTGAAAACCATGAGAGAGGAGATGATTGGGGTATCAGAAAAACAGGAGCTTGCAAGGGTGAGCTTCCTCTTTGTTGCATTGCCATAGGAACTGGCTTTTTCTTGCTGCAGTGGAACCTACTTCAATCAGAGCTAGAGCTCAATGAGAATGGCTCTAAAACCTTCTCATTCAATAATATCAATGCTCAGAGCCTCTTCTCCGCTAGCCTCTTCCTTTACAATGCTCCTCCCTTCCCCAAAATGATCCCAAAGCCTCTGGCTTGCTTCTCAGGAAACGAATACTTAGACAATCCCTGAAGACCAGGCTCTGTTCTGAATTACAGAGGGCCTACCGGTACCTTCATGCTGGACGATTTGGGGAAAGCTGCTGACAGATGGAGGAAAAGGTTAGACATGGGGGTCCCTGGGCCCCTGGTGGGGAAGGCCTTCTTTGGAGGTGTATTTGTCCCTCTTTGGCCTTTTCTCCACCAATCTATGCTTTTCTCAGTGTGCATTGAGGTCCTGGTCGCCTCTCCTCTCCCCCCAGTAAATGCCTTTTCCTTTCTGCTCTGGGGTTGTTCGGAGACAGAGGGGGAGGGATGGAGGATTTTGGAGCAGTGCCTCTTATGCTATCAGCCTTCAGCTTTTAGAATCTTGGAAAGGCTCCACCTGGGAAAGAGTTCCAGAGAAAACAAACTTCAGATCCCAGCTCATATGGGAAAAGGCTCATGTTCACGAAGGCAGCTTCAGGGACCTTGGCAGAGATTAGGCGGGCTTGGCCCTGGCCTTTAATGGATCCGACACGGAGCCTTCCAAGGCCCACAGATGCTGCATGGTCTCCAAAGGAGATTTCACTCTGAGAAGCTATGATGATATCTCTTTCATAGGAACTGTAGTCCTTGGGCTTCCAGTGAACCTTTGTTGTTCCAGTGGTATATACCCTAGCAAAGGCAAGGAAGACTTTTTCAAGGGCCAAACACCACCCCCCCACCCCTGCCGTCTTCTCTTCTTCTCCTTTATCATGCTGCTTTCCTCTTAGAAATCAGATGAATTTCTGTGACACAGTTGAGTCTAGCAGGATTATCTCTCAAGTCACAAGAATCATCCTTCCAGGCTCAGGAGTGGCAGCGATCGGTACAATTTTGGGATGATCTGGCCCAAGAAAGGGAACATAGGGCAAGCATATTAGGAAAAGTGTCGGACAGGGCTCATGGTGATGGTGAATCTTTCTTCTCTGACTCCAGCTTGTACCATTCTCATATCACTGTGAGATACTCAGAGGATACTGAATCTAGATTTTATGCATAAAATGAACCAGGTGCCCCTACAGGCAAAGCAATGTGGGCATAGGAGCTGAGAGCACCTGGAATCCTGTTTCTGGCATTGTGCACTTCAAAAAAAATACTTCCCCATGTTTTTGCACTTGGGGGGCTCATTACTGACCATTAATTCCCCCATGTCTGCCTCTTCTGCCAGGGGTCTTTTCAAACATAGACAATCATGGGATATTAAACTTGAAGGACAATAGAGATCATCTAGTCTCATCAACTCACTATATATATGAGGAACCTGAGGTCCAGAGTGGGGATGTGTCTTACCCAAGGTCACATGGTGAGTTACCTCCTTTGACATCTTTCTATGCAGTTGAGACCCCCCCTCCCCTTACCAATTTTGACTCTTAAGACCTTAGACATACTTACCAAACTCCAGAGGACTGGGGTGTGTGGTGCTAAAATCCCTTAGGTTAGAGGAGTCTCCTTTGAGGGAAGGAAGCTTGGTAGGATTTAGGTAAGGGGTGTGGGAGAAACAAGAGAGGGGCCATGGCCTAGAGAGCTGTGGCCTGTCACCAGCCTTTTCAGCAGGCTGCCCAGACCAATGGCCTTTCTTTGCTTTACCCCAAGACTCAAGAGAGCCCTTGTCTGGCGTCAGCACAGGGATGCTATCTCAGAGTCATCTCATCTTGAAACTGAGCCTCCCTCTAAACATGATGTCATAGATAAGGAAGGTTCCCGCTATCTTCACAAATCTGACCTCTCTCCCTTGCAGAGGGAGGGGTCCCAACACTCAAAATGACTCAACACTGTTTTGATTATAATATGTCCTGGACGAGAGGAGGGGAAAGTCTCCAGGAAACCAAATTTTGTGTTAGTCTCTTCCCATCATATTGCCAATGTCCAATAGCCTATTATGTCTTCCCCTGCCTGCTCACAGCTTCCATGAAAAGATAGGCTGACCCTATCCACACAGCTGCATAAACACAAATATATAGGCAAACACACACACACACACACACACACACACTCCTTACAGACACTTTTTAAATCTGGAGTTGATCAAGCAACATCTTTCTGGCTGTTTGATCAGAAATACTCACGTATTTAGTGCTAATTTAGTCCAGGGCTGTGTGGTGGCCAGAAAATAAATGCGCTGGCCATTGTGGATATCCTCCTTGCTTGAGGCAGCCTCTGGTCCAGTGACCACCAATTTTACTTCTCCAGGGTATTTCCAGGCCCTGTAAATCTTGGAATTGTGGGAAGGTTGAAAGACCAGCAATCACTTCCCAAACCTTCCATAGACCAGGTGAGATGAGGCACAAACGTCATTGAGAAAGAGTTTGCGGGCTAAGAAGCCTGGTGTGGTCAAATTAGTCTGTGCAGGTTTAGTTCCTAGAATTAGAAATGCCCATCTGGGATGCCTAAAGAATGAAGTTCTGGTACAGCAGCAGAGCCTTCTCCTCCCACCCCTCAGCCCTATAGTGACCCTGCGTGCACACCCCACCCCCACACACCTGTCAGCGCATCATTAGGGCTGCTCCTTCCAGGAAGATGATTACAGACCGAGACCCATTTAGAGAGGCTGTTCCTCCTCTTCCATGATGACCTGAGACCCAGCCCCCAAATATTTTGCTCACTTCCCTCCCTCGGTTCAGTGGAGGCTGCAGCAAAATGGAGTCTTTCCAGTTGCTTGGTTTTAAGTTAATCCCCTCCTCCTGTCCTTCCCTTTTGCTGACAGTTCATTTGGCTGTTTCCAATATATCTGTATCTGTATCTCCTGTTCTTCCCCTTTCAAGCCCCCTCTCTGTTGCCCCTCCTAGTTCTGATCTTCTTTGGGGGTTTTGGTTTTTACTTTATTTTGCTTTTTTCTGTTTTTCTGTTTTTTTTTCTTTTTGTTTTTTTATAGGTTTCAGAGAAATTATGTTGAATCCAATAAGCCTTCCTGGACATTCCAAGCCTCTTAACCATGGCATCTATGTTGAGGATGTCAATGTTTATTTCAGCAAAGGACGTCATGGCTTTTAAAAACTCCTTTTAAGCCTCCTTGTTTTGATGTCACCTTGGTAGGCTGGGCCCTCTGAGAGGTTGGAAGCTCTAGGCCTTGTTCTCTTTGGATCCAGGGAAACTAAGTAGAAACTGCATGAGCCACTGGTGACCCCACACCCTTTAACTCCACCACGATGGGTGTTTTCCTCCATCCACCACTGGCAGGGTTGCCCCTTTCCTCCAATCATCACTGTGCTCCTTTTTTCCCCCCGGCCTATGAGGCAGCTCCTGCCACCATTTTTAGAGCCAATAAAGAAAATTAAAACCCTGTGCACCAGGAGCATCTTTTAAACACACTAGCCATTCTCTTGCTTTACAAAAACAACCTAAGCACCACGGGAAAGCCTGATGAAGTCCAGCCATGCTCCAGCCTCACTTTCTCTGCCTGGAAGCGTGAGGTCTCCCTGCCTCTCCCTAGGATACCGTGCTGTCCTCTTAGTGACCTCGTCGCCCTGCAACCTCCAGTGGGGAAGAGTCACAGAGAGAACATAAGCAGAGGTGGAGACGGCGCGGTAAGAGGAGGGGAGCCAGGCCCGAGTATTGACACCGAGTTAGGTCTCAGAGGAAAGAATGGAAACCAATCACTTTATATACATATATATATATATTATTTTTTTTTGGTGGAAAAGAATTTATCCTTTTTTGTTTTTGTTTTTGGACACACTTGCCCCTTCCTTCTTGTTCTCTCTGCAACGGCTCACAGTGAGTGCGATAGTAGAAAACTCCTTGGGAAGGAGAGTTTCTCCAGGCTCCTCCTTGGCCCCTAGAGCTGCAGTTCCGGTGAGCTTTGGCTGCAGGAGGTCTTGCCTGTGATTTGGCCATCCTGCTAGGACCGCAAGGGACCGAGGGGATCAGGGACCAAGGCCCTTCCTGCTAGTTCATGATCCCAGGATTGGCTCTCTTCCCCTACTTCCACTTATTCTTGACTCTGAGAACTTTTGGAACCCAGTGGAATCAGCATTTCAAGGTCAAGATGAACTGAAGGGGAAGAGAAGTAAAACTTGGCCTCCTCCAGCCCCTCTCATGGCACCAATGGAAGTGTCCTCCTGTTCTCTGGTCAATATGTGTGTTTACTTTGCTTGCTTTGACTCATGCCTTACTCCACGGCCACCCTCTCCCAAAGAGGGGGTTTGTTTTCCTGATCTTCAACTTAATCCACTGGGGAGAGGGAAGGGGATAGCTTTCCCTTGCTTCCACAGGAAAGGCACATGTGTAGGGCCTGCAAGTCACCCAGATGTGCTGACATGTTGGTTGAGTAGACCTCTGGCTTGGCTCAGTTCCTCCTGCCCACGGGGCCTCTGTCATGAGAGGTCAGCAGAGACCGCCTGCCGAGGTGGAAAGCATGGCATAGGGGAATAGGGAGCCTCCTGTGCGGAGCTGTTGGGACAAAATTGTGATTGTTTTAACCCAAAAAACCTTGGGGTGCTATTGCACAGCAATAGAGAATAGAGTCTATGCCTTTGGCAGATTCACCTGGGAGTTTAGATTCCCCTTAAGGCTTTTACTTCCTGAGTCCATTGGATGGTGGATCTTCATGTCAGGTTCCTAGCCTGATTCTGCAGATGCCTCCATGGGAGTTAAAAACATAAAGCTTTCCAAATTCTTGCCCAGTATCTGGGGTGGCCTCCCAGGCACCTGAGTTTCCAGAGTCTCACCTGGAGATTCAGGTTCTGTCCAGGGCCCCCAGGTGTATGTTTCTTTCACCCCCTCCAGCTTCCCTCTTCCCACTCCCCATTGCTCCATGTCCAGATATTCCCTGTCATGCCCTGGGACCCTTTGAGGTCAGGGCCTCCTTCCAAATGTGGCTTCAAGGAGTAAGCTTGAGGATGATTTTTTTTTAATTATTGTAAATCATTACCTCATTTCCAGCCTCGTAGGCTCCATCCATCCTAGCATCTTTTATTCTGCCATTTTCTCCACCTTGTGCTATGACAATGGGGCGTTGTGTTTCCACAGAGACTTATAGGAGTGTTCAGTGTATAGTTTCTTAATAAACACTTTATTTTCTAATGAAATGACTGAATCAGACCTCTTATTTGGAAATTTTGCAAAAATATTAAAAATATAGAAATTCCAGGTTACCCACATTCTTTTTCCTGATTTACTATTAACTTTTTACAAGAAGTTTCTTAGTTGAGCTTGGTTTGCAAAGGTGTTTACATTCTGTTCCATTGGTTGCTTTCACGAGACTCCTACAGATAGATCAGATTTATACAGTGAAGTTTTTCTTCATCTTACTAAGAAGCAATTAGAGGCTCAGAGAATTTGAATGGTTCCCCCAGAGTCACACAGCATGAGAAATCGAAGCAAAATTCAAACCTGACTCCAGCTGATACTACACGGGCCGCTGATACTCTTACTCTCTTGGTGGTTGGGGTTCTGCTGTTGGTTGAGTAGCCAAGGCTGGCAGAGATCCCCTCTTCAGAGCTAATACTTAATGGGTCTACAAGTGAGGTATTGGATCTTTTATCTTTGGTGCACAAGCAAGCCAGTGGGGTTCTCCCTGGGATAGAGTGGTTTTATGTATTCCCTATGGATCTTGGAAAAGTGACCTTGACCAGAGAAGGATCAGGCCTTGGGCTTGCAGGTCAACATACTGATCATTCAGAGATGCTTCATGCACATACACACTTGGGTGAGCCAAACTCTCATGGAAAGTCCCATGTGGCACCCCAGGAGAGAGAGGCTAAAAAGTCCTGGGATCCTACTGAGAGTAGAATGCTTAGCTGCACCAGCACATCTGTCTGCCCTTGGACCCTGATCTGACATGCCTAGATGGATTTGAATACCTCCTCCAAACTTGCACTGTCTTTCTTTTGGGAGGAGGGGCACTAAATGAGGCGCTTTGTGTAGGAGATCCAGAGCTAGAATGGAGAAGGAGGGCTGGGACGGGCTCCCAGAGGGTCTGGAACCTTTGTAGGTCCCAGCAGGTCTTGCTGGAGCTTGTCCTCTTAGGATATAAATGTGAGACAAGTAAAGTAACATGGCTGAGCTCATGTTCACGTATGACAGGGCATCGATCAGGCTAGGCTGGTACCTTTCCACTTACTCTTTATCTCCCATTTAAGTCCAGTTTGATTTGAATCTCCTCACTCCAAATGGAAGCTCCCATTCTCTAGAGTGGCCTGGGTGACAGGTTGTCTCAGCTCTGAGTTTTTCTCTTCTTAGTGGTACCAGGGAGTGAGGGTTGGAACAGGGATGCCCCACGGGTTGAAACTGTTCTTAGAACGATGAAGGCATGGATATACTGAAGGGAGAACCTTCATGGAGAGGTTTACGCTTTGTTCTGATACATACAGCTGCCGGTGCATGGACGAGGAGCAGATGGGTAAAAAGGCCCCTGGGAAGATGGGAGGGAAATGTGTCCAGAGCTCAGGGGGAGGTGACAACATGGACACATGGAGGGAGGGCTCTCCTGATGAAGCTAGAGGCAAGGAGAAGAAAGGACAGGCATGTGGGTCTTTGGGAGGTTTGAGGGCAGGAAAGTGAGGGAGTTCTTGTCTGGTAGTTTCTATTTTGTCTATGAAGTGTGAGGCAAGACCTTGTGCTATGAGTGAGAATATCCAAGGAGAGTTGAGAAGGTCTGAATTAGCAGTGGAAGAGTCTATGGCAGAGCACAGGGAAGCATGGAAAGATTGCTGAGGAGAAAGAGGACCTGGCTGAGACGGGAGCAGAATGTTTCATCTCCAGGCCCTGCTTTCCAGTCTTCCTTGCTGGGTATTAAAGTCCCAGGGCATCTACCCCAATGTTACAGCCTGTTAGCTGGCATAGGGTAGAGCTAGAGAGCTGAACTCAGCTCAGAAAAGATGTGACTTGGACTGGGGCTTCAGTTCAAGGGGGCTCAGGTAGCCAGCCAGTTCTGCAGCTCCCCAACCTCTGGGTACAAATCTCATCTGCAGAATTTCATAGTGACTTTGTGGGACTTAAGCTTACCCTTGGGAGGATTTGGCTGCCAAGGTTCACAGTTCACTGTTTAGGAACCCACTGTGCTTGCCAGGTGCTCCCTGGATCTTTGTTCTGGAGGGACAGTGCATGTAGTTGGTGGGGGCTGGTTCTGAAGCTTAGAGAGTAAGAAACAACTTTACCCTTAAGATTTCATAGGATGAGGTGAAATCTGGTGCACTGCCTTTCAAAGACATGCCCTGGAGAAGCAGTGAGTCTTTCTTACTAGCATTATGTGTCCAGATCCTGGAACTGACTGCCAAGCTCCCAGGAATGGGATCAGTGTGGGGCATTAACAATAATCATGTCTATCTCATCAATCACTTACTCAAAGCTAGGCACATGTTACCCATAAGGAAGCTGAGGCTTAGAAAGATTGAGTAACTAGGCTGGGTTTTCATAGCTCAAAACCAGCAGAAACAGGACCGACACAGACCTGCCTGAACTTAGAGTGCTCTCAGCCACACTGCTGCCCCTTAGAACGCAGCCCACCTTATGCCCTGGAAGGCTGCAGTCCTGAAGGCTCTTCAATCATAGCCCCACCCCTACGGCCAAGACAAAGAAGTCTTTAATGGGTCTTCAGGGCTGGATGCCATCCCTAACTTCCTTCTAGAACTACTTGATTTTAAAGACTCTCTAGGAAAAAGTCTACAGTGACTTTTCCTCACTCAGTCTAGCATTAGGTGACCCTGGGTACCTGAAAGTGTGGTTAGTCTTAGATCTAAGATTAATCACCCAGTGTACGGTTGACAAGATTCCCAAACAGACAGTGGTGGACGATGATGCTGGGTAGGACCTGTTGTGCGGGACAAGCCCGATCCTTAGGAGCAGTAGATCGGTCTGCCCAGGTCTGAGCAAGTGTGAGCAGGGTCAGACGGGGAGGTAGAGGAGCAAAGATCCTTGCCTGACCACCCAGCCCAGTCTGACCTTTCTCCACCTCACCTCAAAGACCTCCTGGTGTGTCCAAGCTTGGCCATGCAATCTCACTCAAGAAAAGACTAGATGCTAAGGACATTCAATCTGGGCGCCAAGAAGCTGGCCTCTGGCTACCCTGTCTCTCCCTCTTGTGTGGGAATTCCTTTCTGGGCCAAGCTCACAGCAGCCCCGTCCTCACCATCACCTCCCCAGCCACAGGTGTAACCACAGCTGGCACTGGGCTGTGACCCCTGCTCTGGCTTGGCCCTGTTCCCTCAGGTCAAGCCAAGGCATGAGCAAAGGATCAAGCGTCTTATACAATGGTGAGGCAGCAAGGGAGGGTCGGATGCCACAGAGAAAGCATAGAAGGGGCAGATCAGTGCAAGATGACTTCATTGTTGTGTAGCTTTCTGAGCCTAGCCAGACATGGACTAAGCAGAGAGCGGGAGCCTTTGTTCCTTTAGGGCAGGGGTCCTCAAACTACTGCCCCAGGCCACATGCGGCCCACCAGGTGTTTTTGCTGCGCTGCCTGTCCTGCTTAGCAGTCGACTTGTCCCGGGGCCCGTCGTCCAGCCCTGCAATGGTCTGAGGGACAGTGAACTGGCCCCCTGTTTAAAATGTTTGAGGACCCCTGCTTTAGGGTTCACTGATTCCTGTGCTGCAGCTTGCTGTCAGCATGACTCTGGAAGCAAGAGCAAAATGATCATGGCAGGGAGATAGAGGGTGAGGATGGCTGCCCAAGGCTTCCTTGGAAAGGACCCAGGGAAAGGTCTTCAGCACGGACCAGTGGAGAGCCTGGTTTGCATTTGGATTATCCAATGAGAGCCCAGGGCTCTCCTCCCGCGCCCCCCTCGCTCTACCCACCTACCACATTCCCACTCTTTCATGCTGGTGGATGTGGGCGAAGCTGCTTGCAGCCTCCAGTTTCCCTGGATAGCTCTAGGTCTGCATTTTGCCTTTAGAAATCCTACTGTTTCCACCCCCTATACTTCCCACCTCCCAAGAAAACCTCAGCATAGATCTGACAATTTATTTCCTGAGCTAAATAAGACTCTTTCTTCAACCCTACTTGAACTCAAAAGTGAGTTGAGTTGAAGGAGACACACTGGCAAGAAATAAAGTCCCTTTTCTGCCTTTATTTTGGGTCGTTCTGATATTTCATCAGGATTCCGAGGCCCATTTGGATGGTAGTTTTGTTCCAATTCCTCCCTCTCAGTGGATAAAACTTCCTTAGAGTCACCCCAGGTCCCCAAAGGAGTGGAGCTCCACTTGCTCAAAGACGAGATTTCTGCATGGGTAATGAGGTCTAAGACCTCTTGGCATTTTTGTCCCTTTCCATCTGAATGCTTCCCCCTCCTTTCACAAAATATCTGAGGGTGAGAGGGGTAGATCTTCCTTCCCCGTTATCCTTGACTCTCCGGTAGCTGCAGATACCTTGCTCAAATGATTTGGTCTTGGGTCAGGAATGATGAGAACTGGGGAGAGTAAGAAAGATCCTGGGCTTAAGCCTCTGACTAGGTCATACTTGGCTGTGAGAGAAGGAAATAAGAATCTCTGTGGGGCACAGATCCCATAGGGACCTGGAAAATGCTGAGGGCTCAGCCTTGCAGTCAAAGGCTTCCAACCCAAGTCTGTGGGGGTCCTCTTTGGGAAGGAACGTGGAACTCTGGGGTACAAGGGAAAGGCAGGATTGTAGGACCTTCAGGACAATAAAGCAGAAGATGCACGCACTCCCCACACAGCACCAGAGACACCCTGGGCTTTAAGGATCACAGTCTTTCCCTGTGGTCTTCTGCCAGTAGGAACCTCTCTAGGCCTCTCTGATGGAGATGAACCTGATGTTGGTTTGGTGATGGGTGGAGATGGGGGCACGTGGCATAAGACAAAAAGAATGGAGCCTGGCTTTTCTAAGAGCCCAAACCACAAGCAGTTCTCACTTCACTCTGTGTCTAAGAGCGATGTCAAACCATGCCTGGGAGGGTGGAGGGGTGAGCCAAACTCCCTGCTCAGGCGCAGAGAGGGTGTGAAGAGCAAGGAGTGAGGCTGGCCAGAGGTGCGCATTCCAGAAGCACAGTCTCTGGCTTGTGCTTTCATCGAAATTTGAGCCAGAGAGCACCATGTCTGCTCACATAGCACCACCGGCTTGGGCCCGACTGTGGTAAGTAACACTGGAGGCTTGGGTGGCTGACAGCGACAAGCAGCTCCTCTTTCTGGCTCTTCCCTTCTCCGTTTCTGCCACCTGCGTGCTGTTACCACGGCAGCAGAATGAAGCTTGTCTCTGGCTTTTAGGACCTCGCTGGAGCAAGGGGCCTATTTCCTGTAAGAAGACACATTCTTCCTTCCCTTCTCCCCAAGTTCATTCTGTAGTAAGGAGACGGACTCAGCCTCAGTAAAGGTTTACCTTACTTCACTGCTGTCAAATTTGGGCTGGTGGTACTTCCTTTATGAGGTTCTGAAAGGCTACCTATTTTCTTTGAAACTCACACTAGCTTCAGTCTGTTTTGCTCCTGATAATGTTCCTTTAAAACTGTGTGGTAATATTCTTTAGTCTGCAAGGTTCACAATAGCCTTGGGTCCAAAATCATGGGAGACCCCCAAATGGACTTGTCAGGAAAAATGAGATGGTGTGGGGGTGGGGGAGGGGCCGCTCTTAGAGGAATGGGGTTTGTCTACAAGGTCTGTGATGTGGTCTTGAGCCCAGGCCCAGGGACATACTTCCTTCACACCCAGCTTCTTGAGGGTGCATGTGACACGGACTGGCCTCGAGCTTCCTGAACACACAAAGCCTCTCACTTCCGCTCTTTCTTTACTGCCCTCCAGCTGCTAAGGAGGCAGGGTGAACCCTAAAGTCAAAGCAAGGGTGAACCCTAATGTCTGTGTTCCATAGGCCAGCCAGTATAGGTGCCTCTCCCTGGGTCCTCCCACAGTCTTGGAGAGAAGGAAAAATTCTAGAACACAGGCTGGAGACTACCTAAATTCAGCCCATGAATTATATATACATCAAAGTGTCAGTGTTTTCTTGCTGTTAATTCTGAAAGAAAACTCACACGCCTGAGAACCTGAGTGTTTATCCTCAAAGCAACTTTTGCTATGAGTGTCAGTCCCTGACAACGCTCCCTGGCCAGGAGAGCACAGCCAGGACCTGTGATGCTCCCTGGTCGCTCCCGTCTGAGGGCAAACGAGGCCTCTCATTTCGGAGAGGGCCAGATATAGAGCTGGCCAGCAGGGAGAACTTGAGTCTATTCTTTCTCACCGTCAAGTAGGCAGCAGGGGAGACGCCACTAATATAGAACGTGTTCTGAGAATGTCCTCCCGGGGAGAATTTAAATTCAGAGTTCATGTTTAAATGACTCACAGAATCGTTCAATCTTTACGGCTGTCAACTTGGCATTTCTTGCTGCCATATCAGGTGACTGCTTCGCAGTACTTCTGATACCAAATGGCCACTCTGGTCATTCGGAAGACCAGAATAATCCCACTGTGTATTTTCAGGAAGGTGTTGATGGACATCGCAATAATTTTATTGGGTCAACCACTTGACCAACTATTATCCCGTATGAATTGATCAATTTTCTGGGCAAAGCTTCAGTTACTGCAGCGTGGTTCTCTCTTAATTTGACATCCCTGGCTTACGGAGAAAAACTGTTTTCTCTTACTTCAGTTAGTAGATAAATGATGTTGTGAAGATCAAATGCTCCTCTATTTACTGACTGCAGTGATGTCCCCCTATAGTCTTACGAGATGCTTTCAATCTGTCATATGACTTTGAAGAATGTTGTATGGCATGGCCAGCTCTCAGAGAGTCACAATTTACATTAGGTCATTAAATTAGGTGATTAGGCTATGCAAAGTCCTGCTGTAAATAAATATTTTCATTCAACTACTTTCCAATTCTGATTGAACACAGAACATTCTTTGCTTAACACCTTCTCATATGGACTCAGCACACACACTTTAGGAAACTTTGGGTGATAATGTGCTCAGAAGCTTTTAAAGAAGAACTCAGAGGGATGTATTCATCAACCACCCACCTTCTGATATCAAGAAGTCACCACACTGAGCACTCTACCCAGCTGTAGGCGCAGTTTCTTATTCCTGCCCTTCATGTAGAGTCAGAAAATTTTCTGGTTGCTGGTGGGAGATGCTCTTGTGAAGAGCAGGAAACTCTCATTGTGATATCGCAGAAGAAAATGGTAAGTCATTTCACAACAGCTTAAAACTTCAGCATTAAACTTGGCCATGCTCCCAGACTGGTAAAGGTGACATCATCTAGTGGTAGCACACATGAAGACCTGGATCCCAGTCCCAGCACTACCAAAAAGCAAAATGACTTGGGGTAAGTTACCTTTCCTTGTTCCATGTTCATGTCTGAGTACCTGGTAGAAAGCTTGCTGATCTTCATGTAAAAGACATCACCGGGACAGATGCCCCAAATGCCATGTCCCCCATTAGGGAGCATCTTTTGTTTCTTGGTCCTTTTCTCTCTACTGAATGTTCCGGTACATTGGGCGGGCAGAGTGAGAGGAATGGCTACACTTTCTGGTGAGAAGTAGTGGGTTTCTCTGGATAAAGAAGAAAGCAGAGGCTTGGGGGTTAATAGACCCTCTCTGTCACAGCTGGATAGGGCCAAGTGGGAGTTCTCTGCAAGATTTTCTAACTTTGATCTCAAGAAGGCAGCTCTGCCTAACAAATAGTTTGAAATGTCAAAGAATAAATGTTAAAGCTTGAGGGGTCATCCTCCAGGGAGTTTCCTGGACTGGCCAGGGAGGGAGAGAAGGACACAGCAGAATCCTTCACATAAAGATTCCGACTTGGTTTTGTGATATTTAAGAAAAAAGAAAACTCTGAATTATTTATAGCACAGAAGATGGAAACAGGACATAGGGAAGAGGCTGGCCTTAATATGGAAGTTTATGGCCCATTATTTAGCAGCCCTGTCTTAGAACTGGTAAAACTCTTCTTGTTGGTGACATGCTATTGATGTCTCCTTATCTAGTATTATTATTAGTAATATTGTAGTAGTATTTCATTAATTATGAAAATTCACACCCTTTGATATATGAGTTGGGGAGGCAATTTCTAGACTTTTTGCAAAGCAAGAGTTACCGCTTTACCTTCAAAGGTCTCCAGCACATCCTTCAGTGCCCCTATCAGCCCCCAGCTTGTGCCTTTTCAAGCAAGGATTCATGGGACCCCTGCTCCAGTAAGATCAGGAAGCATCTTGCTTTGGGACTGGGCACCAACTGGCCATGTGAAGGGGGATTTCATCTCACAGTTGTTCCATCTGTAAGATGGAGATAGTTGTCCTGTACCTCCTCTGGGAAAGCTGAGCACATGACAAATGCCATGTGTTCACAATACCTTGGTGCCTTGGGGGAGGTTGGGTAACATCTATATTATGTGACGGATAAAAATGAAATAAGGAAATTTTAAAGGAATAAATCAAATGATTGAAGGATTAGTGGCAGAACTGTAGGGAAGAGGTTTGTTCATCATTTATGTTAAATCAGTGATGTTGTTTAGAAAAAACAAAAAACCCAGTGCTTCTCAGTGACAACTACATCCTGAGTCTATAGCATGGGTAATTGCAATTCACTGATAGTCCCCAGATTGCCGTTGAAGTTAAAATCATAAGCATCACGTGCTTTCTCTTCCCTTTCTACAAATGATGCAAATATGCTCTTGGTCACTTTCCTTCCAATTAACTTTACACAGTCTTGGGATGCTCAGAGATGCAAACAAATGGAGCCGACTTGTGGACAGTTTGGGAGTGATGAGGTGAGACTAGTGAAAGTACGCAGGAGATCATCAGTAAACCTCCAATCAAGTAACATTGTATTTAGGAGGCGTTTCTTTTACTGAAAATATCAATACTCTTGTTTTTTTCCTGGACCTGTTTTTTTCCACCTTGAGAAACCTAGAGAACAATTTTCAGCTAAAATGTCATAGTGACACTACTGTTAGAAAACTCGGAAAATGTACTTATTCTTGTACTTAGTAACTTACTCTGCCTCACGTAAAGGTCTTCCAATTTTTTCCTCCAGCCCTTTCTATGGTGTAGAAGTTGGACCAGCATCGCTGCTCTAGGGCAGTAGTTCTTAAACATTTTGATCTTGAAAATTATCAGAACTGCAAAGAACTTTTGTTCATGTGGGTTATTTTCACCAATATTTTCTGTATTTGAAGTTAAAACTGAGAATAATTTCAAAACCCACGCACATGCACACGTACCACTTAGCTGTCAGAATGATGACATCATAACATTTCTGAAAGCCACGGACAACTTCATGAATAATACCCGTGAGCAATGGGAGTGCAAAAAGGCATAGACCATCTTAGCATTGCTAGGAAAATCATTTTGGCACAAACATGTTCTGAAAGGGTCTCAGGGCCACCAGGGGCCTCTGGACCACATTTTGAGGCCTGCTCTTGGGGTAAATGAGACACAAGCAGATTCTGAAATGAAATCTACCAGGCATGCACTGTGGTCCAAGTGTAGGAGACTGTCAGAATCCCATTATTTTTTTCTGTGCACATCAACAACTACCCCATAAGTGCTGACTTTGGCCAAAGTGGCTGCAGCCATGCATGCTCCGTTGCTAAGAATATGGGGACTAAACAAGAAGGATGTCACCTGTTATTAAGAAAACTGAGTAGTGGCTGCCTGCTTGCTCTGAAGAAGAACGTGGTCTTAATGTGGCAGTAAACATCATTGGCTGATTAAAGAGACTCAGCATGAACAGGGTTTGCAAAATCCCACTGATGAGAGCAGGGAGAATGAACGGCAGG
The DNA here is from genome assembly GCF_000181295.1 of Otolemur garnettii. Classification (NCBI taxonomy): domain Eukaryota; kingdom Metazoa; phylum Chordata; class Mammalia; order Primates; family Galagidae; genus Otolemur; species Otolemur garnettii. Next base: position 11,588,913 of record NW_003852424.1, on the reverse strand, counting down.
GGCTGAGAATTCATAAGCAACACCTTGTCGCTCAGGCACGCCAGCATGTGCACTGTAGCCCTTGTACATCACAGTTGACTTGGTGTAAGGAACAGGTGAGGCTTCCAGTGTCCTAGCCAGGACCCATAGGAGTATCTATTATAGTTTAGAGATCCTGGTATCGCCCTCATTCTCCCAACCTGGGAAGCTTTGGAAGGGGAAACTTGAACTATGAAATGTCTAATATCTTAGGGAGCTTCCTCAAGTTGACTCTGGGTTGCTCCCAGCACACCACCTGGCAGAGGCATCTGTCTGATTAGAACAGTGGGTGACAATGTTCATGCTTCCTATTGTTCATTTATAGCACAGGGAGCGAGGACTGCTCTTCTGTGTGATTATTTCACAATCCTTACCCAAAGAAGAGGGTCTTCCAAGAACGCCTCTGAGGTCAGCAGTAGATGTTGGCTCATTAATTCATCCTTTAAACATATTTGGGGCATGTGCTCTGTGCTGTGCACGCTGCTACTAAGTAAACCAATTGGACTTCCTGCTTTCAAGAACTTCACAGTCTAATGCAGTGGTTTTCAATGGGATGATCTTGTTTACCAGAATTGCAGGGAGTCAGTTTGGGTTGTTATGACTGAGGGCAGGTGCTGCTGATAGCCGCTATAGCAAAGACTGGTCCAGCTCTAACTGTTCACAGTGTCAAAGTGGAGAAACCCCACTCTAATGAGAATACAGACCAGAATCCAGTGGACTTGGGTAGGAAGGGACTCCTCACTTTTTAAGGCCCTCCTTCAGCTACCAGGAGTCTTGGGACCACAGAAAGTGACCACTTGAAGCCTGTATCTCACCCTTCGTCCTGGACAGTGTGTTTCAGTTGCTTAAGCCAAAATTGATTCTATACCAAAAAGCCCTTAGCCCACCCCAGGATGTATGCAGGCCTCTTTTTTGGTCTGTTCTCCTAAGGGTAGGCTGCACTGCAGGTGTGTACACTGCTAAGCCTAAGAGTTGGCCAAGATACCACTGTCTGGGGACAGTGAGTGTGTGAGGGTGGGGTGGTTTGGGGAAGATGGAGCTCCAGGCTGCGTATGCATATGCGCATGAGGTTTCTTTTGCTATGGATAGAGAGGGGGTTAGAAGTGAAAAGAAATAGTCTGGGGGCCCAAGCCCAGCACCAACTGCCTAGACTTACAACTCCAAGGAGCTGAGACATCTAAAGTCATACCTGGCCCTTTAGTCATCCTGAAGATCTATTTACCAGGATAGAAGGGTGGGACCTAGCTTATTTAAAGGTATGTTAGCATTATTTATGTAATAACATCAAAATCCTTAGACATATGAGATGTGGGCTTCTAATTATTCCCTTGTCTCAGGTTCTTCAAATATAAGGAATAACCCTGGTGAGGATAAATGAAGCAACATGATAAATATACACAAGAGGTGAGCATAGAGAAAGAACACCTAGTTCCTAAATGAAGTTCTTAAAAATACTGAATCATGGCATAGATTTGCAAATGTATAAACAGAAGCAGCAATTCAGGGACTCTCACAATCAAAGTGATCTGTTAAGACTTTAAAGGTTCCGTTGTTCAGAGAACTGTCCTTCTCTTCAAGCCTTGGAAAGCCCAACCCCCATTGCCACATAACTAAATACCCTATTCCTTTGGCAACCTCAGGCTGCCTGAGGCAAATAATGGTGGAGGTTCTTGCGACTGGACCATCTCCACGCTGGGGCAATGCTCATGCAGCCCCATCACGTTGCCATGGAGATTGATCTCAAGGTCTCCACAATTGATTGGTATTTATTGGGGATCTGCAGTTTTCTGGATGTCGTGACCAGCATCATGAAAGAGAGAGCGGAGCTGCATTACCCTCTCGCTATTTGTGGGCTATTGTGAGGGTATCTTCCTGTAACAGAGAAGTAAAGACCCTGGAGAAATTCAATGGGAAGGATGTTTTTTTCTTCTAATAACATTGTGCTTTTTTTCTGATTACAAAAGTAATTTATATTCACAGTAGAAAATTCAGTGGAATACAGAAAAGCACACAAACACATAAATTATCCACCATCCCATCACCCAGAGACAACACTGTTAGCATTTTAGCTTTCTGCCTTCTAATCTTTTTTATGTACTTATTTAATTATTTAACAGAATCAAATCATTCTGTGTGCACGTGCACGCACACACATTACTACTCCCCTTTCTTATAAGATAGTTTGCATTTTCCATTTAACTGATCTTTTGCAATATTACAATTTTTATATAAGCAATAAGTCCACCACATGGTTCAAAACACACACACACACACACACAGGTCTGTGCACACACACGTATACAGATGTTCATAGCAGCATTTTCCATGATAACCAAGGAGTAGAAAAATCCAATGTCAATCAACTGGAGGATCAATAAACAAAAGATGGTATATCCATGTAATGGATGAATAATCGTGAACAAAAAGCATGCCAAGTAAAAGAAGGCAGACCCCAAAGACCCTGGTTTGTAGGATGCCATTTGTAAGCAATGTTAGGAAGAGGCAAACCTGTACAGACAGAACTTATATTAGTGGCCACCTAAAGCTGGGGTTGTGAAGACACGAACAGCAAATGAACTCAGGGATTTTATTGGGGTGACGAGAATATTCTAAAACTGGATTATGCTGAAGATTTTCTAAACGTCGTTGAATTGTACATTAAAATGGGTAAATTATAGGGCCTGCAAATGGTGCCTCAATGAAGTTTATAGATGTAATATATAAATCTAAATAAATATAAAATAAAGTTTGTATATATGAACTCAGTATATTATACACTAATAGTATATATGTAATAAACACATGTAAACTTTATACCTCTACATTATTATTTATTTCAAAATCATTGATACAGATCCATCTATAAAATGTGAGGATTCCCCTTCCAACACCTGACCCTCAATCTGCAGGTTCTCCTTACTGCCACCACCTGTTACTGTAGGGGTAATCACTGTTATAATGTATCTTTATGAATTATAACTCAGCAAATTATATATAAATGAATATTCTTATTTTTCCCTCTTCTGCACAAATGAAGCTATTTGTACATGCTAATGTGCATCTTTTAGTATACTCTATCCTCACTCCCCTCCCTCTCCCCCTCAGTTTCTTAGAGCTGTTCCTCCTTCTTTTCTTAGAGATACATACTATTCCATTGTACTTATGTATTAAAATTTATTTAATTTTTTATACTAGTTTTCTCATAAATAACTGAAATGGATTGATTATAAATGAATATATTGAATCTAAATAAATATGGTTGAATCATATTTATGGATCAATATATATCATTAAATATGATATTAGCACAGAGTCATGAAACTCCCATAAACTGTTTTGTGCATCTATTTTATGTCTATAGACCATATAAGATTACATTAATGTATACCCCAAGAGTGGTACAGATGATTCGGAATGCCCGTATGACAGGGTTACATCCTGATAAACCTGTGATAAGTTGAAAACATCATAAATGAAAAATGCATTTAATGCATTTCACCTACTGAACATCACAGCTTAGACTAGCCTGCCTTAAATGTGCTCGGAACACTTATATTAGCCTACAGTTGGGCAAAGTCACCTAATACAGTGGTTCTCAACCTTCCTAATGCCACGGTCCTTTAATACAGTTCCTGTGGGTCATGATCCACAGGTTGAGAACCACTGAACACAAAGCATACTTTATAATAAAGTGTTGAATATTTCATGTAATTTGTCAAATACTATACAAAAAGTGAAAAACAGAATGGTGTCACACTGTCATAAAGTTGAAAAATCCTCAAACCACTGTAATTAGGGGACTGTATGTATAGGAGAATGAGGTTCCCCACCACCTCAATAAAGAGGGGGTCATAGTAAGAATTTTGATGGCCAGATAATGGTCCACTGTGTAGGTATATCATATTTCTTTCACTATCCCTTATGTCTGGATAAGGGATAAACTTAAATGAACTTGTCTTATTTTTCCATTCTTACAAATCACTGCACAGGTATTCAGGTACCTTTGGTAACTAAGCTGAGCAAGGGAGATGGCTGTGGCAGCCCTCACGCAGAGGGGCTGCGTGTCACGGCATCCCTGCCTTGCAGCCCATTCCAGCCACCTCTTGACCTTTAGAGATTCCCCAAGCAGGTGCCTGGTGGATTCTCCTCATGGACAGCTATCTTGTAATGGAAAGCTGACATCTGGAAAGCCATCTCCTTTTGAAATATAAATGCTTCGGATCCCAAGATACGAAGTTGGTAAATGCAGGAGTCATTCTTTTTTCGAAGTGTTTCCAACATTCACATAATGTCAGTTTTTATTTTTTCTCCCCAAAGGACCCTTCTGACCAGAGCCTTACCACATTTTAGGACTGGGGATTTTGAGATGCCCAGTCCAGAAATGTTAATGGGATTCTATGTGAAGCCTCTCATCTCATATGTCATACAGATGGCTAACCAAGCGTGATGCCACGACTTTCTCAAGGTCAGGGAAAGCGTTGGGGGGCTGTGCCCACGTATCTGACCTCCTGCTCTGGCCTTTAAGCAGGTAGCTTCCTGGGAACACATTGGGTGGGGTGTGGCAGTAGAGGTTGAAGCCGCTGTAAAAAGGCCACAGGCAATTCAGAGCTAGGCAATTCCAGCCAACCCACTGATCTGGGCTCCAGGAAGGGGAGGGACCCAAGTGGAGAGCAGTCAATCAGCTGGAGGGAATTCAAGGAAATAGCAATAGGAAAGATGAAGGGGTGGAGAGATCGATCGCAAGATTATCTACATCCACAGCTTTTGAGGCCAGATGATAGCCCCGTTTTCTTTAGCTCTCAGCAGAGACTGCAAAGCCCATGCTATGGTTCCAACACGCCTCCTCCTTTTTTTCCAAACAAGAGTCTTAGTGTCCTTCTGGCAGTAGGCATGGAGGAGGCAGAAGCTGACCAGGCAAGAGAAATGTATCCTCCCACTTCTGAGTTCCTCAGCTTATGTCTGCAGGAGACAAGTCCTCGGGGCAGGAAAGGTCAGTAGACAGCGGAACATATGATAACAGAAAAAGCCCAAACATGCGGGGGTGCAGACAAGCATGAGCAGGTGATATTAAGGATCCAGGTTTGGTGACAACAGGGAAGGGAGAGAAAGGCTGGAGTTGGGAGGAGCCCTGAAGTTGGAACCAACTCATGCAATTAGGTTTGTGTCACTTCCTGCGTCCCAACCAAGCTGTTTGTTGGTCATCTGTTAGAGGTAGCTGCCAAGATGCCATGTGCATTCCAGGATCCCTGGGTGCTGGCCCTTCCTGTCTGCCTGGCTGAGAGAGGATCAATGGATGCCAGCTCTGGGAGCACACTCACTCTGGGATGCCTGCTTATGTTCAGCCTACCTCATGTGGCTCTCTGGCATCCTCTTGGAACTTAGGGTAGCTTTAAGCAAGGCCATACAACACAGGAAAGGACTCCAAAAGCCTGCTCTTCTCCCTCCTTGTGGTGGGGTTACAGAGAAGCATCTGTGGGTGGACTGGAGCAGGAGTGGCCTGCTGGCGGCCAGGCCAAAGGGAAGCCTGCTGCCCTCACCAGCCCACCAGGGCCCATTCATTCTTTAGCCCATTCAGGCATACTCTGGGCAGGACCTGCCCCAGCCCAGGAAGCAGGAGCTCTTGGGGGCACCATGCACACTCAGGAATCAGCCCTGCCACTGTAACCACGTCAGACCTGGCTTGCTGCCTGCCTGCCTAACTTTGCCTTCTCTCCCCAGCTCCCACTACAGCTGGCTTACCAATCTGAAAATCTGCTAATGCTGCAGTGCCCAGCACAGTGGGTGCTCAATAAATACTTCTTCATTTTTTAAAAATTATTAACAGATACATTAATTAAATGTACCTTTCTGTTTAAAAATCCCCTTGTAGGATTGTCTCAAGATTCCCTAAAAGTCCACCCATCCAGCTAATGAATTTTTTCATGGGTCAGTGACCCACCTTCCTCTTTTAATGGCAGTCAGTGGTTTCATGAGTATCTCAAACTTAATGCAAAGTGCAGGCTATGCATCAGGGTTATAAACAGGATTCAAACCTGTTTCTTGCTTCATGGGGAGAGGGCCATGCATGTGAAGCCATATACTACATTGAGATAAGTACCTGCATGTTCTGTGCTTCCTGGAATTTCAGAATCCTGATTATGCCTAAGTGAGTCACTAAGTGAGTACCCAGGCAGGTGCAAGGTAGCTAGTGATAGAAGTGATCAGGTAGGCTCTGGTCAGACAGGAAAGGACTAGAGATTCACTGGTATTGAATGAAAGAGACTAAGGAAAAGCAATTGAGTTTGGGAATTAGAGATTGCTATGATGATCATAGGACAGATGTGTCAGTGGGGTATAGTGGCAGTAGCTTGAGGAATGAATAGGCGTGGACAGTGGTGGTTGGCATGCTGCATAGACTGCCCGTCGATGGACCTGGTGATGAAGGGAGGCAAAAGAGTAGTTTCCAGGGGAGGCAATGTCAAGGGAATGCTTTTATTAGGCCCGGGGACTTTATCCTATGGATGATAAGTCATAAGGGGAGAGGGGTGGATAGTATTGAAGAGAGGGGAAGATTAGATGGGGAAATATTCAAGAAAGAGAGAAAAAATTGGAGAGAAAAAACACCAGGAAAAAAGAAGAACTTTAATTCATCTAAGACAAGAAGGAAAAATAAAGATGAGGTAATTAAGAGTTAAAGAAAAAGGGAATTGAGGGGATTTCTTACTTTTTTATTCCTCATCTGAGATTGTGTCATTGACACTGGGAGATTTTTGCTGTGGTCGCCTTGAGAGAAGGTCCTGTAGTAATCTTGTCTGAAAAGGGGACCCAGATAAGATATTGATGAGCAGACATTCACTCATAAAGGGGGCAGAATGCTACCAACTTCTGCCACCTTAAGTGTTGGCTGTACTCAAATGCTCTCCCCATTTAATTTTCACTGATATCATAGCCAAAGCTTGGGTCTGGCTTCTCATTTTTTTTTTAGTAGAATGCAGGGGGGAAATGCAACAGGCAAACTCCTTGACCCTCAGTTTCCCACCTTGCTGAGAATTCAACTTGGTGGACATAGCAGCATATGCTGGGCCCATGCCTACCATGTTTCCCAGAGACTGGCCAAGGTCCCATGCCTGGCTCCCTCCTAGCCATTATCTGTGAAAAGATTCACGAAGCCCATGTAGGTGCGACGTGCTTGAGGACTTCCCAGTTGGTGGAATGGCCTTTTTGTGTCAGTGCCAAGGCTTTAATGAATTAATGCTGTGATCACGTTCTAGCTCTAAAATAGGTTGAGGAGCAGGTGGGATATTCAACGGGGATGGAGAACCCAAGGTTCTGACTTTCAGTGACTTCAACGTCTATATATTTGCAGGCAGAATCTAGACTCAGATGACTGTGGCCTTGAGCTCGAGGTTAATTCAGAGCTATGATTGCTCTCCTGCTGGGTGCTGGCTTGCTTTAATCACTAGCAGGTCTGTCTGCCTCGGTTTCAGAATTCAGATATGCAGAAGCTGCAGCCATCTCAGCTGGTGCTGGGTCTCTAGCCCTCACCCAATGCTTCCAGAGTCACAGGAGCCTGTGGAGTAATGATAATAAGAACCGTGAAGGCAGCCACTTACCTATTCAACTGATGCATGTTGAGCACCGCTGTGCTCCACGTTGTAGTGGAGGTGCTGGAGAACAGCACGGATGGGGCCACAAAGAGGCTGGGCTCTCCTGGAGCGTGTGTTCCCCTGGGGGACCAGATGCTGAACAAACAAATAGACAAATAAGTCAGTAAGAAAGTTTTCCAAGGGTGATGGTGCGATGCAGGAGAACTGACACCATGCCCTGCCTCAGAAGAGACTCCTGATTAGAGAGCAAGTGTTCAGGAACACAGCGGCAAGAAGCTTGGAAGTTGGGAAGAGAAGGAAGGGCAGTGGGTGGAGTGGAGTGGGAGGAGCAGGGGCTGGAGGTGAGCTCCGGGGCCAGGCAGGATGAACCTCCATAAGCCATGGTGGTGTGTGCTCAGTTCTTATTCTGAACTTTGATCTGCATTGAGGAAGGGACATCAAGTTTCTCACTTCACAGGTTCCAAACAATGACTCTGAAAATGTTGGCTGACCATTTTCTGGAGTAGAGGATAACAGATGAGAGAGTGGAGAGAGAGCAGAATAGCAGCTCAGTGAACCACCATTGGGGACAGAGAGCCTCATGCCTTGATAGCTGCAGTGGTGGCAGGATGGGAGCAGCGGATCTACTACAGATGTGGACAGATCTGAGAAATGTCTAGGAGTGGAGTTGACAGGGTTTATTGATAGACTTTGGGGCACAGATTAGTTGTCAAGGAAAACTCTTGGATTAGGGAGTTGAACCCTATAGTGAATAGAAATTTCGCTTACCACATAAGGATGCCTTGGGGGAAGGTCAGATTCAGAGGTAAAAAAGCCAGCGTTCTTCATTGGCTGTGCTACATGTGAATGACCACTAGATGCCCAAGCACAGATGTCAAGTAGGGGGTTGGACAACCTCTCCTTGACACCCACCATAGTCCTCTCACCCACTCCCTGAGGATTCAGGGTGGGGTGGGCTGAGGGTGTCTTTTTCTTCCCCCCAAACCTTCAGAGTTCCTGCTGTCATGGAGCTGCTCAGATTCCTCCGTGTCCCACTGCTCTTCTGAACCTTCATCTCAGTTTGTGAAATAATCCTTCTGTGCAAGGGGGTTTTGTGCCCCTAAACATCCCTCGTGTGTAGAGTTTGTGCATGGACTGGCTTTTGCTGTCATTTTGATGTTATGTGGAAAGTTTATGTTGTAGCAACTCAAATTCCCAAACAGTAAGTCTTAGATATTTCTGTACCTAAACATCCTCCAGCCACCCCACCAACGGGCCACCCCCTGTTAGATGAGGGTCCCCTTTTCTCTCTCTCAAGTCTTTGGACTTCTCTTCATCTCCTCCCAGGGAAGTCCAGATTTGGAGTGTACTAGGCACTGCATACTTCTGAATTCATGCAGACTAATTAATGTGCTCTGCTAAACAACAGGCATCTACTTCAGGTCCAACTTCCAGAAGCACCAAGAACTCCCAGGACCTTAGAATGGATGATATGTCCTTTCCCATAGTCTCCGAAAAGCAAAAGACTTGTTCCTCACTTCCTTGAAACCTGCTGCCCCTCCTTACAGTTGGATTAGCTGAAAACAGCATGTGTTTCCTCTGTGTTAACCTAGGAGGCCACTGCTGCTCACTGTGAGAGCTTGCTCTGTGGTAGGTGCTGTGTCCACTGCTTTCCCTGTAGGATCTTATCCAGTCCTACCACAGTCCTGTGCTAAAGGGACTCTTATTAGTCCATTTCACAGATGATTGAGGCTCAAATCAGTAGCACAGTCAGTGGCAGCTGGAGCCTGCGTTTGAGTCCAGCCCAACCTCTGAATGACGCCATGAACCCTATGGCAGGGAAGAGCCCCAGTGTGGAGGCGACCTCTGCAGGACTGTGGTCATTGTGATGATGGACTTCCAGGTGACAATGATATGAAGGTGATAGCAATGTGATGAGAGCTGAGACTTGAGCGCATAAACTAGGACATGGGTCCTTTACACTTGCCAACACATTTATACTCAAAGCAATTCTTTCTTTCTTTTTTTTTTTTTTTTTAGAGACAGAGTGTCACTCTGCTGCTTAGGCTAGAGTACAAAGGCATCAGCCAAGCTCACAGCAACCTCACACTCCCGGGCTCAAGCGATCCTACTGCCTCAGCCTCCTGAGTAACTGGGAAAACAGGTGCCCACCACAACACCTGTCTGATTTTTTCTGTTTTTAGTAGAGATGGGTCTCACTCGTGCTCAAACTGGTCTGGAACTCCGGAGCTCAGGTGATCCACCCACCTTGGCCTCCCAGAGTGCTGGGATTACGGGCATGAGCCACCGAGCTTGGCCTGTACTCAAAGCAATTGTATAAGGCAGGCACCATTATTATTATACCTTGTTTCAGATAAGGAAACTAAGGACCAGAGAAGTTAACATTAAGATCGCAGAGTGCAATGCTTCTTGGAGGCTGGGCTTTATGAGTGTGGCTCCTTAATGCATTGAGTGGAGTTGGTAGGAGCTAAGCAGGTTGGCTAAGGAGGGATAAGACTCCTGCCTGCCCCAGCTACAGACATTTCTAGCCACAGCCTGGAGAATGGGCAGGAGGATGAGCAGCACAAGGCCGCTTTTCTGCACATTCTCCTCCAAACAGGCACCCCTCTGTCCCCAGCTGAAACTGAGCGTGCACTCCTGAGCACCGGGAGCAACCTGCAGCGCCTCATTCAGGCATTGTTATTGCTGTTGTTGGAAGAGGATGGAAGTGGAGCACTTTCCATCTGACTGCTGGGTGCAGGTCATTTTTACATATATTCTCACATTTATACACACACAGATTGGGAGCTCAAGGACAGTAGATAGCTTTTCCAGGCCCCTCAAGACCCAGCTATTGTCTACATACCCTCTAGGTGCCCCAGGGGACCCGCCATGGGGCTCACCACACCATATTGGGGTCGCCTGCTGATTTGGTGACTCACTTGTCCTTCCCTCTAGACCACAGTGTTTTGTAAGGACCTGGAGAGTCTCTTATTTCCCACTGTGTCCCCAACCTGGGGTCAGCCCAGTCCCTGACACAGCAAAACTTCAGGGCACATTTGCTGAATATACTGCAGATTGAACGAATATGTATATGTGGCCCCTCGGCAAGCTAGTGGGCACTCTTGTTTCCATCACTCTCAGAAATGACCATTTTCGCTGAACTGGCCTCTTTTCTATCCAGTATCACTGTGCAGGGGCCTGGGCTGGGGCTGATGGCTGTGCCTGCCAGGCAGGTTTGGGTTACTCGCAGGCTCTGGTGTGTGTGGGCCTTCCCAGCTCTCTCTGTGCCCTTCTGAGCTGGGACCCAGTCATAGCCACTCATTTGCCAAAGTTGACTCCAACCACCCTTAAATCTCTCTATGCTAAAGTAAATGGCACTTGCCATGGTCCCCTGCACGCCAACCACCAGTGAGCTTATCATCACTGCCTGCTGCCCTCCTGAGCCTCGCCACATCCCAGATCCCCTGACACTGTGCCGCGTGCAGCAGGTAACAAGCAGCCTCCCTAAGCCAGCAAAGGCCCTGTTTGAACTCCCGTGGCACCTGTGGCTTGGGGCATTCTGAGTACTCTATAGCTCTAAGTGGCAGACAGAAGCGTCTGCTGACAAATCTTGCTTCAAGTGGAGTAAGGTGTGTTTTTGACAAGGAGGACCTTTGAATCTCTGCTGTGTCTGTGTCCACAGGTGCTAAGGTGAGTGAGCATTTTCAAGGCAGCCCACTCCGAGCAGTCGGGCAAGACAGTAGAAATGAATCTTAGTTTCAATACTTATTCCTACCCTGAGCCTGGCACTGTGCTTCCGGGTTTACAGATTAATATGAACGTGTGTGATTGCAAACATCACCGGTAGATTGCATTTAACCACATGAGATGCCATCTCAGAGAAGTTAAATAAGATGCCCAGAGTCACACCGATGGGTAGTAGCAGAGCTGAGTGTGTCTAAGGGTCTTTAACCTCCATGGCGTAGGAAGTAAATCTCCACCCCTGCCCTCTCCACCTGTACAGGACTGGACAGCCACACCACGGTGCCGTTTACACTCCTTTCTACCATACTCCTGGGACATCTGTGGACAAGGAATTGCACATGAGAAATAAAAGGAAATAAAAAAAATCCCAGAAAACCAGAGGGGAAAAAAGGAAAAACAGAGCCCCTGAGATCACTACAGCTGTCAGGGAACTGAAGAACGCACCTACGGGTGGTTTTATTTATTAATCTGTTCATTTCTATCATCCGAAAAACTAAAAAGTGCAGACAGCACAGCAGGTGAAAAGATGACATGGCTTTTCACACATGTTAAATTAATAATCGTGAGCACTGCACAACAAATTCCATTTCCCAAACCTTGGCCTGCTAGAAACTTTTATTGGGGAGAGTTTCTTCATTTCAGTGAAACATTTATCAAGTGATGTTGCTGTTGATGAAACATTTTTTTTTCCATCCAAATAGTTAATTCCTTTCTGATTTTATAACTTGGATTTCCTAAATCATTCTGCCTAAGTCATGACAGTGACTGGAGAGTCACATAGACTTGATCCAAAAACCTCACAGACTCAGGAAGGTTATACAGAAGGATATCGTGTGTAAGTGACACAAGACACATTTGAAGGAGAGGACCATAGCTGCCTGGTCATCCAGCTTCTGTACTTTTTCTACTGAAATGAGAAAATGGGTAAGTTCCAGAGAAGAGACAAAGAGAAAAAGGATCAGTTTATAGGGCAAAGAGCTGGTGTAGGAGACATCTTGTCTCATATAGTCCCCTAGTTCTCATAGTCTGTGGGGCTGGCAGAGCGTGCAAAGGGAGCCATGCCTAAGGGCTGGCCTCTCCAAGAACCAGCAGGAGCGGGGTGGTAGCCCAGGCATGAGCTCTGCCATAACCCTGCACAGTGGAGGTTCAAGGAGCCATTCACATCTGCCTGTGCAGCCAACAATAAAGATCTATTTCAGAGAAAAGCAAGGATGCACACAGTACACATGCGTGCGGGGAGAGAGTCAGGCAGGAGCAGAGCAGCAGCAGGAGCACAGAGCAGGCCAGTGACCCCCGCGGAGGAGGAGCAGGCTGCAGGGGGCTGGAGAGCCGGCTGTCAGGGAAGGAGAGAGAAAACAGAGTGGTCTATGGCCAAGGCAGCCATAGCACATAGAGGGGTGTAGCTGTTGCCACATCAACATTCTCTTCTGAAAATAAGAAAGGAGGGTCCGGGATTCCCCTTGGGGTATGGAAGGATGGCTTCTCTGGGGGCTCCTGGGTAAGTCTGCTGTAGATTCTTGAGGTGGAGGCCCCAGAGGACCCACTTCAATGTTTTGGGTGCCGCCCAAGGGTGACCAGGCTTGTCAGTAACACACGGCCGTTTGTCAGCCACACAGGTTTAGTGCTGCCCCATGAAGACTTCTCCCTAGTCTAGATTTTCCACTGACCATTAGTCCCCAAAACCACGTGGCTCCTAATACCTCAGATTTTCCAAATGACTGATAAGGAAAAATAATACTGACTTCATTCAAAGCCCCAGTTCCTCTATGTGACTGTTTCTGTTGGTACCAAGAAAACTATAAGGAATTATTTTCTGCCCTGAAGAACCCACCATGTAAGTGTTTGCTGAAGACTTTAGCCAGTGCCCGAGTGGCAGCAAACTCAGAGCTTGGTGATCTTGAACAGACCTGGCCCAGATGCCAAGCCAGGGGAAGGGGTCCAGGGGTCAGTAGGGGCATTCAGAATTCCACCAGTTCTGATTTGTACTTAGTTATTATTTATTTGGTAGATAAGCAGGGCAGGGGGAGGTTCAGGAGCCAGGCCAGGAAACCACCGGCCAGTATGTTTAACATCTGGTGTGGGGCGGGGGGTGAGGGGACTCTTGGACGTCAGCTCAGAGGATGTGGTGGGAAAACACCTGGCAGGGCGAGTGGGCTTCGGCAGCGGGAAGCGCGGATCCGGGATCGGAGAGGCCGTGCGGAACGAATCTGTTGGCTGCTTCACGCTCAGGCTGCCCACGTCGAGGGCCTGCGTGGCTGGGTCCCACGGGCTCTGGCCTCTGACCTTGTTTGCTATCAGATACAGGGCTGAAGAGACTAGGAGCACAGCAAGAGACTTAGAGGGGGCCGGTGGGGTGGGTGGGGATGGGGAAGCAAAGAGTGCCTGCTGGAAGCCGCCTTGGCTCTGGGAGTGGGATCTGGAAATGGCAACGTGTGCCTTGGAAAGGACTAAGTGTGGAGGTGGCTGCAGAGGCCACCAACAGAGTATGGTAGGATGGGTGGTGTCCAAGCGCCAATGTCAGGTGGAAGAAGTTGTGGCTGAAATAACGGGGTGTGCCAGGGTGAGCAAGTAGCAAAGAGCCCTGTGAAGGATGAGTGAGGGGGCTGCCAGCCTCGGGGCAGCGAGAGGATGTGGGGACACAGGTGTGGAAGGCAGGGTTCTTCACTGGGGGACCAAGACTGCGGGAGGGGAGGAGGAGTGAGAGCCATTTCAGATGTTCCTAGGAGGTCACACACAGACCAGACTGAATTTTAAGCACTACAGTAAACAGAGTAAAGATGAGTCTTAAAGAAAGACCCTTGAGTCAAGGTCCCCACATGGGATATTTGTTGCTAAATGTCCATGGGCATTATGCCTGCCCTTGCTTTCCTCAGGACCATCACATGGCTTTCTCTGTGGCATCTGAGCTCTGCCTCTTACTATCAGGAGTTAAACTTTCCTGCAGAAAGTCTTTGCAGGTCTCTAATATGGGGGGGGGGGAGGGTCCTTTGGCCTTACTGTGAAATCTGTTCACTTCCTAGGGTTCTTTGGACAAAAACTAGAATCTTCCCCCACATTAAGTTCATTGGTGGGAGAAAGAATGAGAGTAAGTAGGCTTCTTGGAGCTAGCCACATCATTTTTTTCTGGAATCTGGTGAATGTGGGATGTCCCAGGGCTGGGGCTGTGCCCACAGATGAACTGGAATCCTATGCCTCAAAATGACTAAATGATATCCCATAAAAATCTAATAGTGGTCTCTGCTCACTCTCTCTCAGTAGGTCACAAGGTTACTTAAGCTTGTGCTCCCTGAGCTGCCCTTGAGTTGAGCTTGGGTAGGGGGCAGCAATATAAGCAGAGGTGGCCCCAGGACACCTCTTCTTTTGCATTAGGAATAGATGCTTGGAGGAGAGAAAGAGAGCTTTTCAAGAAGAAAGAAGATCAGAAGAAGATCTTACAGAGAACACAGGATTAAAGCTGGTCCCGGGGAGTGGGTTGATTTCTACTACTGGAAGTGGAAAAGAGTCACCCAGGTGGAAAAATGCAAAGGTGAAGATCCACAGGCATGAGCTCTGGGGGTCACTCAGAAGAGAGTGAATAACCAGCCTGTCCACCTATTGAACCTATTGAATGCTTTTGTGGGGAAGAAGCATGAGGGTTTGGGTCAGGTTGCCAGAGTTCTAAAATATCAGACCAAGGACTACCCTGAAGGCATCAACACTGTGGGTTAAGGTCTGCTGAGCACCTACTGTGCCTTGCCCAATCATATTCTCATTTAAACATACGACAACTCCATACAGTAGGCCTTTCACAATTATTAGGATGGATAATGTTACGTCTGTTTTACTGACGAGGAAACTGAGGCTCAGAGAAATCAAGTCATCAGGGAGCGGTGTTGAGGTTTTGAGCAGAGAGCAGGTGGGAAGGAGGACCGGCATATTCCTTCATGAATCTTCACAGCCACTAGTGTATTCAGTGCACGACAAATGCATCATTGTACACATGTGATTTCACTGAACAATCCTGACAAGTCAATGAGGTGGATATTTTCTTAATTTCACTCATGACAACATCAAGGTTCGAGATTGGTTTAGTATATTGCCAAATGCTTCCTCCTAGGACGTGCCCTTGAGTGTGAATTAATACTGAGTTCTTCACCCCCAGCCACGTTCTTCCTCACTCATCGTGCTCTAATGTAACACTGGTGTTTTCCTTCACAAGGTTCTTTTCCTGTCCTCTCTTCTTTTTGTATTTGCTGTTGTGTATTTGCAGATATTGCTGCCTCTGATGATATAGGTCTCATCACACCCTTTCCTTCTTCTCCTGCCTAAAGGGGCTCAGTTTTCTTTTGGATTCACACTAGTTTGTGGTCATCAAGGACAGTTGTATGCCCTATGGATAGGCGATGGGGCCCTATGGTGTGCACAGGAATCTCTGCTTCCCAACCTTGAGACTTTCCACATGAAACTGCACCTCGGGGCTCCAGGTGCCCTGCAGGCTGTGATTTGGCCCAGAGTTCCAGAGCTGAAAGGGACAGCCATGAACACATTATGCTCTGCATTGTCTGGTGATAACATGACATCACAGGAAAGGCTTGGGGACAGACTCAGATGTCAGGGATGAGAGGCTGAGGCAGCATCCTTGGACAGCTGCTGGAAGAGAAAAGCCTTGGGGGAGAATGAGAGCTGGACTGTGTCTCTCTTTGTATCGGCACTCTGAGTGCGGGTTTGTCACTGTTGAGTCAGAAAGGAGACATCCAGGCCAGGGGGAGGGAGAGGAAGTAGGGAGCCTGGCAAGTTGTTGGAGGGACAGATTCTCAGTCAGAGCCTGAGATTCGTCTTTCAGCACCTAACTTCTCAATTCCAGATGGCTTTCCTTAGGGAGTTCTTTTGCCTCTTTACTCTTGGCTCAAGCAGTCAGTGCGTAATGAGAGCCAGAGGTCCTCTCACCTCTGGAAGGGCCAGTGTGACACAGAGACCAGGGAGTGGGTATGAAAGGGCAGGCATTCTGTGGTTGGGGAGGCCGATGTCAAGAGCTTGGGTGTCAATCTAGGTCTGAGCTCACGGTGGTGGAGCTCAGAGAGGTAGCACCTGGGAGCAGCAGCACGTCTGAACTTCAGCCTCACTCTCTGAACTTCTTGTGTCAGGAAACGTGAGCTGGAAATTGCCCCAGAACAGACAGTCCTCTGCTGATCCTCTTTCTTCACTGCTTCCAGAAACAGCAGGGTGTCTTATTTATTTACTCATCTTGGTGGGAACACGATGTCTCAGTGTCCTAGACTGCTACCTCTCGCCTAAGGGTGCACACGTGCCCTGGAGTGGGACCTGGTGTTGGCTGAGCTGCATCGGACGCCGGCTGCAGAGGTATTTTGTTTAGAAGTCTGAGGGGCCGGAGACTGAGGGTTAGGTGTGGGTCTCAGAATTATCCTGGTTCAATGTGATCTGGGTCAGTCTTGGAGCCAGAACATAAATAAATCTGCTCTTAGGGACTTCTGTCTCCTTTCCTGTTCTCACTCATCTTTCTTTTCTTTGTGCTACTCCCCCAGATCCCCTTTTTCTCACCCTCCATAGTGTCCTCCCTGTTAAAGTCTCTAGAAATGCTTCAGAGGGAGTTGTATTCATCAAATATTTAGTGAGTGTCTACTTGCTAGGCCTGGTGTGTGAACTTAAGTGACACATGACCTTGGCCTTTTGACTTGAGTGGCTTCCAGCACCTTTCAAAGCCTCTTTGCAAACATGTCAGGCCCTGACAAGAATGTGGGAGGGAAGCCCCAGTCCTTGGGAGGCTTTGGGATGGGACAAATGCTGGCCAGCAGACACAGCCAGAATCTGGGTTCTTAAGTAAACATCCATGAGCCAGCCTCACCCCAGGGCAGAGCAGCAACCACGGTACTGATATTCATTCAGCCCAGAATCCATTCCCAGGTCATCGTTACTGTGTTTGCTTAGTCATTTTAAATTCTAGATCTCCAAGAAAATTCCGTGGAGTTCTGTCGGCTCTTGAGCCTTTGATGTATCTTCACTTAGACCCAGGAGATCCTCTTTGTTCTCTAGACTGTAGTTCATCTGGGGTTTGCTTTGTAAGAGCAGATATCTGAGGAGTTCAGCCATACTGTAGTCTTCTGTCCGGGTGGGGAACTGGCTCGGTTGCCTGCACACAAAGGGTCTGCACCTGGCCGGAGGACAAGCGTCCCCAGTCCTGCAGAGAACATTAGCAACACCTTGTCTGCCACCATAGTAGGCATGAGACAAGACCCGGTCGGGGAGCAGGAGGAGGGGTGAGGGCAGATCTGCGATGGGACAGACATTCCTACCATGAGCTCAGCCATGGGCCCTGCCCTCTTGGTGGTCTCTTGCCTCCTCCCAGATTCAGAGCTGGCCCTCTTTCTCCCTCCTGCCACCCACTGTTGGGGCTCTGGGAATGTTATTCTTTTCCATTTAAAGGCATTCCATTTCATGTGTAATTAAATGTGTGGTATTCAATTAATGTTTGTTTCTGAGCCTTTTTGGCAGCCTGAGACCCTAGGGGCTGGTTAGTGCAGAGAAAATACACGCTTCCCAGAGATCCTCCCTGCCTCCCCCTGTTCCCTCTTCCTCTCCTGCCAAGAATTTCCCTGCTTCCTCACGCACTTGGTCACCTTCAGGGTTCACCTGGTAATGGGCGAGCGCCTGAGGCCATGGAGACCCTCTGCTCCTCTGTGTGGCAGTGGAGTCTGGAACTTCTGCATTCTGTTGCCACGTTCATCTGCAAAAGACACCCTGGCTGCTCACATTGAGCTCAGGTGGTGGTGACCAAAGGTGGCAAGAACAGGTTCCATGATGAAGCAGCATTCTCTCTCTTTATAAATGTCATTGCTTTCTACTGCACAGCAGTGCCAACCAGAGAGCAAAGGCTCTCTGTGGAGCAGGACTTGCAGAGGTGCGGGGGCTGCCATGACCAAAGGATGGCAAAGAGGCACAGTTGGTCTGCTCAGACTCACCTTTAGCATCCCATGGGGCACTTCTCAGCATGGGGACCTGGGGTAAATTACATAGTCACCTTGAGTGAGGGTTACCTTCCTCATCTGTAGCATGGGGACAGCAACATCTTGTGTTAAAGAGAGCGGTAAAGACGAGTCAGTGTCCAGTGTTCAGCCCTGGGCCTGGCTCGGTGATGGCAGTTATCTTTGTCAGTAAGAAGGGTACAAAGGGGTGACAATATGCTTAAAGAGGTAAGTGCAGAGTAGATGGAGTCTACCAGGGAAGGAGCTGAGAGGACTCTACAGTGAGGCCGGGAACCACTAGGAACTGGGTATTGTCAGGGACTGGGGAAGAAGAATATGGCAGGGTAGGTGGGAAGACCCAGTCACAGGGCCGCCCTGGGAGGCCGGTTTGTGAACCCCTTAGACCCCTGCCATCAGGGAAGGACTGTCTCCCGCTGTCTGCATGCGTGGCCCAGAGGATGATTAGCCACAGTGCTAAAGTGGTGAATAACTTGTACTAAGGTGATCAGGGTCTGACTGCAGGAGCGTGCTCCCTGTGGGACCGAATCTGCTGCTTGACACACAGCAGGGCTCAGATCACCGTTATTTATAACCGTCAACCTCGGGAAATCTGTCTTTTCTCTGCTGATCAATACCAATCTCGAGTAGGTGGCTGTCTCTGTCCTTTGATATCTTTATTCCATTGTCTGACCAACCTCCTCCCGCAAACTATTTCAGCCTCTGAAGGAGGAAGAGGTCGACGTCATGGTGGCAGTACTGGGCGGACTGCTGGTGACCCCTGCATCAGAGCTGGCTCACTCCTGAGCAACCTCATTCAAGCCATTTTATTTTAGGAGAAAATTATCATGCTTCCTCCAAGTCTCTTTTCCAAGCCACTATTTTGTTCTAATGGTAGAACTCTTAGTTAATGTGAAAATTTTAGGGACAGGAGAGAAACACATTTGTTAAAAGTCTGTTACATTTCGGATCTTTACTATCATCTCTATTATTTAAAAATTTTAAATTGGTCCTCTTAACAGTTCTGGCAAATTGATGTCCGTGTTCTTATTCTACAGATAAGGAACTGGAGGTTTGGAGAGGAAAGGATGCAATTGGTAGGTGGCAGGATTAGAATTCCAATGTGGACTTTTGTTTGTTTGTTTCTGAGGTCTCTACTCTTCTGGCAGCACCATTCTTGGCAGGTTTTTTTGGCTCCCCTTTCCAGGGGAAGACTGAGCAGTTTATACACACCACCCTCCCTCTACCCTCATTTTCCTGGAACAGAGCTGTAAAGCTAACAGTAGTCACCTCTGCCCAACTGTGCCAGTGTGTCCAGCGGCCGTGTGCATATCTCCCTCCCTTCCCCTGTTCAGGTAGCCCAGGTGACCAGAGGCAGCAGGAGGGATAAGCCACCTGCCTACTGATCCCTCTGGGCTCTGAGGTCTTCCATCCAGAGGTGTCTGCTGACCTTGCTGGATTAGAGATTCTTCTCTAGATCAAACTTTCTGCAGGCCTGGAAGACCTCCCAGAAGTGAATTCCACACATATGGAACAATTATCTTGGTCCCCACTCAGAGGAAGAATTCTTGGAGTAGTCACTGAAACACAGAAATCCTCATTCTCTATCCGTGTCAGATGAACCATTGTCCTATAGGAGTGAGACCTACAGGTGGCTCCCTGTCATGGAACCCAGTTGGTGGCTGTCTCAAAAAAGCAGCCTCTCCACTTATGGGCCAGCCTCCTATTTTCTCCAGCAGCTCATTCCTTGCTGGATACTGGGAGGCCTTCCCACGGCCCCTCTTCCTTTCTCCTTTTCCAGTGTCCTGATGTCTGAGCCCTGTGACCCAGACTCAGCTGGGCTCGCCAGCCAAGCAATAAAAGGAGATTGATGCCCTCTCCTCCTAGAAAAATCCATCACTTTTGGCATGCAGGTCAGATGGCTTCACCAGAGGCAGCTCTGAGAAGCCCAGTGTGAACTAAAAGTATGCACAAGTAGAGACCCAAATAGACGTGCAGACGTCAGAAATGAAACGGCTCGCTCCAGCCATTCCCACACTCCGCCCCACCCACACCCCTTTCCCCAGAGCTCTCGCTGCTCTGAGCCTGCTATTTCCCTTGGGAAAATGCTGTAATAGAGTCCCAGGAGGAGCAGCAAAGGGAGAGTTGGGCAGAAATAGAAGGTGGCAGGAGATGGAGGCTTGAGCATGTGTACACCAGATCATTTTAGAGGCCATAAAGTCTAGGAGGACAGAGTCAAGGTTGCCTAATGTAGAGGAAAGAACGCAGGCTCAAGAATCACAAAAAGAAGAGCAAGCCCTCCCTTGGCCACTGTTTGCCTCTGCGATTGGAAACATTGCCCCTCTGTTTTCTCATCTATGAAAAGGGCAGAATAACGCTTATCACTTGGGGTTATTAAGAGAACGAAATGCTGAAAATGTAGCAGGATTGGGCACACATTAAATCCCTTTGTCCTACTTCTTCCTTGGTGGGTTCTGGGAAAGAAGCTGCTTGGATGATATTTTAGAGTCTCAAGTCTTGTTGGTGCATGGGGTTGGCCACATGGAAGTGATTTCCCATGTATGTTTGGCCTAAATCCAGCTACTCTCTGCCAAGGTTCCCCTGTTACCTTGTGGAGCTTCTTATCCCTTTGGCCAGGAACTAGCTGTCCCCTGGGGGGAGGATTTATGATACGATGGAATTCTGCCCCTTCTCAGATCTCACCACTCTGCCCAGTGCTAAGTGCAAGCTTGGTGTCAAAGTGCTTTTACCCCAAAGACAACTAGGATAAGTCAAGGCTATTTTATTCTGAGCCACTGAGTATTTTCACATCTATGAAAAAGATCTGTTTGCACATTTGTGGAAGACACTTTTCATCTTCTGGCTTGGCCTTTTTCATGCACTGGAATTTCTGGTAATGAGCTCATGTGCCTCCTGTTACCCTCAAGGTTCTCAATGTCAAAGCTCTCCCTGCCCACAGCTGGGGATTTGCGGCAGCTGCCAGGAGCTCAACTCTTAGAATGTTTAGGGAGGGCTGGGAAACCATCCCCTGGGTGCTGCTTCCACTCAGCTTGTCTCACTCTTTCAGGGACCAACGACTCTTACGGCTGAGGGAGGGTGTGCAGAAGGAAGGATTCCAAGACTTGAGTTAGGCTAGACGCAGCAGCTGAGAATCAGTCTGTCTCCCTGTGAAGCTCCTTCATTCTCATTTGCATTCACCATAGTGGGGAGTGAGAAGTTCCAAGAGGATCTCCCAGCCCAGAGTTGGACTTCAAGACCCAGGAAAATATATAATAGTGTTTTTGCCTTTATAAAGATGTTTCCAGAACACAAGAAGGCAAGGAAGGGATGATCTCCAGTGCATGGATGGGCAGTTGAGGCTCTGAGAGGGGAGACTTGATCCACAGAGCCGGTGGGTGGAGCTTGGAGGTGAGAATAAGACTCCTGACCTCCTCCTAGTCTTCTGGGAGTGAGGCAAAACTAAATTACTTATGGACAAGGTTTTAATACTTGTTGAGGCAAAGCTATAAATCTGAACATCTTCTTTCAGCTGGTTAATTCCTCATCCCACCAAAAAAGTCCTGGTTCCTGCAGCAACAGCACCTGGGAACTTAGAAATGCACATTCTCAGGTCCCAAACTGAACCTATTGGATCGAGTTTCTGGGGGAGGAGCCCAGTCATCTGTTTTTGCAAGCCCTCTAGGTGATTCTGATGCAGGCTCACGTTTCAGGAGGATTTTCCTGTTGTAATACAGAGGGATAGTTGGAGGGATCTGAGGCTTTTTGTATGTTTTCGCACTCTGGATAGCACGCCTGTCCAATTCAACTGGCAAGTGGGCATGCCTGAGTTGGCCCTTGTTTCCTCTATTTGTACTATAATATCAATAACAATGAAAATACCAAAGTAAAACCTACATTTTTGAGGACATAAAAGTTTACAGACTTCACATGCTATGGCTCAGAGCATAGGCAAGTAGAACTTGTATTACCTGCCCATACCCATTTTAGAGATGAGGAATCTGAGACCTCAGATTTTTCTGTGTGAGCTGCACAAGCCCTTGGAGGAGCCAGGTCTTAATCCAAATATCTCTGGAATCCTGTCCCTTACCCCTCCCTGCATGTTCAGAGATGTGGGCTGGCAGTGTACAGCTGCCACCATCAGCCCCTTCTCTACTCCCAGCCTATTCCAGGACACTCAGCTCATAGGCCCCCCTGTCCATTCACCTGGGAATGATCAGGCAACATGAACAGATGGCCTCCCAAGGGACAGGTCCTGACCTCCCATTTTCTCTCAGTGGGAGGCTCATTAGCCTTCCCCTTCAAGGTCAACAAATACCATTCCTCAGAGGCTGGGAAATAGAGACTGAGGGTGTAAGGAACGGAACCCATTTAATCCCTTGCCTAAAGGCTGGGATTGCTGCTCTGTGGCTGGGAGTGTCCTCTGTCTTGGGGGCAGGAGCTGATAACAGGGTGCAGGCGGATGCTTTCTCCGACAAATCCTCACCAGGTTCATCATCTGGTATTCCACGAGGATACCAAGAACTCTGACTGGAAAACAAAAATGGTTTGTGAAATCTCTGCCAAAAGCAATCCCCAAACCAACCA
Organism: Otolemur garnettii; assembly: GCF_000181295.1. Lineage (NCBI taxonomy): Eukaryota > Metazoa > Chordata > Mammalia > Primates > Galagidae > Otolemur > Otolemur garnettii. The sequence continues at coordinate 11,566,043 of NW_003852424.1, read as the reverse complement.
CACCCGCTAATCTCAGCCTTCCAGCCATGCCCCTCAGTCCCTGCCACATCTCCCCCGCAGGGACAGTCTGTCATGGTCTTCAGCTTGCATTTCTTGACAAAGTCATTTGGGGCAGTCCTCTTTCCTGGTTCTGCAGTGCTCTTCATAATGGTAATACAGGTATTTAATGGGCTCCTGCCTGGCGAACAATGAACGTAAAGGGCAGTGAGTAATCTCCAGCTCGCTCCTTCCACTGCCAGCCCACTGCTTGTACAGCTTTCTCAGAGCATTCTTTCCAAATAGGTGGGAGGGCTGAGGTCACGGCCCTGCTTTCTCCTGGCAGACAGACTTTAATTAGATTGCTAAATTAGCAGAGGCAGCGGCAGCCCTATTCTCTGCACAGACCCTCATTCTAGGGCGGTCTCTGAACTTGCCTTTGATGATCTCATTGGTCTTTCTCTCTCACAGAGAGATCGTAGAGGTTTTCTCCAAATCATTTTAGCAACTGCTTAGTAGTCTCTAACACAAACCAGGTACAGTGTTAGGGTCGTTACAGCTGTAGGTTACCGCAAGAGCCAGTGTGCGTGTCTGGGGGGTGTGTGTGTATGTGCCTATGTGTCTTTAGTTTGTTTCAGGCTCTGGGCCAAGCTCTTTATATGGATTATCTCGTTTGATCTTCACAAAAATTTATCAAGGAAAGTATTCTCATTAATCTCATTTTACAGATGAGGAAATTGAAGCTCTGAAGTTAAACAACTTTCCCAAGCTCAAAAAAAAAACCAAAAAAAACCCCCCAAAAACAGTAAGTGGGTAGAGCCAGGATTCAGACTCTGTTTTTAATGATAACCTAGAAACCTAAGAGTCTGCTAGAAATGCAGATTCTCAGACCCAATGACTCAGAATCTGCATTTTAATCTGCAAGGTCACCAGGGGATTCACGTGTACAATAGCTGAGGAGATTGCATTATACTATCTCTAACAACTATAGGTAATTAATACCAGGGTTCTGCATATCTCACCATTGACTCTGTTTTCTAGCAGAGAGGCTGTGGTTTTCAGGGGTGAGGGGCTAGGCTGGGGTAGTGCTGAGATTTGATTCTGGGTCGGACTGTCAAAATACCAAGCTATGTCCGTTTTCATGCCAAAGCTGGGGTGCTGGAGAGTTTTCCTTTCCCTGCCATGGGCTCAGAACCAGGTTTTCCACCCTAGACCCCTATGCTTTCTTATCTCCCTGTGCCACCATACAAAGACAAGCACAGAGGACTGACTTTGCTCCCCTCCTCTCTGTCCCCTCCTACAGATGTGCAGCACATCAAGAGGAGAGACATCGTGTTGAAGCGAGAACTGGGCGAGGGAGCCTTTGGGAAGGTCTTCCTGGCCGAGTGCTACAACCTCAGTCCAACCAAGGACAAGATGCTGGTGGCAGTGAAGGTAAAGCATGGGGCCATGTGGGCGCCAGGAAGAGGGCTGGCTGAGGGCCCTGGGAGGGGGAGGGAGAGGCCCACCTCATTGGAGAAGACAGTGCTTCAATGAACTTTCTTAGATGCAATCAGGGGACCTTGCTCCAAGGTCAATGATGTTTCCTCTGGACCGAAAATGACTTATGTTGGCTTCAGAGGTCAAGAGCTGCAGCGCTTGAGAGGACCATGCCTGGAGGATGGTCCAGTTCTGCCTCTGAATGGATCTGCTTTTATTCTGATGGCCTTGGCTGATCCTATAACCTCTTGAGTGGTTCTGCAGGATGTGTTGTCTATGCCTGAACCGTTGCTTGATCACCCCTGAGGAGTAGAGTTGATGCAGTGTGGACTGTCCAAGGAGACCAGGGCAGCCACTGTTCAGGGGAACAGGCATCACTGGGAATAGAAAGAGAACAGGTGGGGGCAGGGCAGGCAGGTGCCTTTGTTTTAGTGCTGGGAGAATAGCGCATAAGGTCCAAGAAATTCTCAGATGCTTCCCACAGCACCCAGGTTTGGATCCCAGGGTGCTGCATGCTTGGGGTGACCTTCTCCTGGCAGCTGCTGACGGGTCCCTTAAGCACAGGGCTTTCGTGTTTTTCAGCCACCTGGCTGATTTGCAGGAAGAGCTGCATTGCTTGGGGCAGTAGCAAAGCACTTTGCTGCTACCACCGGTTGCCCTCCTGACCATTTCTCCAGCAGTGAATAACTTCTCTTTGTAAACCAATGTTGGACAAACCTTTGAACATAGTTGACACAAAAAAGATTCAAGTAGTCTCAGAGTGACGCACAGTTCTCTGGAGCCCTGCTCTAGAGTGTGGAGTGGCTTCCTTGGGTGCTTCTGAGGACAGTGTGGCATCTGCACGGTGAGATGTGGGCAGGAGCAAGCGACCGAGCCCCCACGAGGACACTCACCCAGCCTTAGCAGCATCCTAGCCTTAGCACTAAGGGGTCAGGCTAAAACTCTGACAGGAAGCCAGTTTCCCCTTTCTGTGACTTTTTGTCTCCGTATTGATAGTCCTGGGCTTCTGTAGATGGTTTCCATCCCCAGAGAACAAATGACCTCCATAGATAAAGGCAGTGCAGTACAATGTCCTGCCACAGCATGGGCATCAGCTGCGTGTGAATTCCAGCTCTACCACCCATTAGCTATGTGACCTCGTGCAAGACACTTAACCTTTTGAGGCCTCAATTTCTTTATCTGTATAATGGGAATATTAATAGCTAATCCTCAGAATGTTGGTGATGAAATTGCATCAGGTGTATATATATAATCCTTAACACAGTGCGTGGGACTTAGGAAGTGCTCAGTAAAGAGTAGCTGTTATTTCTTTGTATCATCATCATGAGCGGATATTACTGAATGTGCTTAGATGCGTGACATATGACCTGCCAAGCTTGCACTGACAATCTAGAATTGAGGTTACCCAATTTTTTATCTAAAGGGCCAAAGAGTAATATTTTAGGCTTTGAGGGCCTTACTCAATTCTGCTCGTGTTGTTGGAAAGCAACATAAATAAATAATACATTAACAACGGAGGGTGGCTGTTTTCCAATTTTTTTTTTTTGTATAAAAATCGGCACAGTTTGCCACTCTCTGCCCTAGAAAATAAGGAAGGAACTAGAGCATTGCACCTTAAAATGCTAAGGATGATTATTGCTGGACATTCTGTAAATAAATGTGCTTAAAGTGTCTCCATGGACATGGGACGGTCAGGTGAAAAAGGGTGTCTTTAAACAGCTTGAACCAGGGATGTGGACAGATTCCTCATTCTGTCACTAAGTTGAGAATCTGCATTGCCCCAGTACTTTTAATGTATAGAATGACACTAGTCCACTGGGTGTTCAAACATCCTTCTGGGGCCTGAGGAATGAACTGAACATTTTTGCACTTTAAGCAGGAAATGAAATGATGGCTGAAAACCCTGAGAAATGTTTCCCCTGAGCGGTCTGGCATTAAGGGGCAGTACCCAGACAGACCGGGTAATACAGAAAATGTGTTTCTGTTTTCATCCCTTTAAGAGGGTTTCTTTTTCTCCTCGGGTCTGGGAACTTTGAGGAAACGAGTGCTCTGGGACTGTGCATCATTTGCCAATGGGCGGACTTGCCAGTGATCAGCCCTGGAGAAGCCCATCTCCTCCAGAGAACACCCCAGAAGTTGCACCTCCTGCTCCCTCTTTAGCATTCACTCCTTTACACAGGCTCCTTCCTCGTGAGTTAGTTCTCTGTCGAGGCAGGTTAATTTTGTACTTCTGGAGAACACCTACAACTATAACCCAAAATTATGCTTCCTCAAAATTGTGGTTTTAAATCAGTTGGCAAGAACATTTTGCCCAGCGGTTGCTATGGTGCAAGCAAAGAAGCAGAAATCGCAGCCTGTTTTTTAGATACATGCAGCCTACTGGGGAGATGAGCTGAATGCCCATGAGAGAAAAGGTGAGCAGGACAGGACGGAGCATAATCTGTGTATCTGTGCAGTGTTAAGTGTAGCGATAAAATAATCTAAGACGGTGGAATAGCTGGTGTGACTATGAATAGTCTCTTGGCAAACAGAAGACCTACACAACGTTCAAATCTAGGCAGGCCCCTTCCTTCCCAGAGGAGGGAATGAAGCCCTCCTCTCCGCTGTTTCTATTTTCCCTTCTGACATTCAATGCTCTCTCCCAGGTGAGCCTCCGTGGTCTTTCAACTCATTGAATTGTGATTTAATCTGGTCTAGAGTTTTTCCTGTCTGTGGAGGTTTTTCACCTCAATGACCATATGTAATTTTTTTTTCCCTGAGATTTCTAAGTGGTTTTTTACTTTTGTTATTATTTTAATTTTACTTCTTCCTGATCTTGCTGCATAGCTTCTTATTTAAAAAAATGATTATTATTTCTTCAGTCTCTTAGAGCACTTACTTATTTTAAAAATCTTTATGAGCCTATAAATAAACTGTAGGTCTCCGCAGGAAATTCATGTTCTGGTTATTGGTGATTTTAGTCATTTGGATTTAGCATTATATTTCTTTCAATGTGCCTGAACATCAGCTTCTGGGTTCCTTTTGGTTTGGAGGGCTTTTTGGGTTTTGTCTTGTCTGTTCATGATTTTCAGTTTCAGTTACTTTAAATTCGAGCAGGAGCTTAAAGCATTTGTGAAACAATCTGAGTGCAGAATCTCCGAGTTTAACTATTTCCCCATTTTTTAAAAATAGTTTCTTTTTCCACTCTTAATGGTATTTTTAACCACTGACTTTTAGCAGGTCTTTCAAAAACATTCACCCTAGGCTCCATAAAAGCTCCTAGTCTGCACTCATATTTCATTGGTTTCTAGAACATTTTATTACATTATGTAATTACATTAACAGGTTTAACTGTCATGAATGAATTTGGAAACAATCACAACTGATTCTTGGTAAGCCCCTTTCTGGGACAGAAGTGTCTCTCTCGGTATCCACCTAGCAAGGAGTGCTCAGGGCCTCCTGCTCTGTAGAGGTCATGGGCAGTGCCAGCTAATCTAGACAGGCATGTTGACACAGTTAAGTGGAGAGTTTTTCTGGCCAAAGGGGCAGCAAAGACCCTGAGGCAGATGAAAGTTTGGAGTATACAAGGGACAGAAAGGTCAGTGAGATTGAAGCAAAATGAATGAGCGGGAAGGAGCGTAGGGGAGGAGACCGGGTGGAGAGAGATGAGGAAACCAGACCTCTGGAGGCCGTGAGTGAGTTAAGGAGTTTGAATTTTATCCTGAAACGATGAAAAGCCAGTGTCAAGAAGGCAGGTACATGTACAGGGATAGGTGATAACTATCATCTTCCTCCCTGGGGAAGTCGTTTAGGAATCTCCAGGGAAAGTAACAATGGATTTTGAGGGTCTAAAAGAGAGAAAGGTGGTTTTTATAATTAAAGGGTGTTTTCTGGTGGGAGGGTGTATGTGTGTATGCATTTACCCATTTAGGCCTTTGGACATTTAGAAATGTGTATATCCCTGTGTGTATAATAAAATGGGTTCCAGGATATTAATGAAATCTGAAAAAGAACATCTTTTGAAATACATCCCCCCCCAAAAAAAGAAAAGAATAATGGGAGGGAGAACAACCTTTAGGTTGGAGAAGATGAAGATGTGAAGTGACTCTGAAGCAGTTGGGAGCTGGTGAGAAGGTTGTGTTCTTACCATCCTAGCCTGCTTCCCTTCCACCCAGATAAACAGCTTTCCTGAAATGCTTCTCCCAGGGCAAGGAGGTGAGCATGAGGTCTAATGTGCACAGAGGGGAAGACAGAAAGAAAATGTCTTCAAACGTTAGAAGAAAGAAGGGGAGAGAAGAAGGGCAGATCCCAGCTCTCCTCTTTGTCCCAAGGATATAATGCAAAGGACCTAGCCAGGAGCCTCCCTGGCTTCAAAGACCCCTGGCAAGACCCATCTCTCTGCACCAGTAGTTGGTGGCAATGATAAACACCGGTTCTGTCCCATGCCACTAACTGGAGTCCTATTTTGAGGCTTCCCAGCCATGAAGAAGGTGTTGGATGTGGACTCCACTGAGACAGGCAGGAGAGGTCTCGACCCCATTTTACTCCTTATTATCCCCCTCCTGTCATCTCAGTCTTAATTGTATCAGTTCTTGGGGGTGGGCCCATTGTACCTCTGAACCCCAGAAACTACACCCCCATTTGGCCGTGTTGGTGAACATTTCAGGTTTGACTCAGAAGCTGGAACACCCATCGTGAAGGCAAGGAGAAGAGGCTAAAAGACTAAGCTTGTGCCACACCTCCCAAATGGGGGTCTTACATTGCCTCACAGTGCAGAGTGCCAGGCTGGGGGCTGGTACTGTTCAAGGGCTGAGAACGAAAATACCCCGTGGGTGTCACTGACATCCAGACTGTGGGAGAGGATGATTTAAAGAGATGGAGAGAGGCCATTTGGCTGGCCCCAAATTTGATCTACTTCTCCCTCTCATAAATCCAGACTTCACATAAATCTTTATAGTATCCCATCCCACCCATGCTGGGTTCCTGTTTTTTTTTTTTTTTTTTCCTCCTTCTTCTTCATGAAAATAAATAAATCACTCTCAGTCATCCCATGCCCACACCCCAGCCAATGTAGCTCGGGGCTGCAGCCAGCAGCTGGGTCACCAGAAGAGGCACTCTTTCATCATGACCCTCTGACTTCCCAGATGTCTTTGTTCCGATTGCAGGTGGACACAACAGCCTATTCCTTCATTATTAAGTAGCTTTCTGGAGCAAGCAGCCACAGCTGAAAGGACAGCACATAGAATCAGGTCTGGTAAAAATCAGTGATAGGCTGAAGGAATGGCCCTCCTACTTACTTCTGTCATTGGCCTGCACTCCAAGCCTGGAGCCCTCGCTGGGCCTGGCTGCACTGCTGGCAGCCCATGTGCCTCGCCTTTCCCGACCCTCTCCTCTGCACTGCCACATCTTTTCATTCCTCTGCCCACTGTGCCCTGGGGCCCTAGTGACTAATTCGCCTGATGAATTAATTCAGGCTGGACAGGAAAGTATCCTAGGCTGCAGACCCAAGCTCTTATTTGTTACATAACAACAGTGGCACAAAACACTTCTCCATTCTGAACCTCAGTTTTCTCATCTGTAAAATGGGAAAGTCACACCAGATAACTTTCAACATTTTTATCAGCAGTAGAACCATTTAATCTCAATTTATTTGTAAAACCTCTAAATTTTAAAAAAGAAAAAATAATTTAAAGAAGAATGGAAGGTGTCACTAGTTGAAGTTGGGGTGGGGATTGGTCTCTGGCTGAGAGACAACTGCCCATCCCCAGGGGCCCTAGAAACATTGCTACTGAACTTTGGAGTACCATGAGGCCCACTAGGCGATTACTGAGGTCCATCGTAACTCCAAGTTTCTATCATTTGAGATATGTGAATGCAGCCTAAACAATTCTGTGCCTCAGTTTCTCCAAGTCCAGAGACAAGCATGTGAGAGCAGATGCTATCTAGGGCCTTTTCTGGGCTAGGACTCCATCATCTCTGATGTGTACTAGTGACTGAAGTTTGATGGCCCTCCAGATACACCTGCCTTTGTAGATTCACCCAATTACTGTGCCAGGGCAATCCTGGAGGTATCAGCTAACAGGACTGCAGTCTCAGGAGAAAGGGCTCTGGCTAGGAAGCCTTTTGGCACCTGCATGACCTACAGGAAGGGTCAGTCTGCTTGAATAAACAGAAAAGTCCAGATGCAAACAGACTTCCAGTCTGTCAAGATTTTCCCCAGCCTAAGAACACTGAGCAAATGTCACGCACTTACTCGTTGCCTCATGTTGTGTCCATTGAAGCAAGTAGATATTTGGCTTATTTGCCCTCTGACTTCATGGGGAAGGTGGGGAGGCTGGAGAAATGTGGGCACCCAGTTACACGGGCTACTCCTCCAGCAGAAGTCACCCTATTCCTCGTTTCACAGATCAGTGTCCATGCTGGCCTGTGTGACTGTGTCCCATGACTATGCCCTGGATCCAAGGTCCCCCAGATCTGCTCAGAGGCTTCAGCATTGGTCTCATTGTCCCCTCCTGCTGCTTGAAAATCAACGTTTGTGACTCTAGGTCCTCCAGGCCTTATAGGAGGCGGCCTGGTCTGCAGTCTCCTTTATACCTGGGTTTCCCACCCCTATAGAGGTTGAATTATGGCATTGTGGTGGCCTCCAGATGCCGACCTTTCTGTCCTGCATTGGACTTTGTGTATCTGCTTGGTACTGGTGTTTCTGATGCTTCTGTCCATGAACTACTATCCCTGGGACTGTCCCCACCCCACCAAGGGCATCCTCCAATCCCAGTTAGGAGAATGCAAGTGCCTTCGAGAAGCCAAGGTGTTCACTGTGCTCTGCAGATACAGACTCTTTCACATTCTGGAAACAAAGACTCAAAAGCATACGGAGACTTTGTTGCTATGGTGGTCTTCCTGATTTCCAGTGGCCTCTGGGCATGTGCTAATTTACAAAGCTCAGGCAGTTGGGGCACTGGTTCTCACACTTTATTTTAGCTGTGGGACGCTTTCTTCAGAGGAAACAAGGAGCAAGGGCTTTGGCCAGGCCTTCCACCTCTCAGGTCCTCCTGCCCCAACTCACACCCATCTCTGAGGAGGCCCAGGGGCTCTGAGATGACTTATTTGAAATGCCAGTGAGCACAAGGGGTGTGGGTGTGGGTGTCAGGAGATGGGTATCTGTTTCAACCGAGATCAAAACGCTGGAGGAGGAAGGGGTCAGCCCTTGCTGTCATGATTGAGCCTTAAACTCCACTCAAAATTGTATTTATTGGGAATCCAGCAGTGTGTGGCACCAGGCTTCTTCCTGGGAGGGAGGAGAAAAGCCAGCCCTCTTCCTTGTAGTTGCTAAAAGCCAGTGTCCTGCATTGTCCCCAGGCCCTGAAGGACCCTACCCTGGCTGCCCGGAAGGACTTTCAGAGGGAGGCTGAGCTGCTCACCAACCTACAGCATGAGCACATTGTCAAGTTCTACGGAGTGTGCGGTGATGGGGACCCCCTCATCATGGTCTTTGAGTACATGAAGCATGGGGACCTCAACAAGTTCCTGAGGTAAGTGACAATTGTCACCCCCTTCACGGCCCCCTGCCCCAGCCCAGTGATCCCTGAGGACCCACTTCCCCATCTGAACAAAGAGCGAGGAAGAGGAGTGAGAAGGGCTCTGCCATTCTTATACACCTCCTTAGCAGGTGGATTCAGGATTTTGTCTCGGATTTCTAGGGGAAACAAGTCAAGGATGCTAAGACAAATAACCTGGACTCTTCTTCCTGATTCCAAAATGCACAAAGAAGAAGAGCAGGGTCTGGGAGGGATCCAGGAGGAACCAAGAGGGCCCACCAGCCTGTGGCTAAGGCTGTGGGTCGCCCTTCCCAATGGGGGCAAATAACTTCTCCCTTTGATGTCTTAAGTTTCTCACTTGCAAAGTAAGACTAGTACCTTACACTCCTCCTGGAAACCTTCTTGCCAGAGACTTTTTGATGAGGAATAAGAAGGTATAAGGTTATAAACTCATTAGGAGACAGAGATGATTGAAAAAAGTGTGGGGGGGGCAGATTTTCAATGAGTAAATTTTAGAACTATGCCATCTAGTATGACGGCCACTTCTGGCCATTTCAGCTGAGAGTTACACATTGAAGGGTCCATTTTTTTTTCTTTCTTTCTATTTTTTTTTAAATTAAATCATAGCTGTGTACATTAATGCAGTCATGGGGTACAATGTGCTGCCTTTTTTTTTTTTTTGGCCGGGGCTGGGTTTGAACCCTCCACCTCTGGCCTATGGGGCCGGCACCCTACCCTTTTGAGCCACAGGCACCGCCCGCAATGTGCTGGTTTTGTATACCATTTGAAATATTTTCATTAAACTGGTGAAAAGTCTATTGAAAGGTCAATAAAGTTTAAAAATTCAGTTCCTTGGTTGCACTAGATGCAGTTCAAGTCCTCGGTTACCACCTGTGGCTGGTTTCTACTGTACTGGGCAGAGCAGTATAGACATTCCCATTAATAGAAAGTTCTACTGGATAGCACTGTTCCAGAAAGAATGGATTTCTAATAAGAAGAGCTTCCCCAAACCTGCAGCAAGATCATCTAGGTTTTGAGAAGCCCTTGATGAAACTGGTAAGAGATTGGAAGCCAAGCCACAAGTTCAGGATGATGCTTCAGGGTGTGTCCATCTCTTCCCCCAGAGAGGACAGCATCTCATCATTAATGCAGAGTTAGGACTTCTCTGCTTTCCAGAGCTTCTGCTTCCCAATAATGCCTAGATATGGAAGGGGCGGGGCAGCGCTGCAAAGGTCTCTGGGACCCAGGGTCTCAGGAAGCAGGTTGAACGATGGGCCCTGTACATACAGGGCAAGATCTCCACCACAGCCACTATTTGAATCCCATGACCGAGAATGAGGTTTCTGAAGTTCAAATGTAAGTTCTAGAAGCCTCTAGCCCACTAACCACAAACTGAGAAGCAGAACCTTGAAGTGGGGCATTCAATAGGGTTTTACGAGTTTGAGGGAGCAAGGGAAAGACTCGGTGCCAGGTAACAGACTGGAAGAGTCTTTGGAGCATTGCCTATGAGCTGGGTTTCCAAAACATTGGCCCTGGAGGAATCGAGAGTAGGATGTTCTAAGCCTCCTAAACCTGGATTCATAAAGAAATTGGTTCTTTTCCTGAAAACCTCCATTCTTCGCTTAAAACAGACTTGGTTCACATCCTAGAATTGTCATGTCTTAGTTACAACCGGAACAAGTTATTAAACCTTAATTTTCTCTCCTAGAAAACATGACTATTAATAACTGCCTCACAGAGTTGCTACTATAAATATTAAGTGACATATATATATATATGTGTGTTAATGCCTAGATAAGTTTTATAAGTAGCTCAGTGTTCAGCCAAGGGTGGCTGCTCTTAAAGTTATTACTGTTACTATGTTATGAGAACTGAACCGTGGTAGCCTCTAAGCTGGGCTACACCCTTCTCAATACTCAAGACCTTCCTCCCCTGTGCTTCCCTTCCCCTGGGGCCCCAGGTCCATGCCATACCCCCTCCATAGTGCTTTTAGCCCCAAGTGCCACCAGTAGGGGTATAAAGAGCTCCTGGGTGCCTCTCTGTAACAGTGTCACACACGTGAAAAGGAAAAGGGAGTAGAAAGAAGATAAAGAGGGAGAGGCCAGAGTAAAGGAAAGAAGAAAAATCAGCACAAAAGAAACAAAAAAGGAAGGCATGAGGTGAGGGGCAGCCCTGGTGACCCATAACACACCCCCTCCTTGCCTGGGGTGGGCAGCAGAGGGAAGACGTGCGTGTGAGCACGATTCTACAAGGGCTTGCTCACACTCCTGAGACCTCTGTGTCTCTCTATGAGGGTCCCTTCCTGCAGATAGCATGGAGGAGTCTATCAAAACCCAACAGCCTTCCTGGGCTTGTTTTTGCAGCACAATCTGGAACTGATTCCCAGTAGAAACCTTTAATCTGTCTTCTTAGGCCCTATCAGGTAAGGGTGAGCTCTTCCAGAACACTCTGGGGCAGGAAGCTCTCAGCAACAGGCCACAGTGACCCTTCTCCAGAGGCGGCTCACAGCGGCTCTCACTGACTCAGCCTGGGGACCCCATGCTGGCCTTACCCACTCTCACATCTCCGAGTTGGGGGTGTGCAGAGGTGGGCAGGAGTGCCCGGTAGACAGGAGCGAGAGCTCACCTGCTGAACCCCTTCCTTGTGAGCTGAGTTAGCTCATCATCTGAGGAGCAAGGTAGGCAGAGCCCACCACAGACAGTACAACGAATGTGTTCCTATTTAATGGTGCCTTTCAGCAGAAATTGGAGGAGCAGTAAAGCAGGCAGAGGCCTCACTGTACACCAGGGCTCCTTGGCCCACAACATCATAAATAAGGGCTCTGGCTGTGGTTACGGCTCATTGGGCTTTCTGGAGAAAAAGTGAACACTAAAAGTGACCAATATGACAGGGCAAGGTGTTAGGATGACAAATCCTGGCCTTTGTTTGGGATTGAGGAGTGGTGGGGGCTCCTCAGACCTCTGCTCCAGCGTCAGAAGGCTTTCTATCCAGTCCAGCGACCACACAAAGATACCCAGTCCTGAGCAGTGTGGTGGAGTGGTTAGAAGTGTGGACTTAAGAGGGTCCCTCTGCCACTCAGAACTTGAATGGCTGTGAACAGCATGAGCTGTGGGAGCTGGTGGGAAATGCAAATGAATGAACTCACCTAGCCAATCAGAATCCTTGAGGGTGGGGCCTAGGGCTCTATTGTAACAAACAGTCCTGATGTTCCTTTTGGAAGCTCTCCTTTACAGCCATGTGTCTGGTGTTTTCTTTATTTCAAAACTGCGATAGGAGTAAGTGAATTGCTATACTATTTAAAACAATGAGAGCAGTGCTTGATAAATAGTAAGGACTATGTGAGAGCTAGTGGTTCTTTTTTCATTCACTATTCTGTAATAGACAGCTAGTAGCTGGGAAACTCATGGGTAGCAGTAAGACATTAAAAAGATTAGTTTTATTCCCTATTCCATTTGAATATATCTGCTGTCACCTTAGTTGGGAATCTGGTTGTAGAGTTTCACCCATACCCACACTTAACATAATGTAATTTTAGGTAGATAGAAATAGGCCATAGGCAGCATGGGCAGTCTCAAAAGGAACATTTCATTCATGTCCATGGGGCATTCCAGAGGATAAGGACCCAAGAAGCCCTTCCCCTTTGATCTCCAGATTTCTCTCTGCACCTTCTCTTCTCTCCATTTCCCTACAGGGCCCATGGGCCAGATGCGATGATCCTTGTGGATGGGCAGCCACGCCAAGCCAAGGGTGAGCTAGGGCTCTCCCAAATGCTACACATTGCCAGTCAGATTGCCTCAGGCATGGTCTATCTGGCCTCCCAGCACTTTGTGCACCGGGACCTAGCCACCAGGAACTGCCTGGTTGGAGCCAACTTGCTGGTGAAGATTGGAGACTTCGGCATGTCCAGAGATGTCTACAGCACTGACTACTACAGGGTAAGGTGACTTTCCCAGCTACATTACTCAGTGGCAGAGCTAGCACCTTGCTTACATGTCTTTGTCATTGTCCATTAACCCTGTCACTTTGGCACTCACATATACGTACCTATGCCAGACATGCACTCAATAGTTACCTTTTGGCCACTCCTGGATCTTAACATACCTGTTTATTATTTTCTCACTAGCCCACTCCCCCTCTTGGACATTGGATGGGACTCTCTCTGTACACTGTAATAACATATGCATTGTGTTCTTGCATCAATACTCATTCTTCAAGTAAACATACTCATACATATGTGTGTGTATGCCCCAATACACACCCAGATAAGCCCAACTTGGTGCTGCATTTTGACATTTCCGAACCCAGTCCCCAATTTAGCCTCACCCATGACACATTTTAGTACCTGAATTATTGTGACCATGTAAGAATTTTCTTGATAAGAAGAGGAACCCAAAGTAAAATAGAGAAAAATGGTTGACATGTTGCTGAGTAGGTGATCCAGCTGGCTTAGGCAAGATGAAGAAGCAGGTTGTCTGTTTCTAGCTTTGGTGAGAAGACAGGTTAGGCCTTAGCAAGAGCTTTCTGATTGTCAGCAGAATCATCCTGCTCAGTTTTACTTCCATACAGTTGTCCACTTTACATTAACAGGTGTCATATTTTGTTCCCAGAATTATTTTTTTTCCTTGAGTCTTTGGGAATCTCCCTTCTGTGGATCACTGAGTGGTTCTGACAGTATCACTATTTCCAGGGAAAGGATGACTGGCCATGAGCATCACTTATCTCATCAAGGGGAAATGTGGGTACAACCTAAGACATGGAGATGGGATAATTTCTGCAAACTGGGAGGCAAATGCCTCAAAAATATGGAAAATTTATTTCTGGCATATCAAATGAATGGGGGAGTTGCTTGGCTAGATGGTATAAGGAGAGAGTGAGACAATGTTCTGCAGGTTGAGGAATGCTTTAGTCCATTTGGGCTTCCAGAACATGATACTATAAACTGAGTGGCTTACAAACAACAGAAATTTTTCATGGCTCTGAAGGCTGGGAAGTTCAACATCAAGGCACCAATAGATTCAGTGTCTGGTGAGGGTCTGCTTTCTTGTTCATAGATAACCATCTTCTTGCTATTGTCCTTACATGGCAGATGGGGCAAAGGATCTTTCTGGGGTCTCTTTTTGAAGAGCATTTATCCCATTGGTGAGGATCTTGTCCTCATAACCTAATCACCTCTGAAAGTCTCCACCTGCTAAGAGTATCACCTTGGGGCTTAAGTTTCAACTTGTGAATTTCTGAAGGATAAAAACATTCAGTTTTTGGCCAGGGGTATGGCAGCCTTTTGTTTCATCTTATTTGTGAAAATGAGTGATCATATTGTGAATCAAAGAGCCCAGAAATGACTGTCCTTTCTGCCTGAGCATGGTGGACCAGGAGGCTGGGAATTTGAGGTTAATGCGTGCAGGTCAGCTCTATTTGGGTCTCCTGATGGCTTTGCCTAAAACAAGATCACCCAGACATTAGAAATGCTCACTTGAGACATTTCATTTTTGCAATGTCTCATAAAAAAATGGAGTGTTTGAGGAATGACCTCTATGGTTAGAAAGTGACTTATTTATGGTGCAACCAAAGGATGGCAGATATTTCTGGCACATCGAATGAATGGGGGAGTTGCTTGACTAGAAGGTATAAGGAGAGAGTGAGACAATATTCTGCAGATTGAGGAGTGCATCATGAGAGGACGTACTGCAAAGCAGATCAAAAGTAGGGAAAGGAGAATATCCACAGCAAACTGGGCAACTTCTCTAGCCACTTGCCTTGTGCAGTATCCTCAGACATGGAAAGGAGGTGCCCTGGTGATGACCAGGGCAGACCTGCCAGGAAACATCAAAGTGGGATCTTTCTTTACAGTCTAGAGCCAGGGGTGTCCAACCTGAGGCCTATGGGCCACATGAAAATTATTATTGTTTTGCTAATTTGTAGTGTAATGCAAAAAATATGCATAGAACTTGTAAAATGCTCATTCAGCTGTTATTTAATGTGTGGCTCAAGAGAACACTTATCAGTTCAAATGTATATCAGAAAAGAAAAAAGATTGTACACCCTGGTTTCAGTCATTTCCAAGTAAGGCATTGGTGAGGTTATTAAGGGGCCCACGGGCCATAGATTTCTTAGAGTCAGCTGGAGCTGACACTGTTTAATTGCTTTTGCACTATGTACGATGGGGTTTGCTGGCCTAACTGAGCTCAGATTTATGTCATGAAAGCAAGGGATGGCTCATTGTTTTTTGTGTTTTTCTTTTTTGCTTGCAAGGCAAATATTTGATTGGATAAAGCTGGTATCTACTTGCTGGCTTCAACAGGGCCTTGGGAAACCATGTCTGGGTAGAATGTGCTAATTGGGCCTTCAAACTTGCTTCTAGGTGTGCACTTGCTATGTTTCTTGATTCTGAGTTAAAAGAGAGAAAACAGACAATAAAACAATGACATCTCCAAATGATACTTCTTGGCCCTGGGCTTTGACAATTGTGAGCTGTTGCTCTTTACACCTGGCAGAGCTATGAGAATAAATCTACCTCATTCCTACAGGTGTCAGGGCAGATTGGAACTTAAGGAAGGGAGAGTGAGATGGGGAAACATGCATACTCCAGGTATCCTCAATTTCTTCCTTATGGGTTCTAAGCCAGGTGTTAGCTGAGGCCAGCTGGCTTGAAATGTGCATCTGTGGTCCCAAGGAAGTGTGAAGAAGAAAGGAGCTATTACAGTAAAACTCATCACACCCTTGGAAAACTGTGCATTCCACTGATGGTGGGTAGGTAATGTCCTTTATTCAAAGACCAGCTTGTACAATAACTTCATGTTCACTAACTCATAATGTCCTGATGTATACATACCTCCCCCTTCCCTACTTTTCTGTAAAATGAAAACCTAAAGTAGATTTGCCTGATGTCACATCAAAATGAAACCCATAGTCTCAGTTTCTGTATTAGAAGTCATTGGCGTGACAAGGGAATTCTTGGATTTGGGCCCAATTTTATTACTACCTGTGTTCACATCCTAATGTGTGACCATCATTAGTGGTCATGTGACCTCAATGTAGTTTCCCCTAACCTTTGTTCAATTTTCCTATTTTTAAAATGAGGACAGAAATAGTCACTTAATAGAGTTATGTTGATGTTAAGCAAGTTCTTTAATTTGTGTAAAGAGCCTGTAGTAAATACTTACTTGATAAATTCTCATTTAATTATCTTACTAGTCTTCCTCACACCCAAGGTAAGAAAACCCCAAGGATAATCTTATTTCTATGTGAAATTCCTGAGACAGAGAGAGGGATTGCCTGACCACTGGAAAATAAACTGGATCTTTGAGCTGATCACCCCAGGAAAATGTCTTTCTTACAGTTTCAACTTATATAGAAATACTGGGTCATTAGTAGTTGCCTCTTCTTTTGATAAGTGTTTATATGGTCTTGCTCATGAATCTTGCAGCTAAGATGATTTATATGAGACTTCTTTGTTCAGTACACACGGCTAAGGCCTTGGGGTAATACTGTGATTTGTCAGTTAGTGAGAACACTGTGAAGGATTTGCTCCATTAGCTGACAGCTTGGGACAGGTTTGCACCTATCTGCTACCACTGATTCCTAAAATCAGTTGGGCCTATGAGTTTGCTAGATTCTCATGCCTAATATTGCTAAATACAGATGATGCAGATCTGTGTGTATGTGTGTGTGCATGACATCTGTGTGTGTGACGTCTGTGTTTGTCTGCTCAGTGCAAATTGTGGAGTGCACACGGGAGGGCAGAGGGAGAAGTGGAGATGATAAACTCCTCCTTACATTCTTTCTTTTTCATTTTTAATTTCTTAAAACAAAGAGACACCATCTGGCTCATGCATAAGTGGTATGCAAACGACTTACAAAGGTGAACTGCCTAATTTCCTGTTACACATTTGGAAAGGGAAAACAAACATCCCTGCACCAGAGTAGCAGAGCGATTTGTTCTCTCTTCTTAAGATGGTCGCAAGGACAGACACCTTTTCCTTCTTTGGATCTCTGCTTCAATGCTTCCAAGGTTCCCTTTAAAATGCCTTTGATAGGGGTGGGGTTTTGATAACCTCGTACCTTTCTCAGAAGCTCAGAGAACACTAAGAGATTGAGAGTCACATCTAGAATTGAAGTTCAAATGTCCTAAGGGGAAGGAGCTTGAGATTCTACAATGTAAATGTTTCAGATGTTTTGATTTGGATGGGCAGTGGGTGGGTGGGGGTGCAACATGCTGAGATCCAGGAGGAATGATGGGAGGGGATTGGTGCTCTGATCATATTGATTGAAGAACCAGGAGTGTGCCTTTCTGTTCATCCTGCCCAGTGCCTAGCACAGGGCCTGGCACTGTGCAGAGCAACAGTGAAAATATGGGACAAATGAAATCAGAAAGGGAATTTGAAATTAGACAGGAAGTGGGCCAAGCTAGATCAAGAGAAACCTACACAAGGGATCAGATCTCCACCAATGAGGTGAGTCTGTGCAGATGATGCTGGGATCTGGGCAGGAGGTGGCAGGGATGAGTCCTGCCCCAGTGTATAGGTGCAATGTCTGGGAAGCCTGCTCACAGGAGGCAGGTGAGTGGACGGTAAAGTCAGAGATGACTCATTTATCATCAAAAGTAGGGTTCTGGCAAGGGATAGAGCAAGTGGTAGAAGATGAAGAGGGAGGTATGCCAAGACCCCGATGGCCACACAGATGGGTACCATGTGGCAGGAGTGTCAGCTAAGAGCAAGGCATGGGAGTCTGAGCTGGAGGTTCTTATTTTCAGAAACTCTTAGAAAAATGATAACAGTCATCCTTAAGATGTGGTAATAATTTAGGATAGGTTAATCTGACTAGTAGAGCATTTGATTTTGTGGAAATCATGGTGCCCCCCTGGCAATTATGAAAAAATTACAGGATCTTCGGCCCACACTGTCTGACCTTGCATCTCTGCTCCTATAATGCCTGGGTATCTGATCTTGGGTGAGTTATTTGCCCATTCTATGCCTTCAGCTGCAAAATGGGACTAATATCCTCTATCACATGCATTTGCTGTAAGGACTAACAATTAATAAATATAAAGCTTTTAGGATGATAAATTCTTGATTAATACTAATGACTGTCTTAGTATGTTTTGTGCTGCTATAAAAGAGTGCTACAGATCAGGTAATTTATTAAAGGAAAAAAAGGAAAAGAATTTTCTCTCAGTTTTGGAGACTAAGAAGTCCACAATCAAGGGACCACATTTGGTGAGGGCCTTCTTGCAGTGTTACAATGTGTTGGAAGGTATCACATGGCAAGAGACCAAAAGAGGGCTGAATTCACTTTTATGACAAACCCAGTTTTGTGGTGATGGGCTAATTCCTGTGATAACAATATTAATCTACTCTGAGGGCAGAGTCCTCATAACTTAACCTCTTAAAGGTGCCACCTCTCAACACTGTTGCATTGAGGATTAAGTTTCCAACATGTGAACTTTGGGAGACATGTTCAAATCATATCAATTGCTATTACTATTATTAAAGCTGAAATATAAATGCCTTCTCCAAATTCCAAACGGGCATTCTGGACAAGGCTGACCTAAGTGTATTAGTTAAAGAAGATCAACTGCTGTATCAAATAGATACAAAACCAGAATGGTTCCAATACAAATGGAAACTCATTTCTAGGTCACGTTATAGCATGAGCAGTTGAATTCCTGAAGGATTAGCCCTCCTCCTCTTGGTCATCCACGCTAATGGAGCTCTACCATTTTCCTTCTGTGGTGTCCTTGGTCACCACAGATGTTTATCCCCATTCCAGCAAGCTGGAAGGATACATGGGCACGCAGGAATGTATGTGGGATGTTGTGGGTCTGTTCTGCATGTGGGGCCTGTCACTTTTTCTCATGTCAAGGACTCAGTCATATGGCCTCACTCTTGAAAAGGGAAGCTGAAAGGAGAAGAACATGAATTGTACTGAGCCACTGACAATATCTGCTACAGTAAGGGTGAAGAAAAATGACTTTCTCCTCCAACCTTTCTTCCAAACAGTACCTCATTCTACACCTGATGATTTGTCAGGAAAGGTAGGACAAGCCATCCTTCCTTTCTATTATTGTTTTCTTCCTGAATGTAGAGGTCCTCCATGACTCTGCAGGCTATCCTGCAAGGCTCCTGTTTCTCTTCTGCTTGCAAACTCTTGGTGCCACATGTCATTGTTAAGTCATGGGGGAGCTTGGCTCCACCTGTCATTTTGGTGCTTTGATTTGTCCTCCTGGAGAGCAGAAGCGACACAACCACATGAAAACACATCCTAAGGATTAGATGGGGAAAGGAGTAATGTTCTAAAAAATCAAAATCAAGTGTGGCACCTGTGGCTCAAAGGAGTAGGGCACCAACCCCATATACCAGAGGTGGTGGGTTTAAACCCAGCCCTGGCCACAAAAAAAAAAAAAAAACCCTACAGGAAAAAAAATCAAAATGAAAATATATCCTAAGGATTAGATGAGGAAAGGATCAATGTTCTAAAAAATCAAAGCGAGTCTAACTTAATACATAGGAAAACACATCTAGGAGAAAAATAAGGGAGAAATACAAACTCTAGTAACTTCTATTCCAAATTCATGATGGAAATTAAGAGGAATTCAAAACATGCCTGAAATGCTAACTGAAGCCATCCAGGACTATCCAAAGCAGGCTAAGGTCCCTCACTAAAAACCTGGGTTCTCCTCCAGCAGAGGGTAGAATGGACCCCAGACGCTCTAAGACTTCCTGAAATTATGTGAGCAATGTTGGACGGGGTGTTGTATTTCACTTTTTGAAGGCTCAGAGCTTCCAAGAGAATTCCAAAGATGTTTACAGCCCATTGACTTACTGGAAATGAGTTTCCCAGGATGTCAGTTCTGAGAGAACAAAGCAGAGATTCAGGGACCACATCAATGTGAGGGCTAGGGAGGGAGGCCCCATTCATTAATTTAATCAGAGTCTGAGTCTAAAGCAGAGCTGAGGCTTGAACAGATGGACTCTAAGGTGGCTTCCAGGTTTATAACCAAGAAAATGTTGACTGATTATTGAGTCACCGGAGCTGAGAACCTGGGGTCTTTCAAGTCTTGCTAGCAATTTGTCCCAGGTCTTGAATGGGGAGAGGGCCTTAGATGGAAGTCAGGTGATGGGCAGTGTGTGAAAGAGAGCCAGCGGCCTATGAATTACCTTGTGGTTTGCCATTACCTATAAAAGGTAGCAATGGTGGTATAAACCAACTGACTTTCATGATCACAGAGTGCCACTCTGTCCTGCTCTTTGTTTGGGATTTGGTGAGACCCACCAGGAAACTGGGGCCCTTGTTTCCTGCCCAGACAAGAAGTTTTGAGTTCACTGAGGCAGAGACACCAGGCAAATGAAGATCATGACATGAACTTGAATAACAGTAGAACAGTTGCTGATGACGGTTCCCTGTGCAGCAGCAATGTGCTTGCTCACGCTGAGTCCCCAGATTAGACATTCCAGCCCAGTCACAGCAGCCTGGGAATACTGCTGACTTTGCACTCAGAGGGGAACGTTCTGCAACTCCTTCCTGCTGTCCATAGAAAGAGCAGATCCTACCAAAAGGGAGAAGGGTAGGTGTAGCCGGACACCTAGAACGCCACAGCTGCTTTCGTCTCCATGTGGGCAGTGGCGCCAACCACCGTCAGAATCATAGTTCCTTCCTCTGAGGCTAGGAGCAGGGAGACCTGACCCGGCTGAACTGGCTGAGAGAGGAGCAGCAGGCAGCGTACTGCCAGTCTTTGAGGGTTGTTGACTTACTTGGAGAGGGTTTACCCAGATTTACCCCCATGGTCTTAGCCTAAGGTGACCAGATTTTGACATTGCTAAAGAGGAACACCATTGAGGGGGCGTGGTGGGGGCATGGTGGGGGCGGGGCCTGACAACAATGCAAACTTTGATAAACAGTTCTGGGTAATCACTTCTCAACAATTATTTGTTATTATTACAGTTTAACATTATAAAATTAACAAAAATAATATAAAACTCATATCCTGGCAAAATAGCTACATGGCAGCCAAAAACCGTATATTCCCTTACTGTTCTCCTGCTGATTCGTGCATTCTTTACAAAAATCGGGACTTTTTAAAAAAGCCGTGGGATGCAGGACAAATTGTTAAAAATTAGGACTGTCCCACCAAAAGCGGGACGTCTGGTCACCCTATCTTAGCCATTAACTTCTCCTACTTAGACCCAGGACTCATGGAAGAGAAAGTGATACTGACTGTCAAAGATGAGGAGTCATGCCAGGTGTCCAGTGGCTAGACTCTGAGTAAATGGGCTTGGTTGTTCCTCTGCTATTTTTTGAAATAACTTAATCGTTTGTTACCCTTGTTCCCATTTATGAAAAGAATAACGATGGAGGAGGTTTGTATTCCATTCCTGAGGAATGTGATTTTCCCAGTATTTTTTAAAATCAATTTTTTATTTTGGAGTAACTTTTGATTTTCAAGAAGGTGGCAAAAATAGTATAGAGAGTTCCCATATACTATTCTTCCAATTTTCCCTACGGTTGGCATGGTATGTAACCATGTTACAATTGTCAAAAAAAAAAAATCCACCAAGGCACAACTGATTAACTAAACCATTAAGCATTTGTTTGGAGTTGACCAGTTTTTCCACAAATGTCCGTTTTGTGGTCTCAGATCCACTCTGGGATTTCACATCTCATCAGCCCATTCTTCCTTAAGGACAGTGGGACCACTGTGGCCTAAGAAGGGGTGAGGACAGATCCTCCTTCCCCTCCTTGCGGTCTCTGTTTTGATGCCCCATGTGTAGGAGTGGCACTGGATGCACTGTCAAGGCTCCACAGTTCAGTCTTCTGGAATGGGGACAGGTGAGCTATTATACTGTGTCATACCAAAGCTGAAGAGTTGCTGGGAAATCCTGTGAGGTCTGTAGAAATCCTTTACAGCTATGCGGTCTTGAGCACCCATCTTCCTCTAGCAATTGGATAGGGTTGGAGTTTCTGATAAGGTTTAGAGTAGGAGGCTAGAAGGAGATATGGGGCCTCCTTAAATCACCAGCCCCTAAAACAGAGGTCCTCAAACTTTTTAAACGGGGGCCAGACCATTGGAGGACCGGACTGTGGGCCCTGGGATGAGTCAGCTGCTACACAGGACAGGCAGCGGCAGCAAAAACACCTGGCGGCCCGACAAATGTCCTAGGCAGGCCGCATGTGGCCCGTGGGCCATAGTTTGAGGACACCTGCCCTAAAACGTATGCTTGTTCTTTTTCTTTTTTCAGTTTTGGGAGAGGGTGCCTGGTGCTCATTAGGAGTCAGGGGAACAGAACCGACTTCCAGGTGGTGCTCAGTTGTCTGAGTGCCCGGGTAGGACTGGGTGCCGCAGCACGCACATCTAGAGTGAATTTGGAAAACAACTTAAATGCTAAGACCTGTTAAGCTGTGCAAAGCTGTAGAGGGAATGAACATGGAGGAAGGTGTGGCGGGCAGATTTATGCTAATTGTAGGTGTTACAACCTTATTTCCATGATTAAAGGCAGTGGCTCTGCACACTAATTATCTACTAAATACCAGGCATTTTGCCATTTTGCCATTTTGCGCTGTGAAAGTCTGCTGAAGGACAGGACTGAAACTTAGGGTGCTTTTGTCTCAATGCCAGCTCTGCGTCCGTGTTGCAAATTAGAGACTTCACTTTCATCTACAAAATCTGAAGTCTGAATTTGGGTCACTTTTAGGTTTTACCTTCTATGGGACTAAGTTCTGTGTGTAATGATATGTGAGAAGACTTGGTTTCTTTATCACAGAAGGGAAGGACATGGCCGAAGGTAGCAGAATACAGCCAAATTTGTCTGAGGCCATCGCTATTGTAGCTGTGACCCCAGATCGTAACTGTGCAACACCCCGATAAAGAAAGAGAACAACTTCCAGTTTGGAAACAGGCTCTTTCCATATCACCTAGATCTAGTTTAGTGACTGAAGTTTAATACAGTTTCTGGCCTGCCTTCTTCCTCTCTGAGATATTTAGGGTAATTGGCCAAAAGTCATCCTGGTTAAGAAGAATTACTTAAACAGAATTTCTTCACATGTTTGCAGGGATGGGGATTACCCAAACCCTTCCTTCCATTTCTGCACTCGCATATCTCCATCCTTCCTGGACCATTTTACACTTTGTGTCAGTGCGGTGGTAATACCTGGGGCATCTGCCTGCAACGCAGGCCTTCCAGAAAGTATGGAAGTGAGTACATGTGTTTTCCACATGGGACACTCCAGCAGTCTGGGGTGCAGGTGACCTGGGGAGGGCAGGATGACCAGGATGACTAGGATGCTGAGGCCCCAGCATGTGGGCATTTCCCCCTCCATAGCCTGGGGATAGTAGGCTCGGGGAGTCCTCTACCATCTTTGCTTGTGAGTTATTGGCAACCAGTGACTAATGGGGCAATCAGAACGTCAGACTGGAAGCCGGGAAGCCTCACTGCAGTCCCTGCCATGACTGCTGACGAATCCCTTTCCTGCCTGGGACCTGAGTTTTTCGTTTGTAAAGTGCAGACCTCTTGTCTTTCTTCTTCCTTGTCTGGAGGCTTCTCTTCTCTTCCCAGGTACTGACCACACCAATGGCACTGTTCTCTGCCACCATGTGAAAACCCGGTTGAGAGTTTGAGGGAGGTACTGAATTGTCCCCTGCAGATGCACTGAGGGCCGTGCTGCTTCTTTTCCTGGACCGCGGCTTAAGGGCTCGGTCTGGGTCCTGGTTCAGTGACTCAGTTACTCTGAGGACATTGACTTGAGGTTAGTGTTCCCTACTCTCAACTCAGCTGAAATCCTGACTCTCGGAAGACTAAGTTAGATGCTTAGGGTTTTTTTTTTACAGTAGTCAAACCTTCTCGTTAAATAAAATCTTATAAAGCAGATATACAGACAGACATACAATAAACACAACCACTCTAACAGGAGCCATAGTCATTCTGCCACCCCCTGCCTGCCCTCAGCTGTGGGGATCTTGTAGCACTTTTGGGGAGGGCTGAACACCACGAGCCCTTTAGCAGATTCTCCAGTTAGGATTTAGGGCAGCTGTTCTGGCCACAAATAATAGTGACAGTGGTGACAGCAGGAATGTAGCAGTAGGGAATCGGGGAGCGACTCCACGTCTAGTTCTCCTGCCTCTGTGGCTCAGCAGTGGATTGTGGCAGTCCTCATACCCAAACCTGCAGAAAGAGAAGCACTCGCTTTCCACCTGCTGACTGTGGGGCTTTGGCCATTCGGAGCAGCCTCTGCAAGGCCTCTGAGTTCTTCCTGGAAGGAAACAGTCTTTTGAGACTTTCCCAAAGAAGCCGGAGACCAGGGCTTACTGGCCTCTGATTTATACATGAGGAAATGGAGCTTTGTAGAGGGTTGGTGATGTGTTCAAGACCTGGTTCGGCGCTAGAGCCATTACCCAACCAAGGCATGTGATGCGATCTAGTTTGTGCATTTATTAAACCTTACCTGGCCAGTTTCTTTCCTCTTCTCACACCACATTCCTCAGACATTGACAAGGTCTACATGTGGGTGACAGGATTCAATTCAATTCCCTGACCGTGTATTAGGATGAAGAGAGCACAAGCATGAATATTCGCAAGGAAATTAAAATAAGTTCACAGTTAATATAAGAATGGAAAAAATGTATAGCTCTGCCACAAACCAGAGGGAGGCAAAGCACACAAAAGACAGTTGTGATTTTCAAAAGCCCACCTACTTAGGGGAATTACGTGCATCTCCAGGGGTTGTTTGGCAGTCAGTGGTTTGAATTTTAGGAGATCATTCGAACGTGAACTAGCACGGTGTGGCTTGCCAGCCTACACTGAGAATCCATGGGAGATGGATGGAAGGGAATGTTTGCAAGAAAGGGCCAGCATGGCGGCCCTTCAAAGGCCAATGTTTTAATTGGGTTCATTGGTGGATAGTCAGGACGGGGTTGTCATCCGTTTAAGTGTAAATGGGGCCATGTGTGAGGCTAAGTCACCAAGCAGGGCATGATGTATAGGCTGCTGGGAGCTGAGATCCTGAAGGTCATTGCCCTGGCCCAGAAAGTCCTGTGCCATAGTAGGAACAGCTGAGGATGGGAGGGAAGATGTTGGAATCTGTGAAAGGAGGACTGAAGGCCAAGGCCCAGTGACCCAAAGCTGCTTACAGTTTTGGATGGTAATGATGAAAATATAGCCATGAAATTGAGGGATAGGATCAACTTTTAAAATTGCATCATTTAAGCCTGTGGTCCCCATCCTCCAGCCTGCAGAACTCTGCCTCCCTCCAGCCCCAAACCCTGTCTGTGAACAAATTATCTTCCATGGGACTTACAAGGGCCATTGAAGCTTCATCAGTATTTTCCAGCCACTCCTCATCACTCCCATCACCTCCTGAGTTCTGCCTCCTGTCTGATCAGCAGCTGCATCAGATTCTCATAGGAGCGTGAGTCCTCCTGTGAACTGCGCATGCAAGGGACGTAGGTTGTGCGCTCTGCATGAGAACCTAATGCCTGACCATCCGAGGTAGAGATGTAATGTGCTTGAATCATCCCCAAACCAGCCCTGCCCAGGAAAAATTGTCTATTGTGAAACCGGTGCCTGGTATGAAAAAGTTGGGGGCCACAGTTTTAGGCTGCCTGGTTTATTCAGTGTTCCTGAATGTTAGGCACAGATGAACAAATGGCAAATCATTACATTTTAAAGAAACTTGAAGCTGGAGAGAGCCTTAAATGTCATCCACTTCGCCCCTGTGGGCCCAGACAGAATGGCATAAAAATCATCTCAGAGAGATGGTTTGCGCGCTCAATTCCAAGGCATCTCCCTGGTTTCCACAGGTTTCCTTCCTTCTTCCTTCCAGCTGTGGCAAAGTGAAGCTATTATCAGTGAGAGGTTTATCTTTTTCTTTCGAATTCTTAACATATGTTAGAAGTGGAAGTCTCAGTTATGCCAGAATGCTACCTGCTGCAAGGTTTTCTTTATTTCATCTTATAACCTTAGTGGAGATAGGTGTGATGTGTATTATAGAACAGACGTTATAACACTCAGTAAAACTAAGAGGAAACTCCACGTGACAAAGATGGCCTTGTGCTTTTCATGGGTAATTGCTTATATTTTATTCATTGGTCGTATCTTGGCTGTATCTCTCCCTCACCCTGCCAAAATAAGTAAATAAATAGTAGGGTTTTTTTTTCTTTTGCAGTTTTTGGCTGGGGCTGGGTTTGAACCCACCACCTCTGGCATATGGGGCCAGTGCCTACTCCTTTGAGCCACAGGCACCGCACCAGTAGTTTCTTTCTGAGAGCCATTTCCAGTAGTCTCCTAAACTTAAGTCTCATCTCTTTGCAATTTTGAAATCCTGTTGTTTATTTCTGTCAATGAAGGAGGAGCAGGTATGGGGACGGCTATTGGGTGGAAAAGACAGGAGAGATGTTCTACTTGAATATTCTAAGCATATTTCTGTCACAGTCCATCCTCTGGAAAGGAGAGGAGAGGAGAGGTTGCAGGAGCCCCTTGGAAGTGGTGTTGAATCACTCACCTCTCCCCACTCTCAAGGGACAGGGCGTTTAGGGATGCATCCTAACAGGTTTCCTTTCCTTCCTTGAGGAAGGAAACTGAATATCTAACATATAAAGATACATAAATTTCCATACAAATATCTTCTTTACCAGCTGTAATTAAGATATTTGCATGTAAAGAGAACATTGTGTTCCCTTGATTTCCTCCTGGTGGGGAATTGTATTTCTCTCCTAATCCTCAAAGCCCAAGACTTTGTGATCTATCTATGACTAAACAGGAGGAGGAGGAAGGGGAGGACTGGGTCAATACAAAGCAGCACAAATGCAGAATTTTAAGCACATTAAAAAAAAAAAAAAGGCAAATTCCTGGTTGTTTTTTCCAGGCTTAGCTAATCCCACAGGACAAAGCTAGAAGTGGAGAGGAAGGCAGCCCAGGGGAAAGTGGGCAGAACACACCCACCAATTTGGGCAGATATTCATTTGAATCCTCGAGTTCTGCTAGAGCTCTATGACTTTAGGAAATTTACTTCAATTCTTTAAGCTTTAGATTCCTCATCTTAAAAAAATGAGAACAATTTCTTCTTTTGTGCAGATTAAATAAGATAATGTATTCAAATTTCTTGGTACCCATTAGGCACCCGATAGATGGTTATTATTATTCTATGTAAGAGACTAAGGTAGGAATTACATATAAGAAATTTTAAACAATTTTAAGTTACAAGCCAAAGTATTTCCTGTGATGGGTCTTTGGGTCGAGATACTAAAAATAAAGGGGAAGGCACCAGCTTAAGAGAATTCAGGGAAATAAAAAAAAAATGTCACTCCTCCAGGATGCTTTTAGATATTGGAGTTGATCTGTTGGAAGCCCAGGAGCAAAGACAAAGCCCTCCTCAGTATCCAAAGCAAGAGCTTTCTTATTGTGGAAGTAGCAGCTGTGATTAGGAGCTAACCTTTGGTAACTGTGGACCCCGAATCCTACAGTAGGCATTCTCCTTCTCCATTCTCCTGGCCTCCAAAGTATGTGCCACCCCTTGTCACCCAGACGGAGATTTCAAGGGTCACGTGCCCTGCAGCCTTTCATGACAGGGCCTCATTATATTGCCGGAGCTGAAGTACAGTGGCCATTCACTCCTGAGCTCTCAGGTGCTCCTCCTGCCTCAGGGTCTGGAGCAGCCTGTGGCTAGGGATGAGCACCACTGACTTGGCTTCCTTTCTCTTTTCATTTGCAACAAGGTGGTAGCTGCTCCTTGTTGTGCATAACATGATATATGCAAATGTATGTGCATGTGTATAACAGGTATGCAAGTGCTTTGTAAACTGCTGGCTTGGGTGCTGTTGGTTTTATCACCACCACCACCACTACCCTCACTATTGTCCCTGCTTAGTCAATAACCATGTATACTGAAACTGGGAAGTCTAGTTCATTAACAGCCATGAGTTGGTGGGTGGGAGTGGTCAGTACTCCCCCTCTCCCAGTCCACCAATTGTCATGGCAGCTGCTGCCCCTCCCCCACTGAGTCATGATCTCTTTCCTCCTCTGCCAGACTGGACCTTTGATTTGTGGTCCAGTTTATTCTTAGAGCTGGTTATTTCCTTACCCAGTGGGTCACCTACCAACTTCCTGATCTTTGTTTATTTTTTCATATCCTTGAGTCATTTGAATACATGGTTGTTTTATACTTCTCTAAAATGTAAGTTCCTTTTTAGGCAAAGGAACCCACCCTATTTTTAGCACATTCATTTTCACATAAAAGTACTTAATTAAAAAACATATAATGTATGTCAGATGTTTGTAATGGGTAAGAGATGATGGCCCCACTGGCCTGGTCTTTTGAAAATGGATCCTCACAGGTCCCCTCCTGCCAGACCCCAGTGGCCAGTCCATGGGGACTCTGGGTAAATACATCTGGAAGAGGCATTGCTGTCACCTAAGGAATAGCCAGCTGGATCCCACCAATGGTCCAAACATCCACTTAGCACTGAAGAGGACTGAGAGAAAGCCTCACAACAATTAAAATACCCATGAGAACAGCATTAGCACCAAAAGGACAATTTTATTAATGTACCCAGAAGGCCAGATTTTTCAAAGGTGTATAATCAAAGCATTTACTCCAAGTAAGCTAGTCTATGTGGGGTGCTGGACCATGATGAGGTTGTATAAAGAGGAAGAAAATCAGAGGAAGGGACTCAGATGATGCAAATAATCAGTGATATACAGCTAATAAAAACCCACAGTGGAGTCCTTGGCTTGGAGTCCCAGCATATTCAGACATACTCCAAGTCTTTTGCCTTTTTCCTCCTCTCTGCTCTGTCCAAAGCCAGGAGGGGATGAGCACTGCCATCGTCCAATTCCAAGACTACTACTTATTCAGGCCTCCATGAACAGCCAGTGCCCATTCTGAGGGACATGTTCTTTCTTCATCTGCACCAGTTGGTATAATTGAGCCACAAGAACCTAAGTGCTGCTCCAGCTTTCTCAGACAACCTTTAATACACATCCATGTTTGCCCTCATTTCTGCTGATCATAGAGAGACCACTTGTATTTTCTTCATTTTTAAATATTTGTGAGTCACTTTCTAACTATAGCACCTAGTGCTTTCTATGCCTTGAATTACCCCCATGTCCTTATGTTTCTGGTAAAGCTAACTGCCTGGACATCAAATATTCTATGCCCAGGGATGGCAAGTAGATCTCAGAAACCAGTTCTGATTGACTGGTGGTGATTTCCTAGAGTAGAATGAGGGCTGCATCTACAGTTTGTGAAAAGTGGTGATCCACTGGTGAGGTCTGTTGTGAATACAGAAAAGGGGATTGGTGACACGTGTGTCCTACCCTTCCCAGTCCTGGCATACTCCATCTCAATCAGTGCTCTCAGATCAGAGAATCCGCTAGACCCTCAGAGGGATGCTCTATCCTTGGCTTCTCAGAAGAGAAGGGATTCTATTATGATGTGAGGTTTATTGACTGCACCTGTGTTGAAGGATTGTGTACAGGGAAAGGTGTTTGGCTGGTGGTCCTGAATTATTGGGGTTCATTTAGATTTATTCATCAAAGTTCACCTGGATGGGACTGGCATCCCAATAGCCTAAGTTACCTTCTCCTGGCCTTTCCCTCATATTTCCATTAAGTAGGCTTTGTTTTTTTTTTTTTTTTTTTTTTTTACTTGTATACAGCAAAAGCACCTTGTTTCTGGTAGATTCGTTTCCCTATATCACTCTGCCAAGGTTTTTGGTGATCTGGAAACAGCTTTCCTACCTGCACTGTGCCATCATCTCTGTGCCAGCCTTTTTCAGTGTGCCAGCAGTATCTTTATGCATATTTTTGATTTTTTTTTTTAAAGTTGAACAG
The DNA here is from genome assembly GCF_000181295.1 of Otolemur garnettii. Classification (NCBI taxonomy): domain Eukaryota; kingdom Metazoa; phylum Chordata; class Mammalia; order Primates; family Galagidae; genus Otolemur; species Otolemur garnettii. Next base: position 11,536,255 of record NW_003852424.1, on the reverse strand, counting down.
CCTAAGATCTGGGTTTGCTGCCAGAGCTCTGCTGCCAAGCAGATGTTGATCCAGTTATCAGCATTCTTGGGGATATAATCATTCCTTTGTTATGACTCCACCCAGTTGGATTTTTTTTCTTTTCCTATGTACATTATCCTCTTTTTTTCATAAGTATTTTTTCAAAGTCCTTGATAAATGCCTGGATGAAATTTAGGTAAACATATACACTGAAAAACTTGTAAAACCCTGGCTAGACTGGAACTTGGAGGTCACCTTGCTAAGCCCACTTATTTGACAGATAGTGACATTGAACCCCAGAAAGAGAGGGCAGATGTTTCCCAAATTCTTGCATCTGGTTAGTGGTAGAGTTAAGACAAGGACATTGGTCTCATCTTGCAGATTCCATGCACCTGTCTGATAACCGTAAAGTGCTATGAGGTCAGCTGACTCACAGCTGATTATTCCTATTTACAGATGAACAAACTAAGGCTCAGAGAGGTTGGCCATTGTTCCCCAAATTGCACAATCAATGAGGGGCAGACTTGGGCTTGGGGCTCTGGTTCATAAGCAAGTATTTTTAAAAACAAGGAGTCATTTGTGAATGAAGGTTTTTAAAGAACATACCAGAATAATACAGTGTTCATGAGGTTAGGTAGAGTTTAGAGTTAGAAGGTGTGAAACCACAATAATAAGGTGACCAGATTTTAACATTGGTAAAGCGGGACACCGTTGGGGGGGGCGGGGGGGAGAGGGCCTGACAACAATGCAAACAGCAGTTCTCGATAATCAGTTCTCAACAATTATTTGTTATTATTAAAGTTTAACATTATAAAATTAACAAAAGTAATATAAAACACATATCCTGGCGAAATAGCCACATGGCAGCCAAAAACCATATATTCCCTTCCTGTTCTCCTGTGTTCCCTAGCTTGTCGTGCATTCTTTCAAAAAATCACGGCCTTTTAAAAATGCCACAGGACGCAGGACAAATTGTTAAAAATAGGGACTGTCCTGCCAAAAGTGGGATGTCTGATCACCTTACTCTAGGGTGGGGGGGCTACTTGTTTGTTCCAGACAGTTTGGCTCCTTCTGAGCGAATTGTCCTTACCTTGAAGCAAGGGAGGGAGCCAGTCTCCTTCTGATACCTTGCCCAGAAGGGGAGTAGGGCATTAATCTCTTCATTCCCAAATGGAGTTACATTAACCTTTTCAGCAGCCAAAAACTGTATATTCCCTCCCATTCTCCTGCTGTTCCCTAGCTTGTCATGCATTCTTTCAGAAAATTGGGACTTTTTTAAAACACTGCAGGATACAGGACAAATTATTAAAAATTGGGACTGTCCTGCTAAAAGCCGGACATCTGGTCACCTTATACAATAATCCAGTTAGGTATTTTCTTTCTTTTTTTTAAATAGGACTTTGTGACAAGGCTATTCAAGGCAAAGGAGGCAAGCAGTTGGGGTGACTAAGGACTGATATCTTAGTTTATTGGTGAGGCTGTAAAGGAACACCTGAGGCTGGGTAATTTCTAAAGAAAAGAGATTTTTTTGGCTCATGGTTCTTCAGGCTGTACAAGAAGCATGGTGCTGGCATCTGCTTCTGGTAAGGACCTTGGGAAGCTTCCACTCTAGGGGGTAGGTGAAGAAGGAGAGGGGAGGAGGTGGGAGGCTTTTTTCAACAGGATGATACCCACCAAGGGATCCACCCCCATGACCTTAATGCCTCCTACCAGACCCTACCTCCAACAACAGGGATCAAATGTCAACACCAGATTTGGAGGGGTCAACTATGCAAACTCTGTCAGCACTGCCAGAGCAAGCAAGGAGACCTTCATTTAGGGAGTTTGGGGTCTTCAGTGTAATGTTACAGTGGGGAGCAGCAAGGCGATTTGGGTAAAGTATAATCCCCAAATTATAATGCAGATTCAATGAGACCAAAGGCTTTGGGGATGTAAAAAGAAGGAGGTGATGGTCAGAGATGAGGGAGGTTGTCCTAACACCTCTAAATGTGCTGCAGGAAGTCATTGTGTTAATGGTTACTGTGAAAATGTATTCTCAGGGATTTCTGTTGACTCATATATGTTTATAGGCACTAAGGCAGCCTCCACACTTTATTTCACTAATTATATAACCCTTGCACCTAGCACAGTAGCTGGAATATGCTGGGCATTTCATACAAGCCCACTAAATGAAACAAACAAGAAGACCAGTGTTCCTCTTGGTAAATGACTGTTATGGAATGATGTTCAAGGGCACTAAAGTTTGTAAAGCTCAGAAATCTCAAATCCAGTTTTTAGTACAGAGATGCTCTAAATCAGAGGTGTCTAATGGGCAGCCTGTGGGTTGTGTGCTGACCTTGTGAGGATTTGTTTTTGCTAATATGTGATGTTGAATATCATAGAAAGTATGAATGGACTTTTTTTTTTTTGCTAACCAGCTTTCATTAATGTTTGTGTATTTAATGTGTGTCCTAAGATAATTTTTATTCTTACAATGAAAGAGAGAGAGAGAGAGAGAGAGAGAGAGAGAGAGAAAGGTTGGACACCCTGCAAGGGATTGTCTTGTATTATTATTATTTTTTTTATTGAATAGTAACTATGTACATTAATGCACTTCTGGGGTACAGTATGGGGTTTTCACAATCTAAAACACTTCCATCAAACTGGTTAACATAGCCTTCATGTCATTTTCTTAGTTATTATTTTAAAACATTCACATTCTACTCTTAGAAAGATTCACTTGTAC
>NW_003852424.1:11501472-11532826 GCF_000181295.1 Otolemur garnettii | reverse complement strand
CCACCCTGAGATGGGATCACTTGTTTTCTTCTTGCTAATATGTTTAAGTTCTCTATGGATTCTGGTTATTAAACCTTTGTCGGAGACATAACCTGCAGTATTATTTTGGTGTAATGAATGGCCTCTGCACCAGGTTCCCTTTCGCACAGGGGTGGCAAGATTAGAAAACTGGGGATATTTCAGACTCGAGGGTGAAGCACAGCGCCTGATTATGTTGAAAAGGAATGGACCCCCTACAAGATAGGGGTTCCCCATCCCCTGTGGCTTTCCAGAAAATCCACATAATCTCATTTTAAAGGCGCTATAGAGACACAGGCATTGTACATGAGGTTGCAGTAGATGATCTAAACGTTTTGCTTTTCGCCAATTCTGAGATCCTAAAAGGCAACTCTCTCATAGAGATTGCTTAGATAAGTGCAAAGTGGGACCGTAATGCAAGGACTTGTTATCACGTATGTGCAAGAAAGTGTGTCAAGCGTGTGTGGGTATTTCTGTGATGCAATGAAATATTAGGCCAAATTCTCCCTGTTCGTACTTACAGATTCCCACATCCACGTCCTTTCCTCACCATCAGCACCTGCCCCCTCTCTAGCTTGTCTCTCTCTGTGACTATGTTTATCTTGCTCTGAAGCTTTTCTGGAAGCCTTTTTTCCCTCTCCTTTATATTTAAAAAAATCCACAATTTCCTTCTAAATTAAAGAAAAATCTTCATTTAACCTTTTTGCCCTTTCTAACTTCCATTTGTCTTCCTGACTATAAAAAAAATAAGTACTTTTCATCTTCTGTCTTAATTTTTGGGCTTCTGATCTCACCACTTCATTGAATCTGCACTTTTGGGGTCACTAATTATCCCATCATGGCCAAATTCAAATGTCTTTCTTCAAGTCTAATCCTCCCTGAACTATCTGTTGAATGACATTATTAATAACTGCCCCATTCTCCCTCCCCCACCACTCAGTGTTTTTCAACCTTTTTTATCTCATGGCACCCTTGAACCTATAGTTAAACTTCTGCAGCACACTTAAAGTATGGTGATCAAAAAAAAGTTTTTTTTTTTTTTTAAAAAGGAATATGCTTACCGTGCGCTGAACATCTTTTGAAAATAATTTAATTAATGATCTTTAAATTTTTTGTGGCACACCAGTGTGCTCTGGCCCACCAGCTCTACAACATTCTTATATAATGCCTCAGAAATACTTTACTCCACGATTTATTCCCCTTTCTGGCCATTCTTTATTTCTTCCATTGATTTCTCTCCTTTCACTCATTTCTGTTTTCTGGTTCTGAGATATAGTCTCTCTCTGTTGCCCTTGGTAGTGCCATGGCATCATAGCTTTCAGCAACCTCAAATTCCTGGGCTCAAGTGATCCTCTTGCCTTAGCCTCCCAAATAGCTGGGACTATAGGCCCCTGCCAAAGTGCCCAGCTACTTTTTCTCTTTTTCTTTCTTCTTCTTCTTCTTCTTTTTTTTTTTTTTCTCACTCTTGCTCAGGCTGATCTCATACTTCTGAGCTCAGGCCATGCACCTGCCTCGGCCTCCGAGAGTGCTAGGATTACACGTGTGAGCCATGGTGCCCGGCCTCCTTTCATTCATTTCAAGTTCAGGTACTGCTATTTTAGAAATCTGCTTCACGAACCTCTTGCACTCACATGGTTTTAACCCCTTTTTACTTTTACACAGGAGCTGTTGGAATTTACTTTTAAGCCTCCACCTTTCTTCTCTTTATTGCTTAATGGGTAAGCCCTCCCTGGAGAGATCACTAGAGGTTGAAAGTTGTGTTGGAAATTAAACCCCCCGCGGCCACCTCCTGCCTCTCCAAAGAGCTTTCCTCAGCAGCCGTTGGCACCTGTGGAAGCCCTCTTGGGAGCTTCCCCAAAGGGAACCCTGTCCCTTCATCACCTACCTGCTCTGTCTCTCTCCTCAGGACCTTGTTCTTTGCATGTTGGTGGAAACTATCCCTGTCACACCCTGGCTAGTCCAACACCCAGATCTGTGCACACATCTTCAGGCTGACAACGGTCCTGTCCGCGACTCTCAAATGTTATCATCCTCCCAGCTTGTTCAGGGCCTGAAGTGAATCCTCACTTCTTCAGAATATAAATTTCTCCCCCTGGCTTACTAGGCCCTCAGCCCTCTGCTAGGCTCCACACCCTGCCCCTCCCACAGGAAGCCCCCGTGCTTCTCTCCAGCCAGAGGGATCCAATCAGGTGCTGTCAAAGTTGGTTCCTTCTGAGTTCTCTCTCCTTGGCTCACAGACAGTTGCCTGCCCACTGTGTCCCCACATGGTCACCAGTCTGTCTGTGCTGTCTGTGTCCTAATGTCTTTTTATAAGGACACCAGTCATATTGAATTAGGTCCCACCCTATAGACCCCATTAACCTCAGTTGCTCCTTCTAACCATCTCTCTCCAAATACAGTCACATCTGAAGCATTGGGCCTTAGGGCTTCAACCCAGTGAATTGTGGGGAGACGCAATTCAGCCTATCACATTTCATCTTCCTAACTGCCCATCTGTCCTTTCTTTAGCTCCCTCTTTGTTCTTTCCCTCTGTCCATCCCTCACTGCCAAGAGAGCCCAGCAATCTGCATTTCATTGTCTTTGTTATATGGCCTCCTTGGTCTCACACTGTGTTCATGAGCTGGTGTTTTCTCCGGGTCCTTCCAGCCCTGCTCCTCTGCCTCTGGTTTGATGGAGAGCAGGGGCCCTGTCTCTCATTTCTTGCACACAGCTCTTGAGCTGGAGGCACTGGAGCAATGCCATTGCTAAGTTACTGTGAGTCTCGGCCCACACAGCCCCTCCTCTGAGTGCTCAAGAGGCCTCTCAAGAGAAACAGGTGTTTTTCCTGAGTGGTGATGGAGACCCTGTTGACAGCAAGGAGGGGCAGGGCTGAGCTGCCCGCAGGGTGGCATCTGGCTAGCTACCCTCCGTTCCACATCAGAGTGGTGAGGAATATAATCTGGAAAGCCCTAAGAAGAGTAGTGAATTCAGGGATTTTCTTCTGGACACAGTAAGAACAAATTTTCTCTCAGAAGCTTTGGAGGAAGTGTTATTTGTTTGACCTAAGGGACTGAAAATTCTAGATAAAATCTGTTTCCTTTCAGAGTGGTAGGTTAGCGGGAAGGCTCATCCGGAGGGAGTAGAACTGAGCCCAGGGAGGGAAGCCCTGTGAGCCCTGGTGGTCCACAAAAGAAGACAGCTGGTGTCACCCACTAGGAATGGTGTCAGTCTGTGTTTGCTGAGCCTGGAGTGCCTGCCTGGGGGGCCTCAGCAGTGAGAGCCTTAAGAAAGGATGCTGTGAGCAGCCTTCTCTCTAGTGGCACAAGAGGGGCGTTTAGAGGCTGAGGCTAGGAAGACACGTTGGTTAGTTAAAGAGACTCGTGCTTGCCGTTTCCACCCTTCCCTCATCCTTCCATGCTCCCTTCCTCTCCCTTCATCCCTTCTCTGCTTTCTCCCCCATCCTCTCTCTCCCCCATTTACTGCCAGGAAGGGCCATGCCAGAAGGGCGCGTTCAGCGTGGTGTGGCAGCAGCAGAGGCTGGCGGTACTGGCAGCTTCCACAGTGAGTCTGGATTTCATTTCTGGGGCCAGAGGGCTGGGCAGGGCCGTCCACACACAGACTGACCATTTGCAGGCTTTGGAGAGGAGTTTCCATGGCCCCAGGGGGCTGCTTCCAACCTCTCTTTCTTTGCCTCCCTCCATGGGGGCATCGTTTAACTTCCATGGAAGTTTCCTGCCAAAGCCATTGACTGCTTGGGTATCTCATGCGGAGACAGCATGGTGGGGGTGGCGGGGCCATAATCTGCTAAAATTAGGTGCACAGACGGGAAAGCCGCCGGAATCCACATGGCTGCCCGGGGTCCCATCCAGGCCTGCGTGTGGCTCTGCATGAACCATGTTTGGCCGCTTTCTTGCATTAGGAGGTGTGACCTTGACTTCTGAGTATTCCCTGGCTGCCTGTGCTCCATAGGAGACTCTCTTTAGGGAACCGAGTGTACCCTAAATGCATAGGTTAGAAGGGCTGAAGAAGACGCCACGTTGACCTCAGATGCTGCCTGGTCTAACATATTTGGTGTTCCGGGCAGTTAGTACAGAGCCTCCGTGACTGAGTCACGGCCCTGAGTATCTGGGGGGAGGTTTTTCTCCTCCCCATTTTAATTTACATGGTAATTTCTGGCAGGGAGATGGACATACTGCAGAGTCAGTCGAAGTTCCATCTGTCTTGCCTGATCGTCAGCCTGAATTGGATGGCTTCCTTCCACTTTTTTGCTTAGGAGCTTTTTGCTTCGGTTTTGGGAATAGTCCACTTGGGAAAACAGAACCACAAAATACACCAATTTGGCCTTAAAAAGTCGAGCCCAGACTAAGAAGATATAAGTTCTACTTGCCATCTTGAGATGCTGTCCTGCCGGTCAGATGCCGTTTGCAAACGCTGACTGGATGTGTTGTAGTTGAGTCAGTCTTGAAGTGAGAAGTTTCTGGTTTCTAATACATGATATTGTCGTGATACTGCAGGCCTGCGGGCAGGTGCTTGGTCATGCTTTCACAATTCCATTCATTTCTCTCATGATTTGGTTAGAGAGGTAAATTAAGCATAGCCTCCCAGATTCTCCAAGGAGCACAGTTTTATAGGTTTTTCATCTTGACACTGCTCTGAATAGCAGCATGGAAGTGTAGGATTTTTCATTGCTAACAGCTGTGTGTAGCTAGGGTCTATCAGAACAAACCAGCCTGCCAGCCTTGGGAGAATTTTGCAAGCAGAACTATTATAAGAGATTAATCAATCTCCTCTCATGCTTCTAAAATATCACGTGTATTTCAGTTGCATCAGGCCCAAACTCTTGATTTCAGAAATTGACAGGTTGCTTTAAAATATTAAATTGACCAAACTTATTAATTAATTTCAACAAATATTTAATATTAATCAACCATGTGTATTTGATTATCTAAAGTTGGACACTTTTGAGAATGAAAAGGGAAGCTATTAATAATTCAATGGAGGGTGGCGCCTGTGGCTCAGTGGGTAGGGTGCTGGCCCCATGTACCAAGGGTGGTGGGTTCGAGCCCGACCCCGGCCAAACTGCAACAAAAAATAGCCAGGCATTGTGGCAGGCACCTGTAGTCCTGGCTACTTGGGAGGCTGAGGCAGGACAATCACTTAAACCCAGGAGTTGGAGGTTGCTGCGAGCTGTGACCCCATGGTACTCTGCCGAGGGTGACAAAGTGAGACTCTGTCTCTAAAATAATAATAATAATAATCAAATGGAAACTACAGGCATAGATGCGACCTTTCCTGGTAAGGTAGGACATACAGTCATTTTACCCATCTGTCTTGAGTTATGCTGGGTGGGAGGGATACAGCCGTGAAGAAAACAGACAGAAATCTCTGCCCTTAATAAGGGAGACAGAGAATAAACTAAAATACAGTAGGACCTCTATAAACTGACCACCCAAGACACTGTAACAAACTGGTCAACATACAGAAGTGGTCAGCACAAGGAACTAGGCCTACCGTACTGATACTTACACATGGTGCATGCCTGGTCTATGAAAATCAGGTCATCTTAAGGATGTGGTCAGTGTAGGTAAGAACCAGCTATGGAGGTTCTATATGATAAGTTAAAGAGTGATAGGTCCTTAGAAGAAAAATTAAGCAGAGAGGAGAAAAAGAAGTACTAGTACTAGGGTGCCCTAGTCTTAGTTGTAGTAGTGGTGGTGTAGGTGGTGGTTTTGTGTGTGTGTATAGACAGGGAGGTCAAACCAATTGAACTGTGTAAAAAATATGATATATTTTACTTTGATTAGTTTCTCCCAGGAGAGCTTCTAAGCCCACATGAGAAAACACTCACAAACTTTATGATGACAAAAATCAAAAGAGAGAACCAGGTGGCTGTGGTGCTGGAAGCGTACCTGTATGCTTGGTAGTCGGCACAGGCTGACATCGCTGAGAGGGACAGAAGACTGATTAGGGCTGTGGAATTCTTGTATTCAGGGAACATGTTTGTAGAAAGCCCCTGGGTCAGTAACTTGCACTGGCCAGTCAGGATAAGGCCCTTCTATCCATCTGCCAGCCTTTGGGTAACAGGTGAAGGCAGCCTCTATTTGCTGGGCATTTACTCTAGTCAAGCTTTGCATAGGTCAGTCTATTCAGTCTCTATGGTTCCCATGATGACGTTATTACAGTCTCGTCCCTAGTTATTAGGGACGAGAATGCTAACATTTGAATGCAGAACTAGAAAAAAGCAGAGCCAGGACTTAAATCCAAGATGAACTGAATCTGAAATCCCGCCTTTGTCAGCTAGACTCAGCATCTGTCCATTGATACCAGTTGACAGGAAGTGGGAGTAGGAACGGAGAGGTAGGGCTCCCTGGGCTGCCCAAAGGTCCCGTGTAGGAGCTGATTTGCATGGCTGGGTCAGGAGCAGCAGATGTGCTGAGGTGGCGCTCAGTGTCGTTGCTAATTGTGCATGAAGGTACAGTGACTTCTGCTGCTTCTCTGTGTGTTGTTTCATTGGGAATGGGGACAGGCATGCAAAATTGGGGAGGAATGAGAGCAAGTCTCCGTGGTGGCTTCCATCCCAGGCAGAGGCGGAGGCTTGGCTTTGGAGAGTCAGGGTTCTGGGTTCTGCATGTTGGTAGGAGGGACGGCGCATGGTGTCTGTGCATAGACCACAGGGGTGGGGGGATGCATGCGGAGTTCGGAGACTGAACAAAGGTTTTTCGACAGGGTTTGAGTGAAGAGTTGTGTTTGAAGAGAATCCTAAATTTCCTGCCTGCCTTTGTGAATGGAATCCACAGACTGACCTCATCCAGTCTTGGGATGCTATTAGCAAGAAACAGGATGTCTCTGGACCACATCTCAGATATTATCATTTTATTTAACATCAATATCACCATGTAGCCTTGTATTTATTTGTGATGCACTTTCATGTATTTCCGAGAAAAACACATTTAGGTAGCATCTTGCTTTACCCACAAGACAGGCTCCTGGTAAGGTTATGCAGCAAGCAAATCACCATTTAGAGATACAGGCCAGGCCAGCGGCAACAGAGTAAAGAATTATTTGGGGATGTCGGTAATATTCTCCACTTTTTCCCTTATGCTAAAGGAGGATCTTTTCGCCTAAAATGCTATTTTTTCCCAGTGCATTTCCCTTAAATGCACGTCAAGGCAATGTCTGTTTTAGTTTCACATCATGTATCATAAGGGTGGAGAGGAGTTATTCTCCTTTTCATTCAGCATCCCAATGTCAGCACCACAGGAATATGCTCCAGGCACCGTCACATCCTTCACTGTGGTCTTCTGGCTCTTGGACACGGCTGCCTCGTCCAGTTCTTCCTTGCTTTCAGCTTGTTGTCTAGCTGCCTCCCTCGCTTTGATACTCAAGTGTCAAGGGGCAAAGCACCATTCATCTTTCTCTACATAGCTCTTTGCACCTTCTTTCACTTCTCTAAATTCCCTCCCTGGTAAACACAAGCACACAAGCAAACTACCCTTTCTTCTAAAATGTTAACTTATCTCAACATCGGTTGGCTTCTCTCTTCTGATCAGTGTGCTTTGAGGAATCCCAGCTGGAAGTAGGAGTAAAGATTAGGAATGCCTGAGCGTCCCCAAAAGTCACCCCCAAAGTTGCCATACATAAGGAAAATGGGACATTGTAGCTAAATGTACCTTTATTTACAAAATTTTACAAAATATTTTAAAAATATTTTGAAAGAGGGGATCTTCCTATTTGTGCCCTAAGCATGGCTCGCTAGGAAGGGTGCCCTAGTCTTTCTGAGGGGATTCTATACTCCTTGTTCTCAGTCCTATTTTCAAAGCTGGTCAAGTTCATTTGTTTCCGTAATTCTTTTGGGACAAATGAGTCATGAGGAATTTGGATGCCTGGAAGAAGAATTGTGACCTGACCGCCTGTCTGCAGGGCTGAGATGAGTTCCGCTATCTCTGGGCTGGTGTCTACCTCTCTTGAGCATCAGCTAGGTCGTCTAATTTTTGCTGTGTCCTCCCAGCCTGCCACTTGTGGTTAACCCTAATGGAAAGTAGTCCGCGACCTCAAAGCAAATGCATGGTGCTGGAGAAGCCCAGCATCCGGGCAGATGCAGCCATACAAAGAAAGCTTTTAGTTCCGATGCTGGTCTCTGAGCCACACGTTGTGAACCGTGCCCTGTGATTCTTTATGGCTGGTAAAGCCCTGCCGTGTGATGGCTGCCATGCAGGGCAGGGGAGGAGAGAAGGGCAGCAGGGGACAGAAAGCTTATTGCAGTTCCACCGCAGCTAGGCACGTTGGCTTTTCTGTCTGGGACCTCTCTGAGTCTTTCTTTTTAGATTCAGTTCTAGAAATAGACATTTTATTCCTAGAAATAGACACTAACTGGAGAGCTGAATTTTCCACTGTGGTATCAGGATCCTTTCAGCTGCAAGTGATAGAACACTTAACCTAATCTGCCTTAAGCAAAAGAGTAATGCATTGTCTTAATTATAAGGACAAAAATTCAGGTTTAGGACTTATTTCTAGTGTTGGCTTAATTCTAAGACCCAGTAATGTCGCCGAGCTCAACCTGTGCTGCTTTCTCTCTCCCTCCTTCCTTATCATCCCCACTCAGACGTCTTCCTATAATTCCTTCATTGCTCTCTGCCTCCTTTTTTTTTCTGCCCAAGACAATGATCTTCGAAGAAGAGACATTAATGGGAAATAGATTTCCAAACAATCAAGGCTAATGAATTTTGAAAATTATGATAATAAATGCTGCCGCCGTCAAACTGATTATCTGGGACCTGGATGTTTTGAAGTGAAGACTCGCCTTCATCAGGGAGGCCTTGCCATCCGGAGTCGAGATGGCCAGGCAAGGAATTGTCAGAAGCCTTTCTACAGGACTTGGGCTGGGCATTAAGCAGAGAAAAGCTGCAAGGGAAAGACAGAGGAAGCCAAGTCCATGACTGGCTGCTTTTTTCCCACTGCCTGTGAGGAACATAAATGTTTTCTGATGTCATTTTTACGAGTGTTCTCTGGGTTGATGTAGTCCCCGTCTTACTTCATTGTATAGGCTGATTTAGATATTTCAGAATGAAAACTCCCCTTCAGCTTTTATGGGTGTTCTTATAGAAATCAAACTGTAGTGTTTCTATCACATTTTCCAAAATCTACCACCCTAACCCACCAATGTACACACCTTAAAACATTTTTACTAGTGAGTCTTCCTCTAAGACTCTTAGAAACGCACAAGAACTTCAACGTGGTGGTGAATAAGAACATGAGTTTTGGAATCAGAACGATTTAGGGGTAAAGCTTGGATTGCTTGGATTTTTTTACTCTTCAGCCTTTTAAAATAAGTTGCTTGGTCTCTTCCTTCCTCACTTTTGCCCTCTCTCCTTCCCTCTCTTTCTTTCTCCCTCAGTGTAAAGTTGTTGGTAATAATTTCCAGAGCCAATGCATATGGGGAGGATTGAATGAAGTGGTGCATTTTTAACTCATCTAACATGTATCCTGGAACCGTATAAACACTCAGTTCATTCTTACTCTGTGTCCTTGTTTGACAGAACAAGAACTTAGAATGTTGGAAGCATCTCTTTCTACTCTGTTATGGTAGAGGCAGGAAATTTAGACAATTAAGATGAGGGCTCTATTTCTGGGGTTGCCTTATCTCAGCCTGTCTCTGCCTCAGGGGGCCATACTAGATGACCTTGGGAAAGAAAGAAACTTCGTGCTACTTTCATTGGCCTGGAAACAAGGCTCTAATTCTCCTATGCTTTTGGTAATGAGAATGTACATAACAGAGTAGGAAGGAGTGCCTTTGAGAAGGAAAAAAAACCTATCCAACTGTGACTGCTGGCCTAGCATTTAAGACTTTCTCCCAGGTTCATCCTCAGAGCAGTCTTCCCCCGCCTTTTGACCTTGAAAGAGTGGCCAAGAGGTAGGGCTTGTTTATAAAGGGAGGAGAATCAGCCCACAGCTGCAGGCCTCAGATTGAGGCCTGGGCTGCAGATGCTGTGTGGAGGTACAGCCCCTCCATCCCTTTCATCTGAGATTGCTCTTGGCCAACACCCTTCACTGCTGAGAGGCGCCCTGGGACCTGGTTGTAGAGTAGCAGGCTGTGTGGAGCTAAGTGGGTCCCAGAACTCTAACCTTCTTCCAGGGCGAGGAGGAGCATCCAGAGGTTATCCAGTCTCATCCTGTTTTGGAACTAGATGATACCTCAAGGTCAACTAATCCAACTCTATTCCTCACCCTACCAATTAAACAGGTGAGGACACAGGACCCAGATGAAACGATACAAATCTAAGGCAGGGCCCTGGGCTCCGGAGTTCCGCCCCATTGCTCTTCTTGGCCTGCCCGTGACACACACATATACATACACACACATACACATACACATACATTTATCCCTTTAGAAAATTAGTCTGCTGATGCTGCAGGTGTTAGGAAGGGCCTCGAGATGACCTCTTGTTTGGTGTGCTTGGTGTATTGATCTAGATAAGGAAATTAGGCTTTGAACAATCTCATGCAATTTTTTGAGCATAGAGAAACCCTAATAATTCTCTGCTCCAACTATGTCATGATTACAAGTGTGAACATAGAGACCAAAAGGAAGGGCAGGCTGTCAGAGTGAGGGTGGAAAACTGTCAGAACTGCGACAGGAACTCAGATGACCTGGTCTCAGTCCAGTGTTCTTGCCCCTCAGTTCCAAAGTTTCCCCTGTTGCCAGATCTCCCCTCTGGTCGCCTCCCTCCCAGGGTGTTAGAGGTACCTGTAGTCCTTTTGGGGGCTATGTGGCTGGGTTAGTCAATACCCCTTTCCTGGAATTTCTCAGTGGAAGGGCTAACTAGAAACCCACAATGCATAAAAATACTGTTGGTACTGGCTTATGTTGATTAATCACTTTGCAGTTCACAGAGTGCCTTAACTGGCAACCTCAGACTTCCTTAATAACAATTTAACCCTGTTCTTTTCTCTGAGCTGACTCTCCCCCTTTAAATGAAGATGAAGGACTTTATCCTCTGTTTCATGTTTGTGGTCCTACTCACCCAAGAAAGTAAGGTGTGAGCTCTCTCCTCTCAGGCAATGAATGTTCTTCCTTCAGAATTAATGAGTTTCATTTCATGACTCAAAGAAGAATCTCATTTCCCATTGGGCAAAGAGGTGCATCCAATTCTCAGGAAAGCTCTGGATGTGTGAAAAGGCCCCATTCGTCCACCTTCTTCTTGCCACATCAGAGTTCCTCCAGCAGCCAAGTCAGTGTATGGATTTGAAATTCAGCTCCAGCTCAGGGAAGTGAGATAAACAGCCTGAAGGTCAAGGGGAAATGTTGCATACACTTTATGTCATCTCCCATGAGGTTCCTCCAACTTTCCTTGGCCTGGGAGTGTCGCCATCAGTAGTAGGTTTCTGCTATGGTTACCTATTATTGACTAAAGTAATTAAAATATGCGAAGTGTTCCCTGTCTCCCCTCCTGGGCTTCTTCCCGCTACTCTGTCTTTTCTTGGTTGGCAGTTAAGTAAACAAATGGGAGGCCCAAAGGCTTGAGTCTCCCTCTAGCTAGAAGGATTAATTTGGAGTGGTTTGGAAGTAGCAGATTTCACCTCTAGCAACAGCTATGCCCTTCTGGCTCATCTGTCCAAACTGCAGGCTGTGCTCTAACTGGTGTACTTTGAACGCTTCGTTAAGGGCACAGGACCTCCAGGCCACAAAAGTTGGAGGGGGAAGACAGGAGCCCAGACTCTGGTTTGCTTCTTATAGCAGCAAAACTGGAAAAGACTTCTTATCATTCCTCAGGACAGCCTCACATTGAAAGAGCTACAGTCAAGGGCACTTGAAAATTATTTCCTAATCCAACGTAAATCTTTACCACAAAATAGCCCCATCTCCCTGAGCACATAGAAATTCAAAATCCATTCCCTTACATGACCTAAATCCTGGCCTTAGAGAATGATTCTTGCAAATATTTGTAAGAGAACAGCGCTGCTCGCACTACCGTGGCTGCGGCTGTGACTTTTACTTGCTGACATAGACTGGGGCTCAATACAGTCGCTGTGCTGAATCTTTACAGGAATTATTTTATCTACTCCTCATTCACATCTGGGGAGGCAAATGCCAAGTGATGTTTAACAGAAAGGGAAATTGAGGTTCAAAGAGGTTAAGTGTGACTTCCTGATGTAACACAGTGTTATCTGTCTTTACCATAAAATCTTCTTAAGGGTGGGCCACCTTTTTTTCCCATTATGGGGTCCCATTTCTACACCTACCAATTCTTCTAATGGGAGCTCTTGTCCTTGCCTTGTGTCACCAAGTAGGCGCAGTGGGCTGCTGAGTTTGGCAGAAACTTTGGGCCCAGCCTCGGTTTACCTCTTCACTAGCCTCTGACACACAGTTGCCTGCCTCCTCCCAACCTGGGCCATCTCCAGAAACTTCTAGTGCACCTCATCATACTCTGAGATTTCTCACAAGTAGTATAGGGCAAAACCTCATTTATGGACAGTTTAGAAGCAGCTCTACTAATGACAGGTGTAGGGCCAGTGCAGAAATCCCCATCCTCACAGGAAGTAAGTGTCACACCTTAGTGTTCCCAACAGTAGTTTCATGTTGCTGACTATGCTTTGTAGCTAGAGCTTGCAAGCTCTGTCTGCGATGTATGAGATCAGGAGCATCAAACAGGAGCTGTGGTAAACTGTCTGCTAAAGGCAGCTGATTTGTGGGGCCCTGAGACCCACACATGGGATCTGCATAATAGACTTTACAAATGGCAGCTCAATTGTGTGAGGCTCTGGAACCTCGGAATTGGGGGAAAAGTCTTCAATTCAGAAGGCCATCTGCGCTAGCCTCCCGTCCAAAGCTTAAGAGGTGGGCACATAGCCTACACGTACTGGGAGAGGTGTGGGGCAGTGTCACTGGCTGGGGAGGGGGATCATTCCACCAGTTATTAGAAAAGCTTTTTTCTGGCTGGGTGTGTGGCTCACTCCTATAATCCTAGCACTCTGGGAGGCCGAGGCAGGGGATCACTTGAGCTCAGGAGTTTGAGATAAGCCTGAGCAAGAGTGAGACCCTGTCTCCACGAAAAACAGAAAAATTAGCCATGCATTTTGGTGCATGTCTGTAGTCCCAGCTACTGGGGGAAGCTGAAGCAGGAGGATTGCTTAGGAGTTTGAGGTTGCTGTGAGCTAGGCTGATGCTATACTACTCTACCTAGGGTAATAGAATGAGATTCTATGTAAAAAATAAAAATTTAAAAAATTTAAAAAGGAAAAGAAAAGAAAGAAAAGAAAAGAGAAAAAAAAATCTCTTTTCCTCACAGCACCCTTGGCGTCTATCTGCTGTCTGTTCAGGGCCTAAGATTATCTAATAAAACTAGAATTCATGATTGAAGAGTCTAATGCCATCATCTTAAGGCTAGAGGGATATTCAATCAACAGAAGTATTATTGTGATTGTTATTAATATAGCTGAGAGGATAACTTAGGAAGCCAATTCCTGGATGTTTGTCTTTTGAGAAAAAAGACCCCATCTTATTGTTTGCTTTATGAAAGCCAATTTTTCCTGCCTTGAGGCTTCACACACAGAATATGCAGTCACTGAGCCTGGTCCAGAGGAGAGAGAGTACTTCATACTCTCACCAGCCAAGTCTTATCTTTTCTGAGACTCTCTTTAGCTGCTTTTCCCAAGTATCTAAGCCTGGTTTTTGCAATCAGTCTGGGCAAGAGGATCTAGATTGGCGGCAATGCAGATCTTGGAAGCTCCTCAACCTGTCCCCAGTTTTTGTAAGTGGAATTGTCTTGAACCTACAGAACCCACGAAGAGAAGGACCTGGAGGGTGACAATGTCTTTACTTCTAGTTTGAGGTCTACCTATCACCAGTGGTCTGGCATTTCATCCCCAAACTTGTTTCTCATCCATTAACTGGGGATTGTTGTCCTCGTTGTAAGAATCACTGGGCAGAATGTCTATGTTCTTGGAGAAAATCAGAAGGGCTGTGAAATAAAGAGAAAGATTATTCCTGAGAAATTAGCATGCTTCCAAGGAAGAGTTAGCTTCCAAGTAATACATACGTTCGTGTTTATTGAATATCTGATTTGCCTTGGTTTCATCTATTATCTCATTTAATTTCTGAACGTGTTCTGAGTAGGTGTGCTATTCTCCTCACTTTACTAACCAAGCAAGCTCAGAGAATCCATTTAACTTTTGGGCAAGTCTTCCTTGCCTAAATTCTCCAAGGTTGCTCAGCTAGTAAACAGCATTGGCTGAATTAGACATTATTGCCCTTTTCCCTTTAGATCTTCTGTTTTCCTCATCCTCATTTTCTATGTCAGTTATCATAATTTAAAATTTTTTTTGAAATCTAAACATTTAGCAAGATCAAATGAACTTCTTTGAAAGAGGTTATCTTACTTTGGCTAAGTAAGTCTGAATCTAAAGTGGAACCTAACTGTCAGTGCCTGAGTTGAGCAGGGTAAATGTTAAAATTAATTAAGAGGGTTTATTCTGCCTTTCTTGGCTCATGAATGTGATGACAGGCATTTGGGGGCTGGGTGGACCAGTTTGAATCCAGTGTGATCCACGGATCTGAGCTGAGTCGAGACCTTCAGGGTTGTTTAGTGAATTGGGCTCTCCGAATGACATCTCTAAAGTTTATTTCCTCAAGAAGATTTTAGTGCAGCCAGGAGGCTCCAATTTAGACATTTGAAGAAGAAAATAAGGGCCAAGTTATTTTTCACCCCACATCTTTGGACTTGCAATGTCTGCTCTATAAAAAATATATTGCTTAGGGGTAGTAAAGGCCAGTGAGGTCTCAGAATGAGCGTTCTGCTGTTTAGGCAGGATTGAGAAAGGAGAAAACAAAAGAAGTTATAAAAGGCTTGTGTTCCTGGGGCTTCCCTCTGAGAACTTTGCTCCTGGCAGATGCAGCTCTAGGTAAGAGAATCGGGAGAATCACAATGGGCCTATTTGTCCTCTGTGCTCAGACTGCTAAACAGCTTGGCTCTTAACTCCTTGTATTTTTGGAAGACTCCTTGGGTTTTTCCTAATCCTGAGGCAAGAGGCTCAGACTGAGACAGCCGCTCCACTGAGATTCTGCTAAATGGATGCTGTTTGCGTAAGCTGTCACAAAGACCTGCTCTGAGGGAGCAGGGCTATAATGATGTCTTTGTGAGTTTTCTCTGCACCTTCCCTCCAAAGAATCCCAAGCACCTACTCCACCCAGGGCTGAGATCATGGATGTTTGTCTACAAGAAACTAGATGATAGTCTGCCTTGCTTTATTGGGAAGAGGGAGAGAAACAGAAAGGAAGAAACAATTCTGACTTGCTAAAGAACTGTTTCTTTCATCCATAGAATTTCCATAAGTAAATTATGGAGGAACTTGCATCTGGGGAGCTGGACAGGGTGCAGCTATAGTACATGGCTGGTCCTCCAAAGATGCACCCGTAAGGGTGGACATGTATTTGTGGGTACACACTCCTGTGTTGTAGATCTAAAATCAGAAGGAGAGCCAAACCAATATATCCCTAAGGTCCACACCCACACAACCCCCACAAATACAGAGTTCTGCCAGGTGACCCGAAGTCTATATGCACCATGTGGAAACTACAGAACCAAATTTAAGCCTCATAAAGCCCAATCTGTATATTTTGATTTTTTTGCCTCTGTGTAAGTATGCTATATTCCAGTAATAGGTTTACATTAAATAAAACTTCCATTTTATTTATTCTTCTTCATGACTTTGGACAAGTTACTGCCTCTCTTCCAGCCAAGGTTCCCATATCTGGAGGTAGTAAGGTAATTTCCAAGGTTTTCTCCGGCCCTGTGTGTCTATGAGCTACAACGCTAGTGTTAAATCTCTCCTTTCAAGCCTGTAAATCTGAGGAACTTGCATCTTGGGAGCTGGACAGGGTGCAACTACAGTGTGTGGCTGGTCCTCCCAAGATGCACCAGGAATCCAGATGACAGCTAGAGCAAATGTGGGTCCAGCTACCAAAGAGGGATGCCTAGGGAAGGATGAAATGGGACTGGTTCAAGGTACAGCTTCCAGCATCTGCAACTCAGAACAGCCCCATAGAGAAAGTGAGGAGAGAGCAGAGCAGAGGGGAGGAGGAGAAAAGGTGGAAACTGTGGGCGAGCTTCTGAAGGGCAGACTGCTATTTATTTCTAAGGCTCTGGCGGCCTCTCACATATGCAGGGAGGGAACTAGAAAGAGAGCCCAACAGTTGGCGGGTTGGGGAGGGAGGGCAATGAGAAGTGTTCATTCCAGGAAGAAGGGCTGTGTCATTCTGGAATGTTTTGAAGCCGTCAGCAAAAGCTAATCAACTGGTTTAGAGTGAAAACTGTTTATTTTTGCTGCTTGGAAACAGAACACATTAGAAGAGGACTTTGGGCCTTTTCTCCTACATTTAGGCCATTTATTCCCAGAAGTGTCCAAAGCAGGTTTCGCCAGCCCCATGAGATCAGGGGACACACGTGTGTGTATCCATGACTGTACACACAGACGCATGTGTGTTAACATGCACACATGCTCATCTAAACATCCTCCCTCCCACCGGCATCTGGAGTGTATACACACACTTCATGCAGCTAACCCCGACGTACAGCCCACATGTGTGATCTCTGCAAACCCTCTGGAACCAGAGGCAATGAATTTGAGGACTGTCATGGTGGCTGCTAGGACTGTGGCTGTGGTCATGTGCAAGGTGACTGCCAGCCCTAGGTTATGTTCCTCTCAAATACGGCAGAGCAAGGTAGAAGGGACAAATCCCACTGGGACATTTGGGAAACCCGGAGACTTTCCAGGGTACAAAGGAAGTGTTTGTTCAGATTTTCATCATTTTTAATGCACTCGAAGACTCATTCTATGTGCTTGAACATGTAATCAAGAAAGATTAAAACTGAATAAATAATACTTACCATAAATGGTTGTCTTTATCTCCTGATTAGACCACTTTGCCATTAACATATGTCGCAAAGTTCTTACAACTCTTTGTATTTGCTTTCTCAAAAGTAGATGGGCTGCCTTCTCATAAACTTCAAAAGTTCGGACTCAGCCCATGCAGATTGGCGAATACAGAGGAAGCTTGAGTCCTTCTGTGGGTTCCAGCAACAGCATGTCCTGTTAATCCACACACGCTCACCTTTGCTGGGCCTTGGTTTCTTTATCTGGAACATGGGTTACTTTTTCTTCTTTACACTGCATCAGAGTTAAGTGGGGACAGACATTTTGAACCTCTGGAGAGAAGCAGTCTTCTGTGTTTTCTTTGTGATCTAATGACTGCCTCCTTCCTAAGGCCTTTGCTATGTTTCTTTTTAACCCAGAGCAGTGGGTCCCTTCTAACTGTAGAAAAGTCAGAGGACATGAACACAGCAATTCCTTTTTCAGGAAAGCTAGCTTAGAAAGGACAGCTAGGGGTAAGCGGGAGGTGAGAGGCTCTCAGAGAGGAAGCAGCTTGCCCTTTAGGGTATTCTGTCTCTAGTAGAAACTGGAGCCTGAGCTGCTGCAACATCTGGACTGTGAGCACCTTCTTCACCACTTACTCTGGGTCCTTGGGAGCAAGGCTGAGAGCAAGCCCCGAGGACTTGAACGCAGGCTGTGGGGCTGGTGGGCAGGCGTCTCAGGGCTGGAGGTGGGGCTTTGGCTCTTGCTCTCTTCTGTCCCATCCTCCCCACCTACGGAGCTAATGGCTTGGGGATGAATGTGGTACAGTCTTGGGGAAAGACAAGAGAGACAGGACCCCAAACTTTGCACCACTAGGTTCTCAGTCTCTAACCCTGTAGTCTTCAAATTGTATGCTCCTAAACCAAGTCTGAAAAACTATATATGCCTCTTGCATATTTTACGTTGCCATCTGAAGTCTTCAACATGATTTTAAATAGTTGCAAACGATGCCATTTCAAGAATATTGTAAATATTGATATTAAAAAATACATCATCCCTTTAATGCATCTAATGAACTTTAAATACCAGAGCAATTTGGTACATCATCTATTAAACACATGAACAAGTTCTCAAACAGTCACTTTTATGTGGTTCCTTTTTCTTTTTGGATTTATATTTTCATTCCAGTTATCCCACTGCATTTTACCCTCATCTATTTTAGGCATGAATTCCTTTTATTAGTCACTCTATCATAAAAATATGCATGATGATTTAAATTTAATTGTTCATGGCCAATCACCATACATTTATAGAGGTTAAGAATTTTTGGTTTGAGTTATCACTACAATTATTAGTAATACACAGAAATTGGAAATTAAGTTATCATTACAATTCTTAGTGGTATACAGAGAAACACAGTTGACCAAAATAACAGCTATCACAACTTTTGACCACTATAAAAGATAAGAAGTAAAATATTCATAGAAATCATCTTATATTTGGATGGACTATATGGACTTATATTTCAATTAGTCCATATGTTCATTAATGCATATTTTTTTTTAAAGAAAGAAAGATTCAGGATCAATTCTGTCTCTGTTTTTCATTCTTATAGATGGAAGAACTGAAAAACCTTATTCACAGTAAACAAATATATGCAAAGGAAAGAGTTCTGCTATTGAAACATAACTCGATTCTTTGCACTATTATCTAGTTATTTGCCTAAAAGCACATACTAGCCTCTTATCAAAAATTATTTTTTAATTTTCTCAGCTTATAATTCTTTTAGGCTTCTCCCCCTTGAGTTGTTTGAAAGATATTGAAAACTACCCAACTTGCAAAAGGATTTTTCCCCAATCACTAGAGACATTCATTTTCCACACCTGTGCCAACATTTCAGAATTTCTTCCCTTGCATTCTGCAGGTTTTCGCTTGTGAGATGTGAAATGAGTGAGAAGTTTGAGCAAAGGAGTTTATGGGTCATAGGGGATTCAAAGTTTAATTTTAGAAAAAAACTTCAGATGGGAGTGGTGGACCTACAAAACTTACCAAAACTATCCTTGGCTAACATGTTGGAAAGACTTCATGTTGTCTCCAAAGTTCTGCAGACCCTAGTTTGAAGCCACTTGGGTGCACATCGTATACCTTTTATTTTACCATCTATCGAATAAAGGGAGGAAAATGAATATCATTTCATGTTTGCTTATGTAAAAAACCAGTCACAGAATAATCTAAAAACAACCAAAATGGTTACCTATGGGAGGAAGGAAACAGGATGGGGAGAGTGAGCAAGGATGGACCTACACTTTGCTAAAATGTGCCTTGTTTGGGAGTTTTGACTTTGAAACCCAGTAGCAGTATTCATATCTTTTATAAAGCAACATCAAGTCTAACAAAAAATTAAAAAACCAAAGCAAGTCCTAAAAATAAAAAATAAAACAAATGAGCCCAGCTGTGTATTAAGTTGGTACTTCACCTCTCTGCAGATAGGAATTATTTTAAATACTTTAAAACATAACTATATTTTCTGTATGTCCCAAGTAGGTATATGCTAACTTGAAGACTGAAAGGGCTCCAAAGATTATAGGTTGTTTTCAATTATCATGTTGCTAATAATAATATTTGAGCTCTCATTTTGAAACTTACCCATATATATATTATATTCATGGTGAAATAAAGAAAATAAGTAATATTAATAGTGTTATAAGAATCAAGATTTTTAGCAGAAGAGAAAAATAAAAATATAACAATAAAGAATTAAGAGCTCTGTAATCCTCTGGTTTCGAAAAAATCAACATGAACTCATGATATTTTTTCCCCCTAAGAAAAAGACTTTTCTCCAGCCATTTCCACAACAAACACCCAGAAATAATAACCACTTCAGTACCAATAAACACTCCTAGGATTCATACTGTGGTCTTTAAATTTCCTTGTTCACCAAAAGGATCCAAGGATCCTTGGAGAAATGGCTGATTCCAAGGCTAGGACAGGAAATGTATGAGATGAACCTAAAATATTCTTTGATGTCAGAAAGTAAAGATGCTATCAAAGGCTTCAGGGGTGATAGGCACCATCTTTAAGAGGCTGCCGTTGGCTAAAGATGGGACATTAGAAATAATAACTTCAATAGAATGAAACACTTCAAATGTGGCGTGGTGGTGGTTGTTTTTAGAAAGAAAAAGCATTAATAATTTTCTCAAAAGCAAACCAAGACAAAGCTCTCATTGGTTACCTTTAGCGAATGCAAGAGGATGAATTTATTATTCTAAGAACTAAATAAAGGGAAAGAATCAAGCATTTATCTTGCTGATCCTCTATCAACTAATATCAGTATAGCCAAATAGCTGATGAAGGAAAGTTTTTATTGATAAAAGACTTGCAGGTGATATATGTACAGGGAATGCTACAATTAGAATGTTATACTTTTGTAGCCGCTAATGAAATAATGGATCTGGGCGGTGATCAACAACAGCCACTAAAATTGTTAGGTGAAAGGGAACTTGATAATGGACAAGCCGACTCAATCTGCCGACCAGTCTTAACGTTACGAAAGAGAAAAACAACTAGACACCTTTTCCTCCTGTTTTGGTACAGAAGGAAGCACACAGCACCGTTTATGAACTTGGATATGATTAGGGCTCTAGAAACCTGGTAGGGCATAATCAGGTATTCTGATTACAGGAAATGCAGTAGGTCGAGGAGCATGTGAAATGACCCATGGGGATATAATGAGGTAAACCAGAACGTGAGGAATTCCCTGGCACAAATGCCCAGGATTCTTCACCAACAATGATGAGAACAACAGAAAGAAGGTAGGGGCAGGTGGGATCCTGCTATAATTAAGAGACAGTAAGAAGCATTACTAAACGCAATGTGTAGGTCTTTTTTATAGCTCAGGCTTTAAAAAGGCACGTGAAAACATTAGGAAATTTTAAGACTGAATGGCATTTTATGTTGAGGAATTATTAGTATTTTGGTAGTGATACAACAAAACCCAAAGAGCCATTATCTTTTTAAAGTTGAAAAAAAAAAAAGAGCATAGTTTCTGGTCCTGTTTCTTTGAGTCTAATTTAGAGATAACCCGGTTTTCTCTGTAAAGGAGAGGGTAGTAAATATTTGGAGTTTTGCAGGAGTGTTGCAACCTTAAGATGCTCTCTTCTACATCTATTCACCTCTGTCCATGTAGCATGAAAGCAGCCACAGAGGATAGGAAATGAATGAGCATGGCTCTGTGCCAGTCAAACTCTAACAAGAGGCCATCATTTGTTGAGCCCTGGTCTAATTCATTGAGTTTGTAGACTCTGTATTTTCAACCAGCACAGCAGGCACTTAGAATCAGGCAAACAACCCCGGGGGGTTATTACATAATGGTGATTCCTTCCATTTTCAGATGTGAAAACTGAGGCTTTAGCCAGGCAAATGGCTCACCCAAGGATACACAGCTAGAAAATAGCAGAGCTGTGTTTATAGGGAAATCCCAGCTGCCATACCCTCTCTCTGCCACACTCAGCCCCAAGGAAGATATTAATAAGAAATAGGGAGAGAAGGCTGGAAGGATGGGGGCAGAGGGCAGCTTTGCTGTGCACCATGCACCTAACCCAGCAGCCTCCTTTAGGACGGGCAGAGGGCAAAGGGAAGAAGACAGAGAGCCTGAAAGCATGGAGAAAGCCCTACAAATAAAAACAGGATGTTCTGGAGTATAATGTCAACTTCCCCACCTGGCTCTGAAATGTAGAGTTGCCAGATTTAGCAAATGAAAATATAGGACACCTCATTAAATTTGAATTTTCGACAGAAAAACACATTTTTAGTATAAGTATGTTCCGTGCAATATGTGGGACATAATTGTGCTAAAAAAAAATTCTTATTTATCTGAACTTCAAATTTAACTGGGTATCCTGTATTTAATCTAGCAGCCTTACTGAAGTGTGAGGCGAATTAGTAACAGCATTTAGCAAAATATTGGTGGGCAAGTGGTCACAGGCACTCCCTGTGTTACCTAGAAACTGCTTCCAGGGAAGGGCCTGAGGTCACAGAGACGAGACTTCTCTGGCCTGGCCAGATTTTGGAATAGTTGCTTGGTCCCTTCTTGTTATCCCTTGGTTTCCGGTTGATTGTGGGAATGGATCTTTCAAAGCCTAAGTTGATCAGGTAGGTACCTCTGGCATCCCTGTGCAGAATCTGTAATTCAGAATCTGTCTTATCTCTGAGTATAAAAAGGATTTTGTGGAAATAAGTCACATTCTTGTTCTGTACCAGCTTGATCCCCTGTATACCAGTACTGATAGTTTTTCTGGAAAACAGACTTAAACAAATAAGAGCACTTTCTCTGATTAGCATGAATGGTAATTCAAAGGAGCAAAGACCCCAGTGAATCCTGGCCAGGCCCAGTGACAAAGGCAAAAAGGGGAACATGTCCCAGGATCATATGATGAACCCTAATTCCACCAAACTGATTTCCAAGCAACTCAAGGATCCTGACTCTGCAGCACTAGCAAAGCCCTTCCATGGGTACTGTTGACTTCCCAGGTTTTTCAAACTCCCATCCCCTTTGTGAGTGTGGGGGAGGGTGGAGGAAGGCAGTGATTGAAAGGAGGAAGGTAACTTCCAAGATAGACAAGGGCTTCTTCTCCCACACAGTCCAAAGTTCTGTTTCCCACCAAGTACTTATTTTATTTCTAGAATCATTTCTTGGACTCTTTCCAGTCCTTATTACTTTATGTCTCCTATCTCAAGGCTCAACTTTAAGATCCTTAAGTATCTCACTGAGAGCTTGGATCATTAGCTAATATTTCTTACTCAATGCTTGGGCAAGGTACCTTCCCGTCATCTGTGAAATGGGGAGAGCAGAGGCTTCCATCCCAGGGGAAGGGAGAGAGGATTAAATGAGGGCTGGATGTGACACCCTGCAGCCAGTACTCCTTGCTCACTGATTAGTATAATTCCTATTATTGAGATTGTTCTTTCTGGGTGTCTTTTACCATGGGGATATTTGTCAATAATTTTTACCAGGGGAGGCTTTGATCAGTATTCTTCCCAGACTGAGTCTCTTCAGTGTAGGAAGGAAAATTGGCGTGGGGATTTAGAGAAAGTAAATTTGAGGAAATTAGGTTTATTATGCTGCCTGGTAGCAGGTAAAGACACACACCGTGAACAGTGATTGTACTTTATGGGTATACCTTTGTACTCAGTGGGGTCTTACACACACAGTCTCACCTTAGGCAGGCCATTGCTAACTTCTATTTTGAAGATAAGGAAATTGAAGTTCCAAAGGGTCAAGTATTTGTCAAAAGTCACATCAGAACTCAGGGCTTCTGACTTCCAACATACCAGTAGTGTTCCTTTTTGTTATCTCATAAGCCTTTTTAAATATTTAAATATCAGTCTACTTCTGGAAGAATGCAGTATAAGCTTCATGCAGGTTGGCAGTGGTGCTCAGTGAGAATCTTGATAGGATTCTCTTTAGTGGGGCCCTCATAACCACTTAATACCCTTCTGGAACTTTTCTGCCCAAATACTCATCATAGTTTACACTCAGCACACTTGAATTTCTGTCTTTGTAAACCCAGAGATTTCAGTTTGGAAGACCTCTTCTAAACTATCCAGGAAATCATCAAACGAGACACCCATTAGCATCCGTCTGGGGCACTCCATTATTTAACATTTTAAATCAAGAGAAATGTTTCTATATTCCTGACTTCTAGTTTTATTTTTCAAATCAAGAAACTAAGTTCAATAAACCATTCTACCATGTTCTATCGCAAACATAATTATTCTTTTAAAAAATATCATCTTTTGGTATTGAATTTAAATTAGACTCACTGGTTTTCTTTTGTCCATTTTTTTTTCTTTTACTATGTTGAAATTTTCAGATGTGATAGATGATCATCATACCATTTCAAATAGCCTAGAAATATGAATAGTAAGAAATGAAATTTTCTTTGGTCACTACTGACTCTCAATTTTCTCTCTAGAGGAAACCACCGGTTTACTGGCTTTCTGGACCATTTTCTATGCATTTTCAAAGTTACACAGCTACATATTTGCTTATATATCCACAAACACATTTTTACACAGACAAGAATAGTAAAATGTATTTTTCAATGTCTTTTGTTCTCATTTAGTATACCTGTGACATATTTTCATACCAGAGCACATTATTTCTTTTAACTGCTACAGATACCTTTAACGATACACAAATTTTTGCCCTTAGAAACAATGAAATAAACATCTTTAACTAAATACTTTTGCTTACATGAGCAAATATTTTCTAAGACTCCTAGGAGCGAAAGTGCGTGGTTCAAATCATCCTTAACGTGGACATACTCTGCCCAGCTGCCCTCAGAAAAGGCTGTGGCATTTCTCACCAGGGGCATTTGAGAATAACTCGTCATCTCTCAAACACCGAATAGCATCTTTCTCATTTTCCAAATGACATTCAAAAATGTTTGTCTGTGTTGTTTTAATTGGCATCTCTTTGTATTTTTGTGGCTATTGTAGTTCTCTTGTGAATCATCTGCTCTTATCTGGTATTCATTTTTCTTTTTGGTTGGGTTGCTTTTTCTAACTAATTTAAAGGAGCACTTTGCATTATATGGATTTTAGTTCTGTGTCTGTTACATATGTTGCAAATATTTTCTGCCATTTGTCTTTTACCTATGCTTATGTTGTCTTTTGCCATGCAACAGTGTTTAATTTCTGTAAGTTGTATCTCTAAATCTTATCCTTGTGGCTTTTTGCACATGTGTCTTATTTAGGAAGGCCTTCCTCTCCTGAGGTTATGTAATACTTTTCTAAGTTTTCTTCTAATATTATTATTGTTTTGTTTTTATGTTTAGCTCTTTAATCCATCTGGAAATGATTTTTGTATATGGTGTGAGGTAGGTATCTAAGTGTATTTTTTTAAATGAATAGTCCATTGTCCCAACACTTTAATTACTAACCCATCATTTCATATATTAAATTCCAATATTTATACATGGGTCTGCCTCCGGACTCTCTACTTTGTTCCATTAATAAATTTGTCTATTCCTATGCCCAAACAGAGTGTGTTCATTACATAGTTTGATAAAATGTTTTGCTATCTGACAGAATAACTCTCCCTATTGTTGTATTTCAAGTATATATTAGTTTTAATCAAGTACTTACTACCTAGATGAATTTTGTATTCATCTTGTCAATTTCCATATGCCATTCCATCGGGGTTTTTATTGTATGTAATTTTTAGATTAATTTCAGGAAAGACTGAGCAATTTATATAGTATTGAGTTATACAGTGCAATGAAATGACACAATTTTCCATGTCTCAGATCTTCTTTTATGTTTTCTAGCCCTTTTCTTTCAATAGATCTTGTTCAATTTCTGCTGAGGTTTGTGTCTGGAGTTTTGAACATTTTTGTTGCACAATCTTATTTTCAATTATATTTTGAAATCATTGCCACTGATTTGAATTTTTGTGTGTTGCTCTTATATCTGGGTAGCTTACTACATCACAATACTTGCCTTTTAGGTAGTTAACCTAAATAGTGAATAGTCAGATTATGTCTAGACAAAAGACAGTTTTGACTCTTCCTTTTTAACATTTATACCCCATTTTTTAAATTCTTGCTTTATTGCATTGGCTAGGACCTCCTGAACAATGTCGCATTCGATGGAGGATACTTTTTATAATTCTAATGTTTTATCAGTAAATATGATAGTTAGCATGTCAAATAAAGGAAATTACCTTCTAGTACTAATACATTAGGGCTTTTAATCAGAAAAAGGTGTTGGAAATTTTTGGCATTTTTGGAAACGATAGTTTTTCTCCTTTTATCTCTTAATTTAGTAAATTAAACAATTGATTTCCTAGTGTTGAGGCATTCTTGCATTTCTAGTATAAATTTTGTTGAGTTATAAAATTCTTATACAACATTGCTGGTTTTATATACTATTTTATTTCTATTTGGAGAGTAATTCATAACAGTTCTACATACATATAGAGAAAATATCTATATTTGTATTTACCTATTTAGGGCTATGTGATAAGTTTGACCAATTCTGTCATCAGGGACATTCAAGGCACAGAGAGTGGTTTGGGAAAGTTTCTCTTATTTTGCTTTAGAAAAGTATAAATAGGACAGAAAAGTTTAGTAGAAATCACCCATAGAACCATCTAAATTTTGTATCTTTTTAATGCTTATTTTTACTACAATTATTACTTTTGCAGTCAAGTTTTCTATTTTTCTTAACTTCTTAAAATGAATATTTTCCAGGAAATTTATTATTGCATCTATATTCTCAGATTTATTGCTGTAACAGTCTTAACATTTTACATTTGTCTCCTCTACCTCTTATTAACCTTGCCAAAGTGTTATATAACTTCAGAAAGAACTTGCAAATGATTGTATAGACCAAGACTATTTTTTGTTTTCATTTGCTTCTTTTTTTTTTGCTTTATTTTGTTTTATGCTGATTAATGGGCACACATTTTATCTTCATTATTTATTTCTTTTTGCTTTCTTCACATTTGTTTTGAATGCCTTTACTATCCTTTTTTGTCAAATCCTTATTTAATTTAATTATATTTTAACTACAGCATTTTGAAAAATGAATGCTTAAATTTTTTTGTTGTTCTTGGCTATATTTCATAGGTCTCAATGGATAGGACTTCAGTTATTATAGTAATAAATAGTTTTAAATTTATTTTCAATGTTTTTCTTTACCAAATAGCTTAATTGCCCAAAGAGAACTTTAAAATTTTCCTTGTCTTATTAATTTATATTTCATTTTATTTGATACAGAATATGTTTCTTATTTTCACTTTAGTTTTTCTCTTGGACTTTTGGATTTTCTTTGAGGTTTAACATATGATTGGTTTTTATAAATGATTTTTAGGTAATTGCAAATAATGTGTGCAACTTTTAAAGAAGGCTGAAAGATACATGTAATTATAATACTCATATCTCTTCATTGAAACTCATTCCTTGTATTTTAAAAAGGTACCTTCATTTATGTTGCCTCCCTCATCTTTTAATTTGTGGAAGAAGTGTTTTGGTTTGCCATTATAATGAAAGCTTTGTCAGTTTCCTTTTATTTACGAACTATTTTTACTCTTTATGTATGTATAAATATTTTATACATTATTGCTATGTTAATTGTAGCATAAAAGTTCATGGTTACTATTACGGTGAATTTTTCCAGCTTTAAGTATCATATTACATGTGGTATAATATGATATAAGTCACTTATTTTCATTTAACTTTTGGCATTGTGAATTCTTTTTTTCCTATATGAGACAATGTATAACAAACAAAAATAGAAATATAATTAGCCATGCATAGCCATATATACACCTATGTGTGTATTAATATATGTATATGCACATATATGCATATGTTTTCACATGTGCATGGGCAATTATATTTTCCTTTTGTTGCTCATTGTAGTTTTATATGCTTTCATTTTCAATAGTTTCTAATACTTTGCTTTAGATGTACATTTTCTAAATAGCATGAATCTTCATTTTTTTAAACTAATTTTTTCTCTCATTTAAGAAGTAGTCTAACCAACTTGTACTTATCATGTATAGTGATATTTTTTCAACTTCTATTTTATGGTGTGCTCTTTTATTCATTGTTATCCCAGTCCCCTTTTTGTAGTCTTCTTGGTATTGGTTGAACATTGTACGATATTTTTGGCTCTATTTTTTGAAAACTGGTTTGGAAGCTATATGTACTATTTCCAGTCTTCTCAAAGCTGCTTTAAAATTTTAGCAAGCACATTTAAATTTAAACTGCTATAATCAACAACGGATGACTGTAAGTCCCTTTCCCTCCTTTCAAAACAATTGAAGCTTTTATCAAGCTTTTAATTAATTGTGTATCTAATCTTCTATGCGCTTATGGTTGAAATTATCTGGAAGTTTCATTCCATATAAATATGTTAGTAGTAACAGTGGTAGTACTATTAGCATTATTGGTTTTATTATTTACTTTATGTCTCTCTTTTACAAGAAGACTTTATTAGTAATTGTATTCCTTTTTACGACAGAATTAGCAACTAGAATTTAGATTTAAATTGCATTTTTGTGGCTTATTTACTTTACATTGTTCGTTATGTTCCAAGTCCTTGTAAAGCTTGGATTCTTTTTGTTATTTCCTAGGTTACATCCTAAATTAACTTCTGCTTCTATATTTTCTGAAAGGCTGTGAACTTTTTGAGTTTTTGTCTGAAATAAATACCTTCAGTTGTCTTTACCCTTAACACAGAGCTCTCCTGATTATAAAATCCCAGTTTGAAAATAACCTTTCTGCAAACCCATATTGTCATTTGCCTTTAAAATTCTTCAAGTGTATACAGAAAATGTGATTTCCCCTTTTAGAAACAAGATTGCCCATCTCCCGAATCATTCTTTCTTAAATGTTCATTATTATTATTCCAACTGGCCCACCCTAGAAATGAGAACTTCAAGTTACTAGTTCATCAGGACATAGAGAACTCTTTTTGTCAACAGTAAATACTTTCCTAACAACAAATCTATGAATTACCCAAAAGTTCCAGTTTGCGAAACTCTACTTACTAATGATGCAGTTAGTTCCTAAGTTATAAAACTTGCTGGGAATTTTCTTCCATTTATGTTTATGCCACTAACCTGCTGGCTATTGAGGATTTCCTTAAAGGTTTTCTCAGGAAATGGTACCTTAGGTGCCTGCCCTTGTCAGTCACTTCCTCTGCCCCTTGGCTTTCAGTTGGGTAGACCCACAGATGGCTGATGTCCTCCTTAGGTTAATTTTACAGAATCTCCTACTGGCCATTGAGATTTTATTAAGAATTGTCACAAATTCTCTTTTTGTCAACCTGATATCTTGTTAACATATGATTTTCCACACTTTTGGAAAGTCCCTGTCTCCTTTGCTTGAAACACCAAATCCTAAATTGTGGTGAGAAATTCAGGATTGTCAGGCAGAAGCTAGTTCACAGTTGCACAGATTAGCTGCACATGGAGTATATTGTGCCTGTGCCACATTGGCCAAGGGGTCTAACCTGCTGTTTGCAAATACTGACGCTTGGTGACTTGCTCAAGTCATTTTGCTTACTTCCCTCAGGGACTTCCTCTTAGGATTAGGTTTCACTGTAGTAGCAGGTTCTGAAACCTTCTGTCCCACTTCAGATCACCTTGTGATCTTTCTTCCCACTCAGTGCCAAGGAACCTACCTTCCCTCAGGTGTTACCTCTTACTACTAGCCTAGCTGCCTCCAGCACCATAGGTCTCAGATGTCAGCATTTCCACTCACCCTCTGATACAAATTGCATACAGGCTATTTTAGAATAGGATGCATTGACCAGTGTCCACACACGAAGTGTGCAGACAGACACCACTCACTCTGGTCACTGTGTATCCCTGTCTTGATCCCTTCTAGGTGGGAGGACATACCATGCTCCCCATCCGGTGGATGCCCCCTGAAAGCATCATGTACCGGAAGTTCACCACAGAGAGCGATGTGTGGAGCTTCGGGGTGATCCTTTGGGAGATCTTCACCTATGGGAAGCAGCCGTGGTTCCAGCTGTCAAACACAGAGGTACAAGGGGGGCACATAAGAATGCTTATGTGGAGGAAGGCTGATAAGAGATAGCTCAGGGCAGGACTGGGCACAATGTGCAAAATATGAGGTGGGATTTGGAGCCAGCAGTGAACGTAGTAGTTGTAACCAGCCCCTTAGAAGGAAAAACATTGTAACTATAGGAAGTGTGGTATAATAGTCAAAAGAGCATGAAATCAGTTGTCTAAATTGAGATGCAAGTCATGGTTCTGTTTGTTCTGCTATACTTAAAAATCAAATGTTTCATTAAGACAGAACATGAAAACAAAGAGCAACTATGAGTTTTTCAATTGTGCCATCTTGTGGAAACATCAACTACTTAGTATGCACGGATGATCTGGGTCTCCAAAGGTCCTAGGCAGCTAACAGGCCTGGGAATATGCCGGAGGGTGAACTGGGAAGGGTGGTTTTGCATAATTGGTAGAGCTATGTGTGGACTAGGAGGGTGGCCCCATGGCCCCTGTCCCAGGGGTGGCCATGGGCCAGGAGGGGGGCTGCCCAGCCACCATGGCCAGGAAAAAATTAAACCATAAGTGTAAATCTTATAATAAACACATATATTTTTATAATTTTAATTTCTAATAATAAAAAATACTGGTAAACACATTTTAATAGTAGCAAACTTTTAATGCCAGACACTTTTCTAAGCACTTTGCCTCTATTAGTAATTTTTGCAAAAACACCGTTGAGATTTAGGTCAAAGAAAAGGGATCTGCCTGGAGTCCTAATGTGGACTGGTCAGCATGTCAGAGGTGAGAGCCCCCAGGGCAGGAAGAAAACCTGGACCATGGTCCCAGGATTCTTCTGCCTCCAAAGTCTAGTAAAACCTTTCTCCATTACATGTGGACCAGTCATGTTGTCCCAGGGAATCCAGCACAGTTTGTAGACAGTAAGGACCTCAGTCTCCCAACCCAGCAGACCTATAAAAAATTGCACTTCTTTTTATGGTCTCCTGTTTTCTGGGAAAATGTAAACACAAGAGCCTGTTAGTATTGAAATCTTGTTTGAATATTCTTCTTGGGAGCCGAGTTCATCTCTGCTCTCCTATGTCTCGACCACTTAATTAAGTGAATTTCAAAGACTGAAAAGAAGACATTTCTTTAACTTCGTAATATCTCTTCATTCACTAGCTCAGTGGGGCCTGACCACATTTCCCGAAGTAGGACAAATTTTTTTTAAAAGCTTTTAAAATAATGAAAAAGTGTGTGTCAGAACCTATTTGTTATGGGTGTTTTAAAAAATTGTTACTGTATTCCTGGGAGATGGGAAACACACACACACACACACACAAACACACGCGCACACATATGTCCCTGAACACCACTTCTGTGTGGTTTGGTGGCCCTAGTAAAGGGAGAATCTGGGCTGAAATTGCTGTTGGTCTTAGCATAACACCTGTCCCGCTATCTGAGCTGGCTCATAGCATCTTACCAGCTAGTAATGGTCTTTCAGACACAGGACTGCCTATGAGGCATTGACCTCTAGGTAGGCTTCCTTCCTTACCTGCCTCCCCCACTCCACCCACTGTAGCAGTCAAGTACTGGCAGTCGCTGACCATGGGTTTCCCTATGGAAATCAACAACTTAGTCCCACATTGCAGGAGACACTGACAGGTGCTTTTGATCTTGCATCAGCAGCTGCTCCTGTGGTTTGAACCAGACCCTTTTTCATGGAGGTGAAGATAATGGAAGGTGGCAATGGGGCTGTCATAGGAATAGGGAATACTGGAGACCTGTCAGGCTGCAAAGAAATGAGCCTAGTGGGCTATCACAGACTCATTGTGACATAAGCAGGAGGGTGCTGGTACAGTGATGGTCTGACCGGCCCTCCAAAAGTCAGAGTGAGGCGTAATAGCATGTGAGCCTGGGAGTCAGAGTGAGGCGTAATAGCATGTGAGCCTGGGAGTCAGAGTGAGGCGTAATAGCATG
>NW_003852424.1:11430756-11501452 GCF_000181295.1 Otolemur garnettii | reverse complement strand
AGTCAGAGTGAGGCGTAATAGCATGTGAGCCTGGGAGTCAGAGTGAGGCGTAATAGCATGTGAGCCTGGGAGTCAGAGTGAGGCGTAATAGCATGTGAGCCTGGGCATTATTGGGCAGCAAGGGGAGATACAAAGGAGACAAAAGGCAATGCTCTTGCCTGATTAAATGCAGACTAATGGGGACAGAAAACAGAAATAACATTTGCTCAGCTGCTGAACTACAGATTATTCTGTGTATTTTTGTCATCACAACCAATCTTTAAATGCAAAAACTGAAGTCCAAGGTAAGTAACTCTCCCAAAGTTAAACAGTGGTAGAATTAGGGAGAAGTTAAAGCTAACCTGAAACTAGAAGATGAAACCTTGAAAATGCACATATTCAGTGTCAGTAAAGAAGAATCTTTGGGGAACTGGAAATGAATGGCCGTTTCCACACCTGGTGCTCAGGCGGCCTACTGGAATTAGTCCCGCCATACAGTCCTTGTTTCCTCCTCCTGCTCCTCCTTCAGTATGTTGGGCCATACGATCCCTTCTGATTTGATTTGGTCCTTGCAACACTCCTAGAGGTTGGTCACAGCAGACGTTTGCCCTCCCTGAACTCACTGGCCCTGACTGCCCACTGGGCAGTGGTGAATCAGGCAGCTAGTCCCAGTGTTAATGACCTTAAGACATTTTAGCGGAGGATGGGAATTTCTAAGGGTCCTATGTGAGGGCTCAGAGGCAAGTGTGGTGATGTGACAGAGGGGAGCGTGCCAGGAATGGAACTAAGCAGAGAGAGCCTGCATGGGCCAGCTGGGGCAGAGCTCCTTCAGGGGGATTCAAAGGCAGGCTGGCTCCTTGGAGGAAGGATAGGTCAGAAGCCACTCTTCACTCCCACTCAGGTGGGAAATGAATGCGGCTCAGTCATCCAGATGAGGTTCAGGACTAGAGAGGAAGCTGAGGTGGATGGGAAGAGTGTGGGGTGAGGGCAGGGGGAAGTCAGTGGTCAGTATGGGCCTGGCTGAAGATGTGAAGCCCAAGGGCAGCAGAGCACTCCCTGGCCAGGGCATTCACCTACCCAGAAGCATGCGCAGGACGGACACACACATCCGTGCGGCCTAGCCCAGCCTGCAGCCCAGGCCTGTGGGTCCTGCCTCTGCACTGACGCTAATCTGCCACCGAGGGGCCGTTGGCTGAGCGTGAACTGCAGGGCCGAGTCAGGGCTTTGGGTGTAACCTTGTTCTCCTCACACTTCCAGGTCATTGAGTGCATTACCCAAGGTCGTGTTTTGGAGCGACCCCGAGTCTGCCCCAAAGAGGTGTACGACGTCATGCTGGGGTGCTGGCAGAGGGAACCGCAGCAGCGGCTGAACATCAAGGAGATCTACAAAATCCTCCACGCTTTGGGGAAGGCCACCCCAATCTACCTGGACGTTCTCGGCTAGGGGCTGGTGGTCATGAATTCATACTCTGTTGCCTCCTCTCTCCCCACCTCTGGTCTCCCTTTACCACCTCACAACTCCTTCCCTCCATCCTGACTGAAGCGAACATCTTCATATAAACTCAAGTGCCTGCTACACATACAACACTGAAAAAAAAGGAAAAAAAAAGAAAGAAAAAAACCCGCTGTAAAGCAGTTTGGCATATACAATATACATATATATATATATTTATATATCTATCTATCTATCTATATCTACAGAGAGATACCTTCTCTAATACAGAGAAGCTGCTGATACAGAAAACCACAGACTTTAACAACTCAGAAAAATCTTAAATATTATTCATGCAAATGAAAAATCCCCTTTGACTTAAGCTGTGGCCGGTGCTTCTTCAGCTCTGGCTTTTCCAAGCAGAAGACCTTGACCTTGCAGGGACAATCTTCGGGGCAGGGCTTTGGGTGGGAGGAGCCGGAGTGGTGAGACTGCCCTGCAGAGAGTGCGCGTGCGCAGCCTGCAGGGGCGTTATGGCCGACGGGGCCTCCCCAGGGGTGCCCCTTGTATCCTCTGACTGTGGCCTCCACGCTCTTCCCTGTTTTCTCCACTTCAGGACAATTTTCTAATTTGTCTATTCTAAAAGATACAGACTTGATGCTTTTGGGACTCAACGATGGCACCTACGGGTAAACACTGAACAGACACACCACCATCATGACACAAAACCTTGACGAGAGCAGACCGCATCCAGCATGGGTGTATCTGCCAGATTTGGAAAGGATGTGTCAGTCTATCCTCTGAACTTAAAGAACTGGACTTTCTGGACTAAGAGAACCACAGAAGAAGAGGAAGAAAAACAAAGCAAAAACAAACAAACAAAAACAGCTGAAACCCCAACCTTGACCAGCCACTGCCACCTGTCTCTCCATTACTGGAAGGACTCCTTGGCCCCACCTCCCATCTTCAAACCCTTGGGGAGTTTAGGGGGATTAGGAAATGGGTCCCTCCTGTCGTCTGTGATTGTAGACACAGCAGGCTTCAGGGTTTCTATAGCAAGAGAGTTCGTTCCTTGTGGATCATTATAAAGTATACTCCCAAGTCCTCTCATTCCTCATACTGCTTCCCTGTATCCCAACCCCTCCCCCCCCTGCTGTGTCTCCACCAAATTCCAGGCAAACCCCACGGCCGGGGAAGGATACTAGGCCTAGGAGAAGCCGAGGCAGTGTTTTAGGGAGCCAGGCAGTGGAGCGGGCAAGAGCCTGCAGGGGAGAATCTATTGGCACCTGCAGCGGGCACCTTGGCATTCTCCTCACGTATTCAGCCCCTGGGAGGATTGATGCATCTGCCTTTGAGCTGCTGTGAAAATGCAGGGACTGAGAAATCGCTTTTGTGGGCTGGGATGGGGGGAGGGTCTGAGGCTTCTCTGGGAGATGTCCAATGAGTGGCCAGTGCCACAGGCTTGGCATTGTAATGAGGACCGAGCCCTGACCAGGGAGTGAGAAGGAAGCAGCTGGGCTGGGGCCAGCCCCCTCCGCCTCAGCACCAGGGGAATTGCTGCCTCTCCGGCTGCTGCCAAGGACCACAGCAGGGCTGATCCCTGGCCTCCCTGACACATGACAAGGAGATGCTGTGGGAACCAACACCCTGGCCCCACAGGTCCCTCCTGTTGGGGAGGACAGGATGTGTTCCTCCCAGGCCACCTGGCCGGTCCACCTCACCCCAAGTACAGAGCGGCTGAAGGGACTGACCTTTGCTTAACTGGAGCCTCCTGGGGTCCCTGACTGCTTCCTTGTCTGCCAGCAGCCTGGACGTCCTGGTTAGCTGAAGGCAGCTGAAGTGTGGGCACCCCTGCATGGGGTTTACAACTGAATTATGTGTTTGTGGTTTTGCTTCCTTTTTTAGATCCACAAATGTTTTTATTCAAATAGAAAAGAGCTGTGCTCAAATTGTAGCCATGGTTGGGATTCAGGGTCATGGAGGCTGCTCAGCTGGGACCGGGACAGGAGTGGGGGGAGGAGTGCTGGGTGTGGTGTGGGTCTCCCCAGGCTCTGAGAACTTTGGGGGAAGGCTCTTTGGATGGATCAATCACCTCCAGGGAACCCTTTTCTATCTTATGGCAATTTCCCCTCTTTTCTTTCCCCTCAGAGGCCCTTGGTCTATACTCGGGCTGGGAAGGTTGGATGGAACTGCACAGCCTGGCTTTTGTGTGGGTAACTGAGGAAAAGGTGCTGAGGGAGGGAATGATCTGGAGGGGCTCAACGGGAGGGTGTCTTCTGCTTAGGAGTGAGGCTCCAAGCCTTGTCTTCTCCCATATGCTTCCCCAGACAGACAGACGCTGTATGGCTTCTGTCTTCTTGGCTGTATGTTTCTGGAGCACAGTCACTGGTTGGGCTGGGAAGAAGTGGGGAAGGAAATGGGTTGGAGGCTGGGA
This sequence comes from Otolemur garnettii, assembly GCF_000181295.1. Classification (NCBI taxonomy): domain Eukaryota; kingdom Metazoa; phylum Chordata; class Mammalia; order Primates; family Galagidae; genus Otolemur; species Otolemur garnettii. The sequence goes on along the minus strand of NW_003852424.1, from coordinate 11,497,608 downwards.
ATGTGGAATGTGATGGGGTTTCAACTCGAAGTGCGGAGTCATCCTGGGCTAATGACAGAAGGCAGCTCCTTTGGGAATGAGGAGCACTGCAGGGGACTGCAGCTGTCAGATTGCTGGTGTCTTGGTCCTGTAGGCCTCATGTTGGCTTTGGGGTCACATCTCTGCCATGTCCATTGTGAGCCCAGCCCATGGAAGAGTACAAAAGGAGGGCTGTGGAGAGGGAGGACCTGCCCTTGCTGTCCTCTCCATGTAGGGTCTAATTTACATGTTGATTTTTCCATCTATGCAGATAAAGAAAAAGGAAAAAAAATATTTTTGGACAGTAAAAGGAGATAGAGAATGAGGCTATGGAATGCTAGCAGGGGTGCGCTACGGCTCCAGGTGGGGGTGTGTAATGTGTTATATTCCTCCCGTACTGGGGCAGGACTGATAAGACTCCCTCCACCATGTCTTGGAGTCTCCATCTGAAGCATGAGGGATGCACTTAGTAATCTCTGGCTCCTTCTAGCTCTGGATTCTTAGATTCTCACTACATTAAGTCAGTGTGTCATTTATCTCAGTACCGCTCTGGGGATGCCGGGACAGCCTTCCTCAGATTTTGTGTGTATGGGGGTCCAGTTGCTTCTGAGGGCTTGCTGGGCCTGGGCAGGGATGAGTTCTAATATGACAATCCTCTCTTCCTTTGTACCCATGTCACAACAATTCAGAGTCTGAAGTGTCTGAGATGACGCTGAGCTAGGAGGGAGCATTTGGTCTCAGCTCCATTCCTGCATACTAGAAAAGTGTTGCCAGTGGGTGGTTTATTTATTTATTTATTTATTAAGAGCTTAATGTGGTTACACAAGTCTTGAAATGGCATCCAATGTGTCTGCTCGAGTTCATCCCACTTTCATTTCCTGCCCCATATCCAAATCAACATTCTAGAAGATGGTGCCAGATGGACTCTGAGAACTTAGCTTGAAGCAAGCATCACTGTGACTGTTGGTAAACGTTCCTGGGTACCCAGGCTGATCTCCCTGTCATACTGTCCTCACCTGGTCCCCTCCTAGATCACGCAAGAGTGATTTTCTGCTGTATGTCCACTTCAGAGTAGGGTGGCAGGGCCAAGGGTCCTCATAGTTCTTCTTTCCTTTGAATATCAACCTAAATCTGCCCTCTCATTATATTCCTGAACGTTGAGTAGACCTTGGAGGTCACTAAGCCTGTCTAGTCAATAGTCAAGACAAAGGACTTGCTCCATTCTTTAGATCATGCACAAATTTTTTCCTGGAGAAAAACTTCCCACCAGAGGCAAAGGGTCCCTGGTCCTTCCAGGTTCAGGTTGAACCTTAATGTTCTTCTCTAATGATGCTTACTTTTCAGAATCCCCTAGTGCAAGTATTTTTTGGTGCTAAATACTATGGAAACCAACCCACTAGGAGAGCTGTCAGCCAGCAAAAGCCAACAGCCCTGCCATAAGAGTGCAGAGTACATCAGAAGTTAGTTAGGAATGTGGAAAGACCATCAATATTTCTAATTTTGTTCTGTGTTACCTAAATGACCTTATCTAAATCAGCTCATCTCTCAGATTATTAGATTCCTCATGTGAGACAATGGTTGGAATAGATATTTTTAGAATTCCAATCAGTTAAAAAAAATAAAGCTACATTTTACTCCCGTCCGCTTTGTTTAAAGCTTGCTTGTTAAAAATAAGAGAAACAAATGAAAGGTGAGGAGGGTAAGGAAGAAGTTACCAGTGGCAAGAAGTTGGTAATAGAAGGCAACTAAAGAAGGTCTTATGACCGATAGGTTTGAAGGATCTTGGTAGGGGAGCCAGGCAGACAAGCCAGAGACTCCATGTTCGTACTTGTTAAGGGAGGCTACTGCCTGACCCCTTGGCCGTATTTCTCAAGCTGTCCTCAACCAGCACTGACATGCCTGAACTTGATGAAAACAATTCCAAGATCCATGGAGACAGGCCTGCCTACCTCTCATGCAGGCAACTGGTGATCTGAACTCTGGGTTTAAAAGCAAGAGGTTTTTATCCTTAAGTGCTCAGTGTAAGGGGCTTGAGAGCTTGGAAAGAAAGAGGGTGGTGGCTTACGCCGTGGACTCCTTTTCCATTCAGGAATGACTAATGGCTTCCTTGTTCCCTTTTCCCAGACTAAACAAATAGCAACAACATTCTCTAGACTCTGAAGTACAGCTATTGTAATGGGTAGTCTTGAGACTAGAGGTTGTCTCAGTAATGTGCTTAAGGTCTGGAGCATAGAACTCTCTATAGGTGTTTGTTGAATGAGTCCACACATCAGCATTCCAGAGATCTGCCCTTAAATGCCCTTGAGATACTTGTTGTCCTCTTTGGTGGGGAGCCAACCTGCTAGAAGACCCAAGGGCCTTTGCTTTGAAGCAAAAAATGGCACCTTTAGGTCAGAGTCTGTGGTCACTCTGCTTTTGGTTCCTAGAGTTCTACTTTCTACTTGTATACCAAATAAATTGTTACAGCTGATAATTCATTGATTTAAAAGGAAAATTACAAGTTTTTACATCATTGTAGGCATCAGAAAATATTTTGCTGTTGCCTGACATTACTGGGAGTGTCTTCGTAAGGACGGTATAGGCAGATGTACATAGTGTGCTTATATCTATATATTTAATTGGAATGGCTTCCAAGAAGGCCTGTTTGAATTCAGAAAATTGTTTCCCATTTGGATTTCTCTTTGAAGCTCACTTTTCTTGAGGTTACACAATCCAGAAATGGACCGGCTTCAGAGACATTTGGTGAGGGCCTGATAGGAAATCTGTCATCTTGAAAAGTTGGATCATTTGGTGCTCTCTGAATTAAATTGTGCTAACAAAAAAATTCTGATCATCTTAAACATTGTCTTTTCTGGTTGTTTGGTGGATCACTCTATAGGAACCGTTTCTACCACGTCTCATTTGGGGGTTGACATCAAAGTCATCAGCACACAAACGAAACCACTGTCCAGGAGAGATGGGACAGAAAGAATGTGAGATATTGATAATCGATAGCTCTTTCTGAAAGGCTGACTATAGGGGATGTGGCAAGTGTTTTGGGTATTAGGCCTTCTGTTCTGGGCATGGGTACTTTACCCTAATGACCTGGCTTCTGGCAGTGTCTCTGCCTGGCACATTCTCCTCATGCATAGTTTCCTTAACTGCCTGTATAAATTCTATACTTTGAAACAAGAAACGTCATAGGCCCAAGTCTCAGTGTACCAAAATAAATGCTTTTCTATGACATCTGTGGAGATCGGGAGCCCCTTCAAAGTACTTGGGATTATTACTCAAAGCAATAAAACTCCTATTTCTCTTTCTCTGTAGTTCACTACCAAGTTCCAAATTTAAAACAAAGCCTGGTCTGATATTTGCAGAAGGAGATGTTGTCTTAAACCAGTGAGCTAGGCCATCTTTCTTTCATCGTGCAGATGCAGGACAGGAAATTCCATTAATTTTTCCTAATTTCCCAGGAAAATATCACTTTTTGTGTAGCGCCATGGCCCATAGCTTGCCTGAGATACTTCTGGCTGACAAAGCTAGAAGTTTCTGATCGGGGATGCATCAGGATTAATTTAGATGAAGAAAGGCCTATTGAACATCTACTTCTGAGCAATGCCTACATACTCAGCTCTTGCTTTGTAGTCTCACATCTCACGAGAGAGGTTGGTCTCTTCTTCTCTTTTCTGTTGATGAGGGATTTGGCCAGAAGTAGGCTGAACAGATTCCCTGTATACGCGGACATTCTTTTGGCTACAACATTCCCAAAACTCAATGAAAAAGGTAAACCACTCAAATATAACACTGGTGGTTATCCTTTTATTTAAGAAGAGTATGTTAGAGTTATATATATGTTATATGTATAAATGTATTTATAGATATTTATATATACATTATATATAAACATATATAACATATTTATATATACATTTATATATATTATATATAAATGTATTTATATATTTATATACACATTATATATAAATGTATTTCAAAAACTGTAATTTTGTAATATACAAAAGAACATACTCACTTTTCTTCCTTGCTTGAGCTCTGCCCATGTGCCGACTTGGTTATCACCTACCTAACATTCCCTGGAGACCTCTCTGACTACCTGTGGAGCCAATACAAACACCTGGTCCAGGTGACTTAATTTCTGCTGCCCATAGTAAGGAAGTAAATCACAGTAAAGACGTTTTCTTTCTTCTTTCTTTTTCTTTTGACTCCCATCCTCCTGCTTCCATGGGACTGACACTCCAGCTTCTCAAACCCCATGAAAGTCTTAATACAAGGTGAATCCCCGGACCATAAACAGTTTGGACTTCAAACAGTGAGAAAATTGGCACTGAGTGATTCGGCACACAAAGCAGAAAACTTTCATTTCCTGCAGGCAGGATGGAATTGACTGTTATATTAAGACTTCTGAAGGAGCCCTGCCCTGGAGTAATTTCAGTGCTGTCAGACAGTGTTGACATCTAGATTAACCTCTGTGCAGCGAATTGTACTGCAAAGCTCATTGAGATGCACATGGTGTGTCTCTGCAAATCCCATCTGGAATCCTTGGTGGCCCACCCTCAGCAAGCCCCCTCTCCCTTCCCCACCCACTGTTCTCTTTTGGTCTATGAACTTCCAGCCTCTGAGAGCAGAGAAGCCACGGCTGGGATCTGACCCTAGCAGGGGGAGTTTTGGCTTCTGTCTCATCACAGTGCTGAGCTAGGCCTTTTACTAGTTAGAATGACAGTGGTTGTCATCATGTTGGTTTTCCCCTGAGGGAACTGCAAATCAAGGGGTGAAAGCCACCGTGCTGATGACAAACAGTTTTGCAGCATATCTCAATGCCGCACAAAGAGAAATGGTTTATAAAGAATCAGTGTGCCCTGAGCCATTGAGTCCTGCTTTGGACACTCCAATCCTCCAGGGCTACAGGGTCATGACTGCAGCTAGTTGATGCATGGATTCTGATGGACAAGGGGTTTGTCTTCCGTGAAGTTCTTTCCTATGGTCCTCTTTTTCTCCTGGCTGGGACAGAAGATGCAGCTGTCCTGGGTACTACCTTGCCAACTCTTTCCTTAAGGGGCAGTGGGCTCCAGAATGAGCCAGATTTCTTCTAACTCACTGTACGATGCCACCTTACTAGGTAGTAGCCAGATAAAAACTCCAAGCTGAAATCGCAACTTCTCTGCAACCTGGGGCCATTAGTTTCATCAGAAGATTGGAGACAAGGTCTTCAACTTAGATCCGGCCACCTTTAATCTCTGCAAAGTTGGTCAACATGGTTACAGGCATTTTGGAAAATTACCTCAGGATTTTAGAATATTTCACCCTGAATTCTGCAGAACCATTTTTTTTTTAATATTTTACTAATTCTGAATCTCTTTGAAATTGTTTTTCTTACTTGCCTCTTTAATATGAGTAATATTGCATATTCTTTTATATTTCTTCAGGAACATTGAAAATTTCCAGCCAAGGCCGTTGTGTTTATGAACCGGGAAAATAGAATTCTGGGCCGAGTGATGTAACATTCACACAGAGGCAATCTTAATGACTTTATGTAAAAGCAATTATCAGTGTTGTGTTTTTTTTTTTTTTTTTTAGATGCTCTTATGGTGCAAACTACGTTCATCCTCTTTATTATTCATGTTATCATACTTGTTCACATAAACAGACATGCTCACACCACACTCCCCCAAAGCCTCACAATCCCACTGCTATACAAACCGATGCTCCATTTGGGTGGCTTCCGCTCATCTCTGTGTGCATGCATGTGCAAATGAGTGTGCATCGTGTGTGTGGTTTCTTAAACTCATCTGCAGCTCACCTTTTATTATCCACACACAGCCTTTGACATCCCGCACTTTGGATCCCTTTAGAAGTCAGAGCTGTTTCAAAGGAGACCGAATCCCAAGTTTCTCAAAACCTTCATATTTAAAGGCAGGACTAAATAAAAATCAGGCCGAGCCTCTATTCAGATTTTATTTAATTCATTTTCTGGGGGGAAAGAGAGGCATTGAATTTGTGCCCAAATAATGAAGTGAAGTATAAATATAAATGTAAAGAAGTTCAAGCAAATTATTGAACTTATCTTTGGGCGGAAAGAAATAGCTGCATTTCAAACATTCAGATGAAATTGGAACAGGAAGTGAAGGGTTAGCATGGGGTGTGGGAAGAGTGCCGGGCTATTCAGCAAGCAGGCTAGACCGGGTGTTAACACAGCCAGAGGGTGTGAGCCAGTGACCTCGTTTACTGGGGCCAACATGGGTGTGTCCTTTGCTTAATTAAAGTGGGCGACTGGGAGCCCCATGCAAGCCTGTGTCCCTTTATCCATTGTCCAAACCCCTATCACTGAAGTAAGTACTCTATGTCATCTCAAGGTCCCACCCAGAACAAGTTTGCAAACATCCCCACTCTGACGAGTCAGCGCCAGGTCTCTCCTATGTTCAGTTTATCTTTGTGGCTCTCCTTTGGATGCTTTCCAAATTCTGAAGACTTGTGGTCCCTCCCCTGCTCCCTGCACCACTTTTAAAGACGAGGCTTTCTCTCTCTGCAAATCCAGGAAAAACCTTGGTGGCTTATCTTCCTCCTTCGTAGCCAGTGCATCCACTGAGCTCGGGATTTAGCTTAGGTTTTCAGGGAAGAAAACAAGTGCGTTTTCCCAGCTATTCATCAGTCTCTTTCCAGCTCCATGGACCAAGTGATTAGCTCCTAATTAGCACCTCCTCAGTTGCTTTTGCACAAGAGACTCTGGGACAACAAGCCTATTATAATGCCTCAGTCTGTCTTTTTGAAGTCCAACCATCCTTCGGGCTTGGTTAGGAAAGGTGAGCCTTCCTAAGGAACACGTTTGCCTCCAGATTTCTCTGTGGTCTTCTGGCTGGTCAACATCCTGGTGAATGGTCAGGCATGGGTTTCCTTTTCTCTAGACCCCTGTGAGAATGGATGTGCTGTGTCTTTGTGGAGGAGGAGCTCCACGGATCAGCAGAGTGTTGATTTATTTGGTGAAGTGGCTGTAATATTGACACACAGATTTGCAGCAGCATCCAAATCTTGAGGGGGGGGAGCGGAAAGAGTCTTTTCCAGTTAAAGAGAATCTTTACTGTGATGGCACCAGAAAAGTTTATATGCTAAGAACAGAACTGAGCCTGGTAACATGCTCCCCTCCTAGAAACAAAGAGGCAGAAGAAACCACCAGAGGTGCTGGGAGGCCTCTGGCGATTCCCCAGATCATTATGTATCAAGAGATACTTCAACTCTGTCCCTTAAATGCCTCTGAAAAATATAAATATCCACATTTACTACTAAAAACAAATTAATTATGTTTAACTCAACCCCTTGTTTTGCAAAAAAAAAAAAAAACTTTTTTTTTTTTGCAACTCTGAGAATAGTTTCATATCTCTCTCTTTTTTTCCCCAGTTTTTGGCTGGGGCCAGGTTTGAACCCACCACCTCTGGCATGCCGGGGCCCTACTCCTTTGAGCCACAGGCACCGCCCAATTTCATACTCTCTTTTCTTGGTTCCTTCTAACATTTTCAATGAGATTTCTAAATATTTCCATGTTTATTTCTTTAAGACTGGCGTAGAGTCTATTTTAAATGCTGTCTATGATAAAATGGCAGGACAGACTGAAAGTGAGACCGCGGGAAGATAATGGCAGGAAGAGGTGGAGGACTTGTGAGTTTCTATTTTCTGTTGAGTGACCTTGAAAAAAGAGCATTATTTCCTCTGTGCCTCAGTTTCTAATCTCCAAAAGAGAACTGCTATCACCCCCCTGCCTGCCATAGAAGGACCTTCATGGCTGTCAAAGTGCTCTGTGAACTGGGCAGGGCCCAGCGGTTAGACAGAACCCACATTCTGGGCAGAGAATGAATGTTCACTCAGTCTTGCTGGGTGCTGGGCTGAGAGCTGCTTTTGAGCTACGCCTTCTTTTGAGGTGAACTTTCCTTAAATTCCCCTGGTGTCTAGTTTCTAGAGATTTTGATATTGGAGTTTTTCTCTCTGAGTTACCATTGAGCGTCTAATGAAGGAGAACGCCTTAAAAATACAAGCAGAAAGGGCAACATTTTTATCTGTTTGGCTCTGTCTTTGGAAAGGGACTGTTGGGGGCAGATTTTGTTTTCAGACTTAGAAACCTGAATGTTTTGTAGCAAAATAGTATCTCCTGTTGCATTTAACTCCTTACCACCCATTGTTGCTTTCATGAATTTCTGTTGATTTCAACATAAGGCTTTGCAAAATAAGATTGCATGAAGCTTTCTCTATAGATTGGGTGGTATATCTAATTTTGTGGGAAACCCCAGAAGTAATACTGATTTAAAAGCGATATTACATTTATTCCAGGTCAGTATTTGTACATGGGAGAATAACCTTTAGACAACTGAAGGCCAAATGCTAGATCATACTTCTAAAAGGAGTAAACACCAACAAATAGTTGAGTGGAGTTCCCACTGAAAAATGTGTCTGAATGCAAATAAAACCCCTGGCAATAAATCTGGAGACCAGATGGCCGAGGTTAAGGCAGTAATGTCATTTACAACCCTTAAAAAACTCCCACATGTCTGTGATGCCAGCTACTATTATAAGAACCTTGCAATGGTGAATGCTTGGTACGTTAACTTGTTTCACAAACATTATTTTCTTTAAATCTCCATATAACAACCAAGTGCAACATATCTGACAAAATGCTGTGTATATTTTTTTAAGGGATTTTGACCACTCCAGAAAGAAAGCAGAATAAGCTTAGTACCTAAAACCCTAAGAAATTCATTGTTCAAGTTCAGACTATCTCAGCTTTGTTTTTTTCTTTTTTACCTTGGGCTCAATTTTTGTTTTTCTTGCATAGAAAAGCAACACCTTTGTTGCAGACCCAGGTGACTTTTCACTGTAGTTGTCCAGTAGACAGAAAGCACTCTTTTTTTGAAATGAAAATCCAAGTTGGGTTATGATTAGGAGATGGTCTCCTTCATAGCACTGTGAAGGCTTTCCTTGAACAAGTCATTTCCTGTGCAACTTCCCATGGTCAAGACTGGGAAAGTCATTTGAGGACTAACTCGCTGTGTTAAGAAAGTTTGATCTAATTTGTTAACAGTAACAAGAAGAACTATTTCCATCTTTGCTTTCTTTCCCTTATTTGAGAGTCTAGTCTCTCTTAGGGGCCGCTGGGATATTTTCTTTTCTAGGCTAGAGGAGATTGATTATAGTTCAAGTCCAAAAGCAAAAGCTCCTCTGAGCACAAAGAAGCTGGAGGCAACTAAAAATGACCCATGTTATTTTTCTCTTACCCCTTGGCATCAAGAACCCTTCTCGATTATGTGCGTGGGCCATGGTGGGTTAGCTCAAGGGAATTGTCAAATTAAAATGAAAAGAAAGTAAGTTGGGACGTGAAAAATTCTCGCTTTGAATGTGATGGAAAATACTGTTTTCTCTGGCAAAGATTTGTGTACTGTTAGAGAAAGATTCATATTCTTTCTCAAATAAGTTTTACTTTTTATGATTTTTGGGTGTGTATGGGGGGTGTTTGCTGGTGGGGCAGCCAGTAGAAAGTACTTGTTTATGAGCTTATGCTTTTTCTTTAGTATGGTAGGAGCTCTGTTCAGTTTCTCAGAATGTGACAATAAAATTAAGGATGGAGAGGAATTCAGAGACCCATGGTAGAGTGCATAGTAAAATTTGACACAAATATTTCCTTGAGAAACGTTTAATCATAGCAAACCAAATCAATCCTCCACTAGCAATTGGTGTCAAGGCAAATCGGCAGGCCATGCTGTGGGCCCGATGCTGCATCTACTTACTGGGCTTTTTAAAAGGGTTCTGGGCCCCATGATTCACATGAGGAAATTTTGGGTGAGCTACCCCATCTGCATTTTGGCAGTGTATTAACTCTGTTTCCCAGGAAAACTAGGGTTGCTTCAGGCAACCCTAGTTGTTTGTTTGTAATGGCACACACAAAATAAAACTTTTGGAACATGTTCTGAGGCCTGTTCCCTATAGTCTGTCTCTGCTAAAAGAGTTTTCAGTTCGATAGGCAAGGTTTCTTGCATCTCCCAGCCCAGAGTGTCAATTTGGTGGTGGTTCCTGGGTATCTGTTTTCAGCACCAGGGACAGCAAACACCCCCCTCAAGTGAACCAAAGCTTGCTGTCCTGTGTCACCTTCCAGACTAGGAGGGCAGATTTTTCCTTTACTTCCTATCCATTGAGGACTCCATTTGGAAGACCTTGTTCTTAAGATGCTAACATCTTTTATTTATTGCCAAGCTTGTATTAGCTGTCTCTGTCATGTGCTTGACCTGCTAACAAATAGTGGGGCTTAGACTAACACTCTCAGGTCTCCTGGCTCGGAGAAGTGAAAAGAAAGGCACTTAGACATCAGGGGAGGGTGCACTTTAGAACAGGCCCTTTAGAACACTTTTGCAGGCACCTCCTACAAAAAGTCTCTATATGGTACCATTGACTTACAAACCTCCAAATGGGGGACTCATTGTTCACAGTCACTTCCTTTTTAAAATTTCTGAATGCTGGGCGGCGCTTGTGGTTCAAAGGAGTAGGGTGCCAGCCCCATATACCAGAGGTGGCAGGTTCAGCCTTGGCCAAGGTAAAAAAAGAAAAAAAATTCCTGAATGCTTCTCATGATGCACAAGTCTATCACTGACTTGGTGTGCATCTGAAGGAAATATTTCACAGGGGTGTAGGAGGAACTGTGAGTTCTGAAAAAAGAAAATGGCCAGTGATGCTATTTTTAGGCATTTTGGAGACTCAGAGAGACACTGCTTTGAATTTCAAAATCCACCCTTCAACCCCGAGTGTTGTTCAGCAGCTGAGTTTGCCTTAAACAATCACAGTAAGAATGCAAACAATTCCTCAGGGTCTTCTTCAGACCAGGCGGAAGGGGTGCACGAAGAAAATGAGGGGAGCAGAAGGACGTGTTGTCACTATACTCGGTGACTGGCTGGTTTTCACGTAGCACAGTACTACACAGATGCCGTCTGAGAAGCAGCGTCCTCTTGTCGCTGATGGCAGCATCCTCCGTGCTCACATCAGGACAGTCACTGCAGATCCCGTATACTGTCTTCTATGTCACAGATGTTAGATAAACTCCACTTTCACTGTTTCTAGAACATCCAAGGCTCTGAAATCCCTCGTACCCGCCCTTGCTCCTCACTTTTTACCCCATCTACTGTCGCTCAGGATGCCATTCATGAAGTTTAGTGGTGTGAGGCCAGGAGGGATTCTTCTTTTTAGGGATAAATGAAGCGGTCGAAGCAGGCCAGAGGCAGATCTCAGAGCAGCAAGTTCAATGGAACTGTGAATTTAAACTTGAAAGTGGGTCTGAGATGAAATTGTCTTTTCCCTTCTCTCCACTCCTGGTCTTCTTGAGTGAATCTCATAGTCCTCACACTTACTTGGTAAAAAAAAAAAAAAAAAAAAAAAGGTCATGCTATGAGTTGTTCTAGATTATTTGAAGACTGGACATGAGCAGGGCCACAAGTCCTCTATGGGAGTCTTTTGGAATAGAACAACTTTGTCTTATATTTGAAGCAAGGAATGGAACAATCCCAGTGTAGAAAGCATGTGCACAGACAAGGTCAGACTGATAGCTCCGGGAGAACTTAATAAGACTCATTCTCTTTTCTTAGAACAGAGAGGAAGAAATTATAATCTGATTGGAACAAATGGTCCACCGGCTGGGAAGAAGAAGTTCTGAAGCTGGAGGCACAGAGCAGGCATCTTTAGAAGTAGAGGTGATGCCAATAGCAGCCTCAGGAGGGAATAGGTCAGAGAATAAATCCTACAAAGGTTCTCAGTACTTTTTCTGAGAAAATTCCTAAACATTTCAAGGGTACTTCTAGCCCTCTGCCTCTTTAGAGGTGAGCTCAGTGCAACTTCTGGGTTCTTAAGGCAAATGCCCTACAGACACCAAAGTCTTGTATTTTCCACGCTCAGCCAACACTGGCTGTCCTAAGTGGGATTTTTTTTCCCTTCGCAAGTGAAAGGGACTTGTTTTCAGGAGAAGTGTCCTTTAAACATCCAGCTTCAACTGGAGGTAATTTTTTTGCATGAATGGCTTTTTACGGCTAGGTCTAAAGCAGAACAAAACTTGTATTAAACTAAGTGCTACTTTACATATCTTATTTCAAGGGAAATGAAGGATTTATTGCCGTGTAAATGATATACACTAATTTGTTTCTTACTGGACATTACATGTCCCTTTGTCTTTAGGCTGATGTTGTGCAGCAAACTTTCAATATCTGGAAAATCAGCTGGTACCTACTTCAGTGCACTATTAGGATATTCTGTTCCCCGAGAGGAATTTCGCCAATGAAGTTTAGGTGCTGTTGTAACTGTTTTCCATCCCCCCTCCCTAGGCTTCTGTACTAAGTATATGTAAAGCGAATATATCTTGTCTAATACCATGTGTTTGTGTGTGTTTTCCAATGTTTGTGTAAATATAATGGCAATCTGAAGGGCTAGTTGGATTATGGGAACCGCTGAACAATTGTGGGTACGGCATATAGGACACATGTGAGATAGGAGTGCATCTGTTCTGAGGCTAAGCTAATCTTAAGAAGTTTGGGGGGAGGAAAGAAGCAGTGTGCTTGGCTTGGGGAAAGTCTAACAGAGCATGCAGTGTTGCCAAGCTGTTATTCATTGGTGGAGATCCTTGACAACAGCAGAGCTCAGGTGTACTCGACTGGATGTCCTTTATTTTAATCTCAATTGGTCATTTCTCAATTCTCTTTTATGACTTAGAACTATTTCTCCGTGATGCTTTTTGGCTTCTTCCCCAGGCCACTAGAAAGTGCTGCTGTTGCTTACTTCCCATCATTTGGATCCCAAAGTTGTTAACTGAAAACGGGCGACTGAGGTTTTAGTGAACTGGGTTTTACTAATAGCACCTTTTCTTTGAGACACTTGTTTCTTTTATTCTTCTCCCTTACAACAAATGAGTGCACAGGCTCTGCCTATTTTATTTGCATCTTAGCAAATCTTGGAGAATCAATCCAGTTAAAAGTGTTGGCTGCATTTGCCTTTAGAGGAGAAGTTCGTGGTTTAAGTAAAACTTTACGCGAAAGTGTCCTTTATGCCAAAACAAACAAACAAAAAACCTACTTGGTAAGCTGGCCCTTGGTTAGGGGGAATGTGTTCTCAGTTGATATTAAGAGGTGTGTTGAAAAGGCAAGTGCCCACCCTTTCTCTCCTCCTCATCCCACCCTTCCTTCCTCCCCAACCTCAAAAGAAAACAGAAAATTATTTTTTTAAACTGTATTAATAATTTATGTTTAATACAAAAGGATGATTTAATGGTATCACCAAAGGTCATTTCTCCCATCGTTCATGTCTTTCACACTCTGCCCCGTACCCGTCACCTGACTCTTTACCCTCATGCATCCATCCTAAGACAAACACATGTCTTCACTGAAATTTATGGGTGTTGAAGTTAAACATGGGGGAAGAGATTTAACACCATGATACTAATGAAAATCCACCATTCTTCACTTTCAAATGGTTAATTACTCTAGGAAGGCAAACTCTTCTCTTGGTTTCTGTTTAAAGACATTTTATACATATATATGTATATATGTGTGTGTATGTATGGTCGTATGTATGTATATGCACATGTACATGTATATATGTATATATCCATCTTCAATATAAATATATCATATGTGAGAGTTGTAAATACTCCTTGGTCATATGTCTGTCTTTCTCATAGTATCATATCTTCAGTGTTATGTTAACGACTCCATTTATTGATTGATGAAATTGTGTGTAGACCTATATCCTCCTGACATAGTTTATGTAGGGTCTCTTCTCAAATAAAGTATAAAACCACAATGCCCTTGTTTTATTTGGATTCATTATGCGGTAGGGAAGTGTGTTGAACTTAAAGGTAGTGTGGCAGTCTGGGAAAGTCCTAATGTGTGCAAAGATGAAGAGATCCAGTATCATGTTCAGAGCTTGAAATATGCTTTCTGAGGATAAAAATAGCTCTTATAATTTTTAAGATAGCTCGTAAGTTAAATAATGGATTAAAATGAGTATTCTAAGAAAATACATACATTATGATCTGAGGCCAGGGCCCAAGGGAAAGCTCGAACGCCATGATCATGTCCTGTCATTCCATATGTGTTTTTATTCAGCTTCCCAGTTAAAAATCACTGAAGTTCTCCAGGTGAGATCGATTATGTTCTCTTAGATATCTGTTTGCCCCAAAGATTTTATGATTACAGGATAATTACCGTTAAGCTACTTTCTCTCTCTTCTCTCTGTTCATTCCAATCTTCCTTCCCTTCTTGATATCTTTCCCTCCCTTTCCCCATACATTTGTTTATGTTAATGAATTCTGATTTCTTTAAGTATGAGAATAATACGGGAAGAAGCATGTGGAGGAGACAGGGAGGCACAGGTAGGATGACATAATTCTACTTGTGAGAGCTCAGCAGAGATGCAGAAAAGTTTTAGGCAGGGGTTTTCCATCTTGACACTATTGAAAGTATGAAATTCTGACAAGATAATTCTTCTTTGCAGGGTTTTCTTTCTGTGCATTGCATGATATTTATCAGCATTTTTATTAAACACATTAGCAGTCCTTATGTTCTTCTCCAATGTGTAGAAACCAAAAATGTCTCCAAACATTGCCAACTGCTCCCTGGGGGATGAAATCACCTCATTTGAGAAGCACCGGGTTACACTTTTAGACATAGTATCACAGAGTATTAAAAGAGGAATCAAATTCAGGAAATGTAAGAGCCCAAAGTTAAGCTTCAGCCCTTTCTAGAGCAGCTGATGGACTGCACCACGTAGTAAGCCTGTGATTTTGTTTGGTCATATCTTGCCTCAAGGCCCATGTCTGAAGATCAAGTTTGGACACCACAGGCAGTATTCTCATGCCTTCATAATTGGTTCTTTGGCATTTATTTTGGAATGACAAAATGGCAATAGAAATACCTTCTTTGGCCAGGCACAATGCCTCGTGCCTGTAATCCTAGCACTCTGGGAGGTCGAGGCAGGTGGATTGCTTGGGCTCAGCAGCTTGAGACCAGCCTGAGCAAGAGTGAGATCCTGTCTCTACTAAAAATAGAAAAACTAATTGGGTGTAATGGTGCATGCCTGTAGTCCCAGTTACTTGGGAGGCTGAGGCAAGAGGATTGTTCAAGTCCAAGAGTTTGAAGTTGCTGTGAGCTATGATGCCAGAGCACTCCAGGCTGGGCAACAGAGTGAGACTGTCTCAAAAAAAAAAAAAAAAAGAATACCTTCTTAATCTTCATAGGTTAGAAATCTCTTCATCCCTACAAAATCTGTTCATATCACTTAAAAAATATACATATAATTAAAATGCAGTGAAAACTTTGTATCTCAGTGAAAAGAAATCCACACATCCTTTTCAGAGGTTTGTCCCTGTGAAAGATGCTGGCATACCTAAGGGACAGGAGCCTTTGTTTTTCCATTGTCTCATCATATTTTTCACCTGACCTTTGTCACATGATCACATAAATTATAGATGATAAGTAGATCCCTTGTAGGCCTGGGATATACATCTCCAGAATAAAGTCCTTTAACTGAGTAAGTAGAACTTGCACTAAGTTTATCCAGGTGAAGGCTAATGCTCTCTTCATAGTAGTATGAACACTGCATGTGTTTAAGGGACATTTGCTATGTGGCACTGCATTTCTCATTCTCCAAGGCCTGGATTATTTGTCCAGCTTTCAAAGTGCCACCATTATGCCACCTCTTCAACTCACTCATGGAAACACTGAAGATCCAAAATTCTGAACACCCTGACAGCATGGAAATTATGAGAGCAATCTCTCTTCTTCCCTGCATGTGGCTGTCTTTGCATCAGTCGTTTCTGAGGACAGCCACTAGAGCAGAATTGGGCCACCTGAAAGCAAAAAATAAATGCTTCTCAATGTGGGATTCTGACTTCCCTCTGAAGTCTAGGCCTAGAGGCTTGACATTTTTATAGCCTGCTCCAGAGATGGCACATGTCCCAAGTTCAGCAAGAGACCTCTGGTCCCACCCCACATAGTTGCACCCTCAACCTGGTTTTTCTGCAGGGTGTCCTTCCCACTGCCCACAAAAGCCAAGGAGGCCGTGCAGCATCCTCACGCCTTCACGATTGGTTATTTGGCATTTATTTTAGAATGAGAATCCAATGATTAGATAAGGTCATTGATGGGTGATGTTCTTTCTCGCAGGGAGAGAAGGACGGGTTGGCTGCGGGTGTGAGCTTGCTCCTAGAATTGTATGAAAGCAAGAAACGACTACATACTCTTAAATGGCATATAGCAAAATGTCTTTATTTTCTATTCCCTTTTATTGGAAGCTAGTCACATTTACCACATTGATCAATAATCCTAACATCCTCTATTCTTATCTTAAACTATTAAAAAATAAAGTCTGGAAAAGTGAAATAACCATCATAAGATTAGTCTAAAGAAAGAAAGTCCGGGAAAGTAAGACATACATCTTAAGACTAACCTCAAGCTGCTCCTCTCTGAAGACCTAAAAGAACTATATATTATCTAAATTCTATTGTTAAAGTTGAAAGTCAAGATAAATAGGAAAGTATAACCTTTTTCTTCTATGTACTCAATTAAGTTTCTGAGAAACAGGCTCCATAACTGTTTTCTTATGGTTTGGAGGCCCCCGCTAACGATGGAGTGTTCTTTTCACTCACACCAACCTTTGAATCATGTTCCCTGCACAGATGGGTCGTTTCTACCCTTATCTGGCAGGCTGACTTGACTGTACAGTCAGGGTTCCATGTAGGAGGTTGTTAGGCCTTGCCTGCAGGCCCCCACCATGCTTTCCCAGGTCGCTTAGGCCTTGACAATAATGCATAATACTCGCAAGTCTTTTCACTCAGTTTCTGAAATTAAAAAAGTACATTTCATTTAATTTTTGTGGACTTCTAAGTCTGGAAGTTTCTTACTTGATAATCTCACTCAACTATATGCTTAAAGCCAGGATTCTCAGGTAAACAAAAACTAGGATAACCTGCCAAATGAAGGCATCTTCTAATTCTGGAGGGCCTGACTCAAAAAATCATCTTATAATGACCACATGGTCCTAAAATATCAGTAGCCCAGTGGTGGCACAAAGAATCAATGGTGTAACAGATATAGTAGGAAGTAGCAACTGGCCATTGCTGAGACTGAAGCTGCTGTTGTCTGTCACAGCACTGAGAGCAGAAGTGCCAGAAAGGTGCTCAGTTGACACAGAGCAGAGATGCAAATCCATCTGAAAGTTGATGTCCAAGATGAGGGTAATCTTGGTATGGATCTTAGACAGATATGGGGTGAGCTCTGAAATACTACTTGATCCCCTCAGGACAAGTTCCCATAGTATTTCAAGGCATGGCAGGATGCCTTGCTCTGGACCATGCCCTGTTCTCTGCTCATGATGGGATGCTCAAGGTTACTTAGCTATTAACCAGGGAGATGTTCTATTTTAGCCTCTCTTGTCCTCCATCACCAATGTTCTGAATTATTCAAATTGCTAGTGCAGGGCTCAGCAGAGGGTCTAATTACTGCCCTGCTTGCCATTTGCTGATGAGTTTCGAGAGCTAGGAAATGACTTTAAAACAGTTAAGTAGGGAGAGGCAGCTTCTTCTGGAATTTTGATGGGAATCTTTATCTTACTAAGGAAAGCAGGATGGTGTAGCCTGGGAGAATTTACTGGAAATGGCTATTTCTGACTACACATCATTGCTGGTAGCCATGACTCAAGAGAAAGCACAGACCTTGGATTAAATCAAGGGCTGTGTGTCCTGGTCACTGCCGTTTTCTGGTTAGAATTTTGAGAACTTTTGCACACCATTTTGTCACTCAAGCTCAAGTAGTCTTAAGTGACAGATGCTAAGATGAATGAAAAGAGATCATCATGTGAAAGGGAGGTAACAGGGTGTGGTAATAAGCATCCACACATAGGTCAGCTGTCAATATTTGCTGAGCTCTCTGCTAAGGGCTTCACATGGGTTCATTCTCTTAACAGGGTCAGGTAGTAATAATATTACCATCATATAAATGTGCTAATTATGCTTCAGAGGTTCAGATAATTTGTCCAAGGCCACCTGGTTTCTTGAGGCAGAGACAGGATTGAGACCCAGCAGTTAGGTGTAATACATGTGGTTTTAACCATCACTCTACACTTCCAATCACATGGATAGAACTCCCTGTCAAAAACCACTGTGGAGGGTTATTTTTTTAAACTGAAGGAAACAGGGGAAATGCAGTTCAGAATATTTATCTCGCTAGGATAATCATTTGCTTACTCACTAGCTTATTCACTCATTCATGTAATCAGTTTAAGAGTACTCTTAAGGGATATGTAGCATGATGTTCTGGGGCCTGGGGATGTGAAAGGCTTGAGACCCATGCATCTCTGTTCCACTTCACACTCTGGACCCCACAGTGACCAGAAAAGAGCTAAGACTAAATGTGTAAGTCACAATGGGAAGTGTAAGGAGGACAGGGTTTCCTACACAGCTTTGGATAATGGCTAAGAGAGGAGTTTATAAAGAGGCTCCACTGGGCTTCTCTCAGAACTGAGCTGAGTTCTCACTCCTTGCACCCTTGGGCTGTGCATGGTTAAGTACTATAGTTTGGAGATACACCTCATTGAAATCCAGTGGGCGCCTCCTCCTTCTTCTGAATTCCACTCCAGATGGGAAGCCAGACCCTTTTCCCGTACCCTTATCCAACATGGCCCCAGAGAGCAGGGAAATGTCTCAGTCATGGCCTAACACCTGTAAGTCACTGCTCCAGGGCTTCCTTGGCCCTGCTCATCCCCCATCTTTGTGGGGTGAACCAAGCCACTGTGTCCTGTTACAGAATGGAAAGCCCCACTGGCAGGGTTAAACGCAGTGAGGCCAGCCATAAAGGTGATATATGGAGTTAGTTCATTTACAGCCTCTGATGTCAGCCCCAGCTACTGGGAGTTTGACTGACAATTTCCGTTTATTTATTTCTCACTATATAATATCTGACTTCATATTATAAATTCTACTGATTGGAATTTCATGGCATCTTCTCTCATATTTCTTGATGACAACCTCATTAGGGATTCTGTCCTTTTTGGGATGAGCTGGGCTTTGGGCTCCTGGTTGTGTCTCTGAAGATGAAGTTAGGTGTCTCTGTCACCCTCATGGGGAGGGGACTTTACTGTTTCCTTTTCTGCCTCCTAGATGACAGCTGCTTATATGTTAGAGATATGGTCACCTATGATGGATATCTCATGTGATTTGGAACAGGTGGAGATAAATGGCAGAGAGTAACTCATAGTCAAGGTGGTGAGTGACCACTTGAAATGTGCTGGAGGGGCAGGGTGTGGCATGCCAGTTCCTGCCTGCATGATGGCTACTGTGTCTTTTCCTTTCTTCTTTGATCACCCACAGGTGGGACCAAATGATAAGTAGTCTTCAACCCTTGAATGGGGCTTAGGTTCATGCTAAGAGAAGAAAGTTGGACTCACCAGTCTTTAGTTGATGTTCTCGCCATGTGTAAGTCTCCATCCTTGAAGCAAAATCAGAGGACTAGGCATGAGAAAGTCACACTAAAATGTCCAGGGTTATTCTCATACTAATCAGGAGAGGTCACATGTTGGCCAGAGGACCTCAGGACAATTAGGATGGTGTTTTTCTCTCACCCTATAAATGTAGGGTCTTCCATCCAGAAATGACTGATTAGAAAACTTTTTTTGAGGAAAATGAGGATTTTATTTTATTTTTTTTGAGGCAGAGTCTTATTCCATCACCCTGGGTAGAGTGCCATGGTGTCGTAGCTCAAAAAAATCTCAGTCTTTTGGGCTTAAAAGTCTCTTGCCTGAGTCCCTTGCCTGAGCCTCTTGAGTACCTGGGACTATAGGTGCTCACCATGACACGTGGTTAGTTTTTTTTCTTCCATATTTAGTAGAGATGAAGGTCTCACTCTTGCACAGGCTGGTCTCAAACTCCTGAACTCAGGCCATCCACGTGTTTTGTCCACCCAGAGTGCTAGGATTACAGGGGTGGGCCACCATGCCCAGCTGATTTTTTTTTAAAAATAGGCTTCATATCAATTGTAGGAATATTACATTTTATCCAAAGAAAAGAAGCCACTTTTCATCATGTTTGTGTTTTCTCCAGTGCCATCAACCATTGTTAGCACTCCCCTTAGTTTCATTCTCAGCTGGCCTTGTTAGCCCCAATTCCTGTAGCCCAGTGCAGCAGAGATGATATATGCCCTCTTCCCCAACCCCACCCCAAGTTTTCCCTGCTGTGGCCCCTTACAAGGTCCCTGATAAGGAAACTGACATCCATTAAGCAGCTTCCAGACATTTCCATAAACGCTCAGATAGTCATCATTACCCCCTCTCTTGAGTAATCTATTTTTGTCTTTACTTTTACAGAAGGGGAAACTAAGGTTTGGAGAGGCTAAGTCTCACAAAGCTTAATTTTCTTTCCAAAGGGCGTAAAATAAGTATGAGGTAGGGACAAAATTTGACCCTATATCTGTCTGACTGCAGAGCAAAATTCATATATATAGTCTGTTGTTGTAGCACGGGGTAATGTGAAGACATCAGCAAAGTGCTTAGTGCAGGGTCCTGCACATATTAGGGTCTGAAAGAATGGCCGGAATCATTTGTCATCATCACCATCATTGTCATCATCCTGAAAACCATCATCTTCATTGCCATGATTTTTCTCATCTGCTCGAGAGTGATCTCCACCACTTACCCCTTTTACTAAGAATTAAATGCTGCCTTCACTGGGCTTAGATATTCTCTGGGAGACTTTTTCTGAACGAAGGTGGACATGTGGGCCTGTGACAGCACTGACATTGTGTTATTGATTTGTGCCTCCCAAGGCCAAGCCCTTCTAAGATTCATTAAATCAAACAATGAAAGCAAACCCAAGCTTTCACATGTTTCCTTAAGCATTGGCCAAATCATTCCACCTCTCACCAGCTTCCCCTTGGCTGCCTATGAATACTTGTGTCTAACTGTCACACAAGGAAAAGGTCACTAGCAGCTACTAATAGATCCAAGAATAATAACAGCTTCCAGAGTTTCAAAACTACCATATATTTTACAAAAGTCAAAATTTGCCCTGGCTGCTGTCAAAATCTGAGCATCAGAAAGGGATGTAAAGAGCAGAAGCTGCTGTTTTAGGCTCATCTGCTGGTTGTTTAGGTGAACTTTATTAATCCCACTTTCCAAATGAGAAAACTGAATTGCAGAGATGTTGATTGACTTGCCTAGGGATATCCAGTTCAGAAATATCAGAGGTGAAATATGAACCTAGTTTCCTCTAACTTTGAAGCCCATGCTATTTCTACAAAGTTCTGCTGCTTTTATAAATGCTCTAGGACTTACAGACACACATCTATGTGTATGTGCACATGACAGTGTATACATTACAGTGTCTCCAGGGGTTTCCCTTGGAAGGAAGCTTTGAGCAAGGGACTCTAAGGCCATGGCCACCATTTCCCTCCCATGTGGTATCTTTATGAGCCAGAGATAAAACCTCTTTCCCAAGACCCAAGTCACGGTCATAGTGCTCCGGGACCTTATGAGCAAAAATAAGGTATCTACAAAGTATCCTATTTCTGGGGAAATATCATATACCACCCATGTTACCAGTCTTAAGATATGATCACAGCAAGGTGATCCTGAATGTACAGCAGACAACTAATACTGGGCATATTTGAACAATGGCCACTCTTTACCAATAAAACAAGGCCTTTCATTTCACAAAATCAAGGTCAGAATCATCACCAGGAATCTTCTGATCCCAGGTCAAGTTCTCTGGCTACAGTGTTGGAAATCGGCCAGAGAACTATCTTGGCACTGACTTGAAGGACATGTGTAATATATGAAGCATTTACCAAAAGAAGGCAAGTAAAATGCATACTTGCAATTAAAAAAAGGCAAGAGTATATGCTTTTCCCATAAAGGGACAAAGATTCATTACCAAAAAAAAAAAAAAAAAAATAAGAAAGAAAAAAAAAAGGTGAACAATGCAATGTTGACAACAAATAAATAAAAAGAGAAGAAACAGTAGGAGTTGGCGGAAGATGATTCTTCCCACAAAGTGAATTTAACTTTGCAATAGTTTTAGGTCAGAGTAGGTAAAGGAAATGCTTACACTACTCTTTTTTTTTTTTTTTTTGGCTGGGTCTGTGTTTGAACCTGCCCCCTCTGGCATATGGAGCTGGCGCCCTACCCTTTTGAGCCATAGGCGCTGCCCATACACTACTCTTAAAAAATTATAATACTACTACTAATAATTGTGATAATAATAAAAAGTATTATTATGAATATTATTAACGTTAAAAAGCCTGTCTTCTGATAAACTATCTTGGGTAGGTATCACACTCATTTTAAAGACAAAGTCACTAAAGCTCAGGGAGGTTAAAAAAGTTGCCCAAATTCACCCAGCAAGTAAGGCAGGGTTTCTCAACCTTGAAACTCTTAACAGTTTGGACCAGATAATTCTTTGTTTTAGAAAGCTGTTCTGTGAGTATGTAGATTGGCTCCTAACTGTGCCATTGTACGATGTCGATGTCATAACATCCTTGGCCTCTTCCCAGTAGCACCTCTATGTATAAAAATGGAATAATTAAGCACAGGCTTACTTTCTCTTTTTCTCTAAAAAGGGAAAGAAGTAGGAAACAATTTACTAGCAGGAAACAAATAAGGAATGGGGTATAACCTCATGCTATAAACTTCAGAAAGTGGTGTCTATAACAATAAAAATCCTGGTGGAGTGGCTGTGGTTTCCTATCTCCATTCATCCCCTAAAAGTAATGCTGGAGAAAAAACATCAATTAAAAAAAAAAAAGCTGAGATTTGCAAAGAAGTGGCCTGAGGGAGCACAGGAAAGTTGAGGGCAAATCCTTGGGTGTAGAAGGCAGTGCTTACTTCGTAAGGCTCTCATTAAAGGCAGACAAGTTGGTTGGAACTCCCCTTGGTCCCATGGCTCCACTCTGTCTGGGGACAGATCCAAGGGCACCTCTAGTGTGTCCAGTTTGTGGCTGGGAAATCAGCCAAATAGTCCATCAAAGGACATTTCATCCAGCCAAATCCTCCAAAATTCCAGTCCCCACTGGGCAGTCCTTCTTTTCTTTCCAGATTTTCTAAGACTACAGAATAATTGATGGCCCACAATAATCTACATCAAACTCCTGCTGAGAGATAAAAGTTTCAGTTAAAGTGAAAAGAATGTCATAGAGAATTCTCCCACTGTAGATCAGAATAAATAGAAGATCTAGACCTATTGCCTATGTAAAAAAAGTACTAATAAAAAAAATGCAGTGACACACACACATACACATACACACATGGGGCCCAAACAATGTATAGACATTTTAAGAAAGGAAAAAAAAACTGTATTAGAATTGTAATACTCAATGTATACCAATAACAAAAGATGAATACAAGTCTCTCTGGATGCTTCTTGTAATTGCCAAAGTCAAATATGACTTGAGTATGACAAATATAATCCAGTTATTTTCCTTTCTTGAAAGATGTACATATTGTTTGGCACCCTTTCTATGTATACAAAATATACATCCTTTCCCACAATTTTGTTACCTACTCTTGAGATTATAAAGAGAAATAGATGAATGATAGGTAGATAGATAGGTAGGAAAAAGGAAGGAACTCAAAATTCAAAATACTTAGAAAACCAAGTCTAGAAGAAAAAAAACTGAAGAAAATTCTCAAGAGTGCTTGAACTTGTAGATAAAAATAATACTGGGAATTTAATAAAATGAGCTTTATAATCAGATGATAAATAGCATAGTGAAAAAGAAAAAAAGAGATCTTAAGAAATCAAACTGAAGACCAGAAACATTATCCTTTCAGGACTAATAAATTAATTAAGAGCAGCAAGGGACATAAAGGACGTGGTAAAACATAAAATTACTGACACAGAAGAGGAACTTGAAGGAATCGATGTGCCCACAAGAAAAGGAATTTAAAACAATTGCAGACAGGACAATAGATTTGGATGTCACAGATAATTTGACTCAGGTTAATTGATGTCTTTTAAGATGAGAGTCCAATAAATGGAATAGAAATAGTATTTGAAGATGCAATAAAAGAAAAATTATCCTCAAATTTCAGAAGAAATAAATTTGTACATTGAAAGTTTAAACTGTGTTCTAGGCAAACACAAAGACATTTTCTGTGTAAATTATTAAATTGCGTTTACACAGAAAGAACTTTCAGGCAGCCAGGAATGAGAAAGCAAAGTATTCTTCCAGGAATAAAAATTCATCTCATCTCATAGTTTTCATAGCAAAACCAATGCACACAGGCAATAGGACAGTGTCCACAATGTTCAGTGGGAGAGAAAATGAGCCATAAAGATATTATAGGCGGGTCTGATGCTTTTTGAATTAGTGTCCCCATCAGGTAGACTAATGTACTTTGCTTAAAAATTCCTTCAGCATAAACATAGAATTATGGCTGAAAAAGGAAATGTCACTTAAACCCGCTGTGTTAGGAGACTGCAAAGCAATTGCTAAGGTTTATAAACAAAAACATGTCCCTGCAGAACTTTATAAATTTAGACAAAGTTTCCTCCAGACACAAAGTTAAGGAGAGCCAGGGTCACTGAGCTGTCTAACTCCTTCTCTGCCTCACCTGAAACAGGGAAACAGTTCCAAAGAGGAGATCCTGTAGGAGTTACTGGTAAATTCTTTTTAATACAGAATTGAAGCCTAAGTACAATTGTTTAGATTATTGTGGAAATGATATACAATGTGTGAAATAATATAAAAATTACACAGTAAGTAACAAAAATTGGGAGGAGACCATGTAAAAATATCTTCATTTCTCTTGTGGGGTGCTAGTCAATAGCATGTAAGGGAAATAAGCAATTAAAAAATGTCTCCACATTGTCTTTATCCATTCACCCCCCCCCCCGAACACTTAGGTGGATTCCACATCTTGGCTATTGTGAATACTGCTGCAATAGACAAGGAAATGCAGATATCTCTGCAGCATAATCATTTCAATTCTTTTGTCTATGTACTTGCAAGTGGGCTTGCTGGATTATATGAGAATTCTCTAAGTTTTTGAAGAACCTCCATATTGTTCTCTGTAATAACTGTAATAATTTACCTTCCCAGTGGCCACGTACAAAGGTCCCCATATCCTCACTAACACTTGTCATCTTTCTTCTCTTTGATAATAGCCGTTCTCACAGGGATAAGGTGATATCTCCTTGTGATTTTAATTTGCATTTCTTGATGATTAGAGATGTTGAGCATTTTGTGACAAACCTGCTGGCCATCTAAATCAAGGCACAAAAACCCAAATACTACATGATTTCACTTACGTGAAAGTCCAACTTATAGAAGAAGAGGGTAGAGCAGTTGTTTCCAGAGGCTAGGGGTGGGGTGGGATGGGCAATGGATAGAAACTGACCAAATACCAAGTTCAAGTTAGGCAAGAGGAATAAATGTTTCAGATCTATTCTTCACCTAGATGACATAGTTAATAATAATGTGTTCTATATTCAAAAATTGCTAAAAAATACATTTTAAATGTTCTCATTACAAAAAATGGTAAGTATGTGAATAGATATTTTAATTAGCTTGATACAATCATTCCACAGGGTATATATATATGTCAAACATCATACTAAAATTCAGAAACATACAATTCAGAAATATACAATTACTATTTGATAATTTAAAATAATTCTTTTTTTAAGAAAAGACAGGATGGATGGGCACGGTGGCTCACATTTGTAATCCTAGCACTCTGGGGGGTTGAGGTGGGTGGTGGATTGCTTGAGGTCACAAATTTGAGATCAGCCTGATCCAGAGCCAGACCTTGTCTCTAAAAATAGCTGCGGGCACCTGTAGTCCCAGCTACTAGGGAGGCTGAGACAAGAGGATTGGGCTCAGAAGTTTGAGATTGCCATGAACTATGATGCCATGATATTCTACTGAGGGCGACAAAGTGAAACTCTGTCAAATAAAGAAAGAAAGAGAGAGAAAGGAAGGAAGGAAAGAAGGAAGGAAGGAAGGAAGGAAGGAAAGACAAGAGATGTGTATGAAATATTTTCAACATTTTCATGTTTTTTGTCATCTTTTATATCAATGATGAATTAACTTTGGGGCATATTGTTTCTTCTAATAAGTAAACATTAATAAGGAAAGTTCATATATAACTTTCAATAATTTTATCTAATATATATATATTATAGTGTGTTAAAAAATGTTATCTGTATACTGCATATGCGCAGAAGGAGGGCCGTGACAGTGCTCACCTGGTGGAAGTACTGTTTCTGGGTGGTAAGGGTTGGGAGATTTTCTCTAACCTCTTAATTTTTTCTATATTGTCTACATTTTACAGTGTGCCTATATTACCTTTGTAAATCAAAATACACTTGTTCAAGAAAGTGGAGAAAAGAGGGAGAGATGGAGAAAGGGAGGAAAGAAGGAAGAGAAAAAGGAAGAAAAAAGAGGAAAAAAAGAAGAGAGAGAGAGAAAGAAAGGGAGAGAAAAAAATAGGAGAAAGAAGGAGGAGGAGGAGTTGTGGAGCTAATCTAGGTGAGAGATGGCCCGGGGGACACAGTCTATTTGTTCTGATTTGGGGAGGAAGAAGGATAAAGTGGAAAATGTGAAATGTGTGTTGTATGTGGCTTTGGAGTTCTACAGACCCAGGTACATCTTGCCCCTGCTACTCATTAGACAAGTTCCCTAAACTGATGTCTGAAGTTTCCTCATCTATAGGAAGAGAATAATCATGCCTACTTAGCAGGGTGCTTTGAGGTTGTG
This sequence comes from Otolemur garnettii, assembly GCF_000181295.1. Taxonomy (NCBI): domain Eukaryota; kingdom Metazoa; phylum Chordata; class Mammalia; order Primates; family Galagidae; genus Otolemur; species Otolemur garnettii. The sequence goes on along the minus strand of NW_003852424.1, from coordinate 11,470,840 downwards.
ATGATACCATGCTGGCACAGTGATTTGTCCTAGAAAATTCCTTAACAAATGTCAGATTCCTTTTGTATTTCTTCTGGTACCTCTTTCCCCATCCATCCATCCCCCATCCAAGAAGCTTCTGTTTGGACAGGTGTTTCCTAACTGCCAGCAACCTCTCAGTGTGAAAAGAGACAGCCCCTGCCCTTGGCAGAGCGAGCAGGCCAGGCAGGGTCAGAAGAGGCAGGTGCATCTGCAGAGAAGTCCAGGCAACCCTTCATTAACCGTTTGCGTTAGAGGAAATCTCTTGGTTGCTGGCCAGCTCCCCGTGCCCTGGCTTGGCTCATCAGAGTGGCGGTGTTTTTCTGAGCTCTCCAGGAGCCAGTGGAGAGCATGTCATTTTAGTTTCCCTTCCTCCTGCTTCCTTTGCCTCTGTTCTGACTCCCACTGTTAAGTGCTCTGGCTCTTTATCATGGCTTTGACATCGAGAAAGACACTTTGGAATTTAATTAGCCACACAGTTGCCACAGCAACAAAAACATACACACTTAAATGATTTATACGCATAGACAATACTTCACAAAAGAATAAATTTAATCTTGCAGCTCGGAATGAAATGGATTCTACAATAAGAAAACTGCATTCTCTCCCGATGAGAGGCCCCCAGGTCTTCACGTGATGTGGGTGAACACTGAGGGGGAGGGGGCAATGTGGCCTGTGAGGATCTCATGACAGGGACGCGGGCATGTTGGGGTTCTTGCCGTGTACTAGCCTGCTCTGCAATGGGCATTCTGGCCTCTGGTCCCTCAGTGCCAGGAGTGACGGTGAACCTTATTCCATGAACCATGAGCATGTCTTCCCACGGGGCATGTTCCTCTCTTATGAATGCCACACATAGGTTTCCCCATATCCCCACACACAAATCCTGAGATGGCTTTCACATTCATTGGAGCTCCTTAATAGAGTCACAGAATGGAAAGGACTGTGTTTACAAAACAAAAGCGAAACAAGACATGCAATCAGTTCTTTTGTAACAATGTCTGCCTTATTCCTGCGCACTTCCCTTAGAGATGGCAGGACTAACGCAGCCTATGGGTGCCACTGAGGAAGCCGTACTTTTTAAGGTGGCTTAATAACTACTTAGACGGTATCAGGAGTTACCGTGCTTTATTTGTCCTATGGGAGAATGTTGTCTTCATAGGCAATATGTATAAAAATAAACAAAAGCAGATAGTTTCTTGAAATATTTGTGCTTTATTTTTAGTTTCTTTTCCATGTTTTGCATATATTGGATCTTCGCAATCCCCAAGAATAGGAAGTTGTGAATTTTCTTTTCCTGCACCTTTCTATCAGCTGAACGGACATATGTATATTTACTTACAAAACATAAATGCACTTCTACTGTCAATCCAAATATATTCCAAGTGAATAAAGCATATTTTTTTTAATTTTTGAAAAAAACCATTGACATTGTCCTACTCTCTCTTACACCTCAAGGGATCCTCTCGCATCTCACTTTGGGTACCATTTAGTTAGTCATCCTCATTATTTCCAGAAGAATTAGGGTGCTTGAAATGGGAGCCACAGAGAAAAATCGTTTTACTTAATTCTCCAGTATGAGATCTTGAGGAACCAAATGAAAGGTCTTGAGGGGACTGGGCATACAGTGTCCCATAACAATGGCCTAGGAAAGAGTAGAATAGGGGTATACACAATACCAAGTCTTCGCTGCTCTTTGATCAGAACAAACGGATGGATCTCAGTCTTCTCCCCTCAGGTTTGGGCTCACACAGCCCACTGGGGAAGGACTGCATGCCCCGTGGGGCCCTTTCCCCTAGCAAATGCATGTAGGTGAATGAACCCAATAGAGTAGTTACTGTGGGAGCCAGGGAAGGTGAGGCAGCTTTAGGAAGGCCCAAGTTCCCACAGTGGGCAAGGCTAATGAGGTCCTTTGGCACAGGGCCAATGACTATGACCAACTGCCTTCGAGGGTGGATTTCCTGAGTCTTGTGAAGGGAGTTAGTGCCCTGCAAGAAGGTCAAGGTGGATGAGTGTACATGGATGGGTAGCAATCATCAGAGCTGAGTTCTCCAAGGCAGGACTGTGCAGCCAGCAGGAGTGTTAGGCATACCCCAAGCCCCTTTGGCTGCTTCCCGCATGGGCATCCCTTCAATTGCCCCAGCATCCATCATCGGGACTTCCTTGCTTGTGTTTTAAAGAAGGCCACAGACAGCATGTTTGAGACTTTCCTGGCAAAGAGAACAGGCCCTCAGTGCTTTTTCTGAAGTTCTGAAATCCACAGAGCACAGGAAGTGGAAACTTTTCTTATAATGTAATTGATAGCAAAACCTGACTTGATCCGAACTCATTTGGGCTGCAAAACTTGACCTTATCTGAGAGGAGGTTATCTGTTTAGTGTGAATATTCATATGCTTCACGAAGGAATATTTATGTGTTTGCTTACGGGTGCTGCCCCAGACCCCACGGAGGACGCTGTAGAATGTGCAGTCCACATCTGTGCCCGCTCTCCCTTCCTGCAGTCTGCCATGACCTGCATTTAGAGGTGCTGCTGGCCCTGAGGATTGCAGAGGAGGGGCCGGGCCACGGGACAGAGGACTTCTGGAATCTTCCATTTACACAGCAGCAGGGCATAATGCTGTGTTATCTGCTGGGAATCCGCTTTAGCTGGTGCCTTCCTGTTAGAAAGAATAGAGGATGCTCGAGTAAATTTGGAACAGGGGGTTTGTTGTTTGTCGGGGGTAGGTGTTAGCGGGAGCTGGATGGGGAATGGATGGGAACAGCTTTAGGTTCTCTCTCCCTTGTCTTGTCTTGCTTTTGCTCTTTTCTTTTCCACTTTCCCTCCCCTAGGGTTGCTGCATGGCGCCTTTTCTCCTCCCCCCACCCTTGCTGGCCCTACCACCCCCTCTTCTCTTTGTTTTTCTCCTTCTCTTCTCATGGAACCCCTGATCGTCTCTGGGCATCTGCTCCTTTCTCTCCCCACCCCCTCTCTGCTCACTCATCATTCTGGTTGCCCATGAACTTGGCTTGCACCCAGCTTGTCTGTATCCAACTATATTTCCATGCTTCATGTCATCAGACACGTATTCTTACTGCCACATGCTTCATCTTTCTGTGTGCCCCAATTCAACAAAGAGAATTCTAATTGTCTCAGCTCATCACTTCATGCCAAGTCTATGGAAGGACCACCTTTGTGAGGTGCTCACTCTGATATAATTAGATGTGTCAGGGGTAGGCCTCGTGTGACACAGAGCATGGCTGCCTAAGCCTGCCCTTGAGTGGGTGCTGGTGTTTCACTTAGAAGAGGTATGGTTGGTCAGGTTCCCAAAGTCTACTACCTGGTCCAAACTCCAACTTTGCTGAGTGATGCCATATTGAAACAGAGATTAGAAATAGTTTAGCAAGCTCCAGCACCCTTAGTGATATCCTTCTTTTTTGCCATCTTCCAGCGGATGCATAAATAATCCATATCTTCTACTGCCTTAAGATTACAGGGTTTCTCTCTTTAGCTGGCCAGAGCCACATGCCTCCAAGACTCATTATTGAAGATAGTCCCCATGTGGATCAAAGCTTGCCAATTTCAACCCTACCATTCTTGTACCTCCATGACAAAGAAAAAAGACCAGAATGAACCCCAGATAGGGTCTTCTATAAGGTCTGTGTTTAATACATGTTTGCAGAAGTCATTTAGATGAATATATCAAAGAGGTTCAAAGAGTCAATGGATATTAATGCCTCCATGTGATTTTACTGTATTTGAGCAGCTCCAGGAAATGTGCTTACCCAAAGTGGGAATAATGGGTTTTGCTGATGGAATAAACATCACGGGAGTCCTTTAGTAGGTATGAAGGAGGTAGTTCTTCTGCATCAATGTGTGAAGCCAAAGCCGAGAAGGAGATTAGAGTTGCTAGGATCACATGCAGCCTGACTTTGGGAGGCTTCTGCTCCAGCCTCCCCAAGTGCTGACAGATGAGGGAGAGAGTGGGGCTGGCAGGGCTTGGGCAGAGTGAGGCCAGAGGACAGGCATCTTGGAGCTGGGCTGGGCAGGACCCCAAGCCCAGCTGTGCCATCTGAAGGGTTCTGAAAAAGAATCCTGAATGAAACTGGGAAGGCCTGCTGTGTCAGCAAGTGCTGTTTAAGTAGATTTTCTAGCTGGCAGGGTGCTAATGAGGTGCTAACACAGGGGAGGGAGGCAGGCGGGGCTTTCTGGGAGAGGGAGCAGATCTGAGCAACTCTTCAAAGGAGTTGAGTTGAGAGCCTGAGAAGGCGGCCCTGCCCACCTGCCCCAAGTCAATCTGAAGACTTCTTTTAAGAGAGCTGAAGAGGACAACTTCTTTTCAGCTGAGAACAGATTCTTTTGCTCTCTGGCTTATAATTTTTCAATGATTCTCCTCACTTTTTAGAAGCCAAAGTGTGCACTCACTACTGTGTTCTGGACCAAACTCTTTGCACACAGAAGTGGAGGGAAGGCTCACCCCTCACATCACAGAGGTGGGCTCTGGGACCCTTTCCCCCCAGAGGGACTCCATTTCCCGGGATCCCACTCCTTTCTTGCCAAGGAAGCTGCAAAAGGCATGTACTTCCATAGCTCTTTCCTGCTGGGTTTAAATAAAAATAAAATTAAGATGGCTCTTCTGGGATCCTAGCAAGATACCTTTGTTTGTATCTCTTTATTTTAAGGACAAAAAGAGTTGGCATCTATAGATCAAACTATATGAAAGTTCCATTTTTGTAGGGCAGAAAGAACTTTAAATAGGCAATGTCACATAGTTCAAAATAACACATCTATCTGGAGCTGGGCATTAGATAGGTGTTCTCAGGGTGGTATAGAGGATGCTCTGGCTAGAGGAATTATGAGGATGGGGAGGCAGAGTGGAATAGGAGATTGAGAAAAATAGTGATCACAGTGACACAAAATTCATGGTCGTAGGAAGAGTGATAACATTTACTGAGGATTGTATTCTGTAGTAAGAGTTTGATATGTAATAATTTATTTAATTCTTAACATCCTCTGGAGGTGGTAACTGTCTAAATAGAGAAATTAAACTCCAAGAAAATTAAGTAACATGCCCCTAAGATCACCTGTGGGGACACCAGAATTTGACCCATCAGAGGTGTCCTGAAGTCTCCTAAGCTTTAACAGAGAAGGAGGAACAAGAGAAGCGCTCTCAAACAAACCATCACCCATTCCCTGGCTGGGCTAGTTGAAAAGTCCAGGCAAAGTGTGATGGGGAAAGAGGCAGGAGGGGAAGAGTAGCCCCTCAGATGGGAGACAGACTCGTGTTTGGATGCCAGCCCTGGTTCTTACTGTCTCTGTGAGCTAAGAAAATTAAATTGACATGCATGAGTTTCAGGTTCCCCAGTTTTAAAATGGGGCTGATTACCAACACCTTGTGAGGATGTTGTGAGACTTTCATGAAATGATGTTCTCTCCACTAGGAATTTCCCCAGGAGAGGTCAATCTTATAGATGTCTGTTTGGCTTTTTTTTGTTAAGAGAGCTCCATTTAGGGAAAAGTGTGGGTAGATTGTGAGCAAAAGCTTAAGACCTTGAAGCAGCCTCTTATGTTTGGAGATTCAGCAGGTGTTTGGGTACAGAGACTAGAACAAGTCTACAAAACTCACTCTAGGGAGAAAAGGACAGGCTAGAGGAGGCAGTGACTGATTGTGAAAGCCACAGGTAGACCACATGGTGGTGACAATAGCCTTATCTGGACACCGGGCAACAGGAAGGCTAGAAGCATCCTATCCTTAAACCAGTGGCTGTTGGCACCACTAGCCTGGCAAGTTGGCCCTGAGAAAGAAAAGGGAAGATGAGAAGAAAAGAGGGAGGGAAGCTGTGTGGTCATTGATCAGCAAGACGGTCCCATTTTGCAGATTGGAATATTGAGGTATAGAGAAGTTAAATGATTTGCCCTACATGAAAAAGCAAGCAAACCTCAATTACTGAATTGATTCTATGAATTGTTCCCAGCACTCTACCCTGCATCCCAAGGAAGCCCGACAGAGAAAGAAAAGCATCCACAGTTACCAGCCAGGCCAATTAAAAGGCAATTATTTTTATTACATGATGAGTCTTTCACTTACCCAGGGATTCACCACAGTGTTGTGTCTAAATAGCAGCCACCTAATACCAGCTCCTCTCCACCAGCTCCCTTCTCAGATATGTGAACGGGCCCTGACAGGTCATAAATTGCTTGTTTTTAGGAAAGAGAGAGTAGAAACTCATCAAGACCAAGTATTAAAAGCCCCTGCCGATTAGAGACCAATCAGGAATGAAGAGGTATGAATACTCCAAGGGATTTATAACTGAAGTCAATGAGAAAATGTAATTTCACTTAAAAACTCCATACTTCATAAAACCAATTTCATGGAGAAAAAAAAAAAAAAAAACCCTGCTGGAACAGGCTCAGGTATGGATGCACCAGGGCTACCCCATTAGGGCAAATTTGTTATAAGGAGATTTGGATCCAGACCATATGCAACTTACAGTAATCAAATATATACAATTATTCAGAAACGCACCTGTGGTGTCACGTGAGGCAGGATCCAGCCATTAGCAAACATCAATTACTCTGCAAGACTCCAGCATCTCACAGAGGTGCCTTGGCCCTGGTGGTTGTGTTGGTCAAAGGGGCCTTGGTTAAAAGTGGTAACCTCTACTGGCGGGGCTGCAAACTAATACAACCTCTATGGAAAGAAGTATGGACAATTCTCAAAGAACTAAAAGTGGACCTTCCATTTGATCCCACAATCCCATCACCAGAAAAAAAAAATCATTTTACCACAAGGACATTTACACTAGAATGTTTATTGCAGCTCAGTTCACAATCGCCAAGACCTGGAAACAACCCAAGTGCCCATCAACCCCTGAATGGATTAACAAACTGTGGTATATGTACACCATGGAATGCTATTCAGCTTTAAGATGAGACTTTATGTCATTTGTGTTTACCTGGATGGAGATGAAACACATCCTTCTTAGTAAAGTATCACAAGAATGGAAAAGCAAGATTCCAATGTACTCAATACTAATATGAAACAAATATATACACAACTATATGCCACATGAAAGAAAAAACACAAGTATAGTCTAGCAATATAGGAAGAGGAGAGATTGGCGGGATCTCACCTAATGTGCCCAGTGTGAAGGTGTTCGACACACTCCCTGGGTGAAGGATTCAACGGCAACTTGAACTTTGCCTCAGAAATAAAAACAGTCTGGGCGGCAGCTGTGGCTCAGTGAGTAGGGCGCTGGCCCCATATACCGAGGGTGGCAGGTTCGATCCTGGTCCTGGCCAACTGCAACAAAAAAAAATAGCCAGGTGTTGTGATGGGCACCTATAGTCCCAGCTACTCGGGAGGCTGAGGAAAGAGAATCACCTAAGCCAAAGGGCTGAAGGTTGCTGTGAACTGTGATGCTACAGCACTCTACCAAGGGCGACAGAATGAGATCTAAAAAAAAGAAGACAGAAAGAAAACCATGTAACCTAAATATGTGTACCCTCCTATTAATCTGAAATAGGAGAAAAAAAACAAAACAAAACCCAAAAGAATTGGTGACATGTTGGAGTTATGCCAGCAAGGTTGAAGCCCTATGAGCCCTCACAAACCACATGCAAACAAATTACTTCTCAGGAAGGCTGCATTCATTATAGCAGCCCTAAATAAGATTATTCCAAGTAAGAATGGATCTTGTGCAGTGAAGGGTAGAAGAAACTCTTCTAATGTGAATCAGGAATAAAAGCCCTGAGTTCAGGTTCTCACTCCGTACTATCTGGGTGGCGCTGGGCAAGTCCTCACACCACTCTAGCTCTTTATGTCCTCACCTGTTAAGTGAGTAGATATAATTAGGTGCTTCCTTTATCCCTCCCAGCTCTGACATTTTCAGGTCTGTGACCAGGCAGGTGTGATGTCTGAGGTCTTCACATGGAACAGCCTGGTCAGGGTCTAAAGCTTGATCCATCTGGGCCATGCTTAGATGTGACTGATGTTGAGGCTGCTGGCCAGGATAGGGACACGATTCTGTGGCTTTTTAAACTTGAGGACTAGGAGGAAGCAGCGGATAGAAGTCAGATGGAAAAGGACAGAAGCGTCAGGGGAAATGTTATTGGCAAAGGGAGACTCTTAAACCCGTGAAACTGGAAACCACGAGACAAGGACAATGAGGCCTTAAAAACCTAGCCATAGAATCAGCGGTCTACACTTGGCTGGCTTCTACAGAGGAGGAAAATAGGCCTTTGGGGTGCACGGGGTGTTAAATCCCTTCCTTGTTCACTTGCCAGGTTGTGTTTTCCTGATGTGACCTCCCTCCACTGCAATCCTTGTCCCTCTGATCCCCGGCCCCGCTTCTCTCTCACACACACACATTATACACAGCCCACATTCTCAACAGGAATTATTGAGTATGTGGCTTTCTGAATTACGCAGAAGACATTTTTATTATTGGAATCTACGCTTCCCTGTGAGTCTCAATGACACAGGGAGGGACAGAGAAGGCTTGCTTTTAATTAACTGCCACAGGCCAATTACAGAGTCAAGAAGAACTGAGGAACTGCCTTTTCTGGGGATTTCCAGAGGGATAAATGGGAAATCTCATGGACAAGCATTACCACTGTTAGGGACAATGACGGTAGTCGTGACATAAACAGCTGTCATCTACAGAGTGTCTGTTTCATGCCAGGCAGTGTACAGGTGATTTACGTTCGTTGATGGGGGTGGGCATGTTGTTTTTAAGCTGGAGGCAGCCTGATCTGCTCGTCACAATTGTGCAAAAATTCAGTTAAGGAGAAAGGGAGCCTTCTTCTATTTTTTAAAGCAAAGTATTTTATTGGGGTTGATGATGAGAAAACACGAGCTCGACTAGGTCTGAGTGGGCTGAGATTAAGAAAAAGTGCAATTACTCCCCTGAATAAAGCAACAGGCCCGGGGGAGTGAAAAGGGCAGTGGGGTCCGGACAAGAGGAAAGATGGAGAACGGCTCAGGGGGAGCATGTGGGGGCTGAGGAGAAGGCCCAGTGCTGACCTTCACTAATAGCTCTGCAGTTTCACCTCAGTCACCGTGGATCTCGGAGGGGGTGGGCAGGGAGAGCAGCAATTTTGTCCTGTGTTGACATCTGAAGACATTTGGGGTTGTCATGATTAAAGTTGGGGTGTTATTGCATTTAGTGGGTAGAGGCCAGGCATCCTGCCAAACATGCCACACTGTAAGGTCAGCCCCACAATTAAGCATTATTCAGCCCCAAATGTCAGTAGTGCTGAGGTTGAGAAGTCCTGCTCCAAGCCCCTGGGAGACCCTGCTATACACTCACAGCCTTGGGTCACCAAGCTCAGGAACAAAGAAGAAGAGGCCTTCTCAGACTGAAGCAGAGCTGGGCAGCGGGAAGAGAGCAGCCCCAGCCTCGAGCCATCTGCAGGGTAAATGGAAATTCACCCTGCAGGACATAGAAGGAGCAGAAACATGAGTATGGTGCAAGTCATGACAGGGAAACCTAAGTAGCCCTGACCTTGGCTCCAGGACCCTTGGGAACCATGGAAAGGTGCTAGATTCCACCTGAATTATGCAGAAGACATGTTTATTATTGGAATCTACCCTTCCTTGTGAGTCTCAACGACACAGGGAAGGACAGAGAAGGAGCTCTTGCCATTTTTTTTCTTAATATTCAACAGAAAGGGAGACTCTTAAATGCTATAGGACTTGAGGACAGCAGTTTAAATACACATTGCCCAAGCTGGGTGCAGTGAGTGGCTCATGCCTGTAATCCCAGAACTCTGGGAGGCCAAAGAGGGTAGATTACTTGAGCTCAGGAGTTTGAGACTAACGTGAGCAAGAGCAAGACCTGGTCTACTAAAAATGGAACAAAGTAGCCAGGCATTGTGGCAGGCTACTTGGGAGGCTGAGGCAAGAGGATCACTTGAACCCAGGAGTTTGAAGTTGCTATGACCTAAGATGCATTGGCACTTGGCTCCAGGGCCACTGAGTAAGACTCTGTCTCAAAACAAAAAAACAAAAACAAAAGCAACACACACACACACATTGTCTCTTTTTCGCTTCACAAAAACCCTATGCATAGCTCTGTCAGCTCCATTTATAGCGGAGAAAGACTGAGGCTTCGAGTATTTGTAGGCTGATGATCAGGCAGGTGACTGTAGAGCCCAGGCTGTCCACTCTCCCACCTGGCCTGAAGGCACTGGGGGTGTGCACATGTGTTCATCCACATGGCTCCAGGTGAGTGCACCACTTTAAGCAGTATTGTGATGTCAGCACACACATGATAGGGTGAGTTTCCAAATCACTCACATGCTCGGCTGATGATTGTCAAGGCTTCTTCAGGAACATAAAAAAGATTACTAAGCTTCAGAATTTTTATGAAACCAGCAGTTGTTTTTTTCTGAAGTTTATATGCAGGTATTATATCCAAGTCTAGTTCCTTTCCTTTCTTCTATCTCTAAATTACATTCTCACCTTCATACCACTGGGGGTCAGGGCCATTTATTCCTAGGAAATAAATCTCCTGCCAGGAAATGGATAGGAGAGTCCTTTCTCAATGGGGCAAAGATGGCACAGGTGTGAACTCATCAGTGGAGGTGGGGGGCAGTTCTGCCCTCTGCTCAGCAGAATGGGCTTAGAGTCCTTTTGAGAATCTGAAAGACTGTTAAGAATGCTCAGACCTGGTTATCTTGCCAAAGTCTAATTTGATATCAAAATTAATCAGAAAAATTGCTCCATCAACTAATGTATGTAGTAGCTCTGTACTTTCCCCCACAGGACCGCCATAGCTATTGATCCATCCAACCCTGGAGTTATTTTTATATTGGGCCGAGTGAAATCTCAGGCTCTGCCTTAGTTATACACTTCCACAAAATGCTTTTAGGTCAGTAGCTATAATATTAACCATTTTCTATAATACTAATTTAATTTTTTATACATTATATAAGTAATAATTTAAATTATTATAGTTAGGGTAATTAAGTCTTTCATTGAATATGAAAGACAAATAAGACCGATATATTCAGCACTTTTTTCAAATGGAATTTCTTGGTGACAAGATCAACTATGAACACTTGGAAGATGGCACCATATCTCTGGCAGGAGGTTCTGGCTGTGGCCGTCTCCCCTTATTGTTCCCTCGCAAGCCTCATAGCCTGAAGATTGAGAATACCATGGTAGGTTTCGGCTCTGAAACCCTACATCTCTTTTCCTCCTCAAACAAACCCAGGGGTTGTAGGATCTAAAATCCAACTGGCTAAATTGTGTTGCTTATGCTTTGTAACACTAAGGATATAAGGCTGGTCTCAAATCTTAGTTCTGTGTAAATATTTTGGAAACTACATCAAAAGGAAAGAGAAACTGTTCTCTTGTGCAATGTTAAATTCCTGTAAGTATTAATTCAGATGGTTTCCCATCTATTTCCAACTCACCCCTCCCCTGTGTCATATCTCTTCATATTGTAGTTCCGGGGTTCTCACCCTGGTACTCCTCCCAGCCTGGTAGGTCATAGACTTCTTTGTTGCATGTGTGCCTGTGTGGGGTGTGCTGTGCATTTCAGGGCATTTAATATCATCCCTGGCCTCTCCACTACAGGCAATAGCACATCCCCAGAAGTGACAACCAAAAATATTTCCATACATTGCCAAATTTCCCCTGGGAAGTAACAATTGTCCTCAGTTAAGAACCACTGCCATAGTGGATTGGTCTTTATCAATGACTTATTTTATATAGGCCACAAACACTAAACCCTTTAAATGAGAATCTCTAACTCCCAGGGTTTGTAGATCTAAACGCAAAACATATACTGGAAAGGGCCTTATACTTGGAGTCAAAACCAGATTTGAATTTAGATTCTGCTATTTATTAACTGGGAAAGTTAAAGTTTCTGAGTTTTAGTTATACCTACCATGAAATGAGGTTGATCATGTACCCCTTACAGAGCTGTTACGAAGGTAAAATGACAGGCCAGAAGTGAAGCATCTAGAACCACGCCTGACACAGAGCAAGTACCCAGTAAAAGCTGAATCAGGAACTAAATTCCTCCCACTTGATGTGCTGCACATTTGTCCTTAGCACTACCCTAGATAAAGCTTGCTCATTAACACATGTATGTTTCTAGGAATTTGCTAAGGTAATTAAAAAGAATTAATTCCTGAAGACCATTATTTCCAAGTGAAATGAAAGACTCCAAATCTCAGCATCTCATTGATGGAGAGAAACTCAGAGAAAATGTAGTTGGTTAAGTCAGATTGTGTAACATGGGGAATTCCCGGAGTTGATGACTAGTTCACTTGGGGATAATACCCAGCTTTGGTCCATGGCCGTGACCTTGACCTGCATCTGACTATTTAAATCACAGAACCGTGGGCAGTGTTTGAGTGGACTACTTCATGGAATGACTCACTTCACTGGTATGAGCCTCTTGGAAATGTCTATAATACACAGGAGGCCCTTGTTTCTGCTCTTACCCCAGGCCTTCAAGATAAAAGATTCATCTTGTAATTTCTAAGGCTTAGTTCTACCCTGCAGCCTAGAGAGTCCATCTCAGCTTGGCTTTCCTGGGCACAACTCTGGCCCATTTTAAGCCCAAGGTACCCTTCAATATAACAATTGCAAATTGTGATTGCTGGTGATGTTGCCTTCAACAGTGAGACTGCCAGAATCTAGGCTTTAGGGGAATAGACAGATATTCATATAGCACAGAATCAGAGTAAATGCAGAATGCATGAAGGAGAGAAAATGGGAAGCACATGGATTGTAGAGACAGGCAGACATGATTCAAATACAGTAGAACCTGCATAGTTGACCACCTCCCTACACTGACTTCTCCTTAAGTTGACCTAATTTTTTCTTTTTTAAAATTAATTTTTAATTAAAGTCATAACTATATATACATTTATGGAGCACAATGTGATGATTTGATATAAATGTGGAATGCTTAAATCAACCAATTAACATAGCCATCACCCCACTTACTTATTTTTTTGTGGTAAGACATTTAAAATTTACTCTTAGTTGTTTCGAAATATACCCTTGCATTGTGCACATTAGATGTGATCCCATCAAATGCCCTCCCTTCTCCCACCAATCGCCCTTCCCTCCTCTCCCCCTTCTCACTCCTCCCTCTTGCTAGACTATATCTGTGTTTTATCATTCATATGAGTGTGTGTTTATATATTAGTTTCATATAGTATTGAGCACATTGGATACCTTTTCCCCCATTTTTGAGATACTTTAACAAGAAGAATGTGTTCGAGCTCCATCCAGGTAAACATAAAAGATCTAAAGTCTTTTGAGGGTGAATATTATTCCATGGTATACATATCTCACAGTTTGTTAATTCTTTCATGGATTGAAGAATGTTTGAGTTGCTTCCATGACTTGGCAATTATGAATTTGGCTTCAATAAACATTCTGGTGGAAATGTCTTTGTGGTAAAATGATTTTTGTTCTTCTGGGTAGATACCTAGTAATGAAATAGTGGAGTCAAATGGAATATCAAATTTTAGTTCTTTGAGTATTCTCCATACTCCTTTCCATAGAGGTTGTATTAGTTTGCAGTCTGACCAGCAGTATTAAAGTGTTCCCTTCTCTCCACATCCACTCCAGCATCTGCAGTTTTGGGACTTTGTGATGTGGGCTAATCTTACTGGAGCTAGGTGATATCTCAGAGTGATTTGGTTTGCTTTTCTCTGATGATTAAAGACAATGAGCATTTTTTCATGTATTTGTTGACCAGAAAATATTTTATGAGGAAAAATTCCCCATTGCAGCAATACCAAAAATAAATAACTGGGATTTGATCAAGCTAAAATGCTTCTGCACAGCTAAGGGCACTACAATCAAAGCAAACAGCCTTTACAAAGGGAGAAGATGTTTGAATGTTATGATTCCAACAAAGGTCTGATAACTAGACTGTACAGAGAACTCAAATTAATCAACAAGAAAAGAGAAAACAACCCCATTTCTTTTTTGGACAAGAGACTTGAACAGAAACTTCTCTCAAGTTCACCTAATTTTCATAGACTGGACATGTGCCACATGTATGCATAAGTTACAGAAGGTCTAATTCCTTCTGCTGATCCCCTCTGTATGCTGACCAGTTTGTTATAGTCCCTTGGGTGGTGAACTTCTGGAGGTTCTAGTATATTGACCCCCCCTGCTTACCAAGTGGGTGATGTGGGCTACTAATCCACTCTGAGCTTTGGTTTCCTTACGTGTGACATTCATGCTGAGTTCTGAGGCCTGGAGGTGGTGCAGGCATGGCATGTGACATGGCAGGTGCCACAAAGAGGGGCCCAGTAAACACAAGTCCCTGATAACCATTATTGCTACTCTAGTGGCTGTTTGTTTGAAATGAGAAAATTGGTCTGAAGCTTGCTCGAACTTCTTTCAGATGTGGTAATTTCTCAGCGTTAAAGACTTTCTAGCAAACTTTTTTTCTGTGCTGCCTTTAATCACATGAGCCAAATGCCTACCACTGGAACTGAACAGGAAAATCTGGGACATACAGACTCCCAAACAGGCTAACAAGAGGCTGAGTTAGAGAAGCCCTTTGAAGTCAACTTTGAGGTGACCCTAATCACATTGGCTCTCAACTCCTCTCTCAGAGTTGTGTTCCCAGACTCCTACCTGCAGCCTCCCGTCAGCTTCTCCAGATCCCATACTAGAGGGAATCTTTTTACAAAGACTTTTATCTCCCAGAAGTGGACGGCTCAACCTGAGAGCACTAATAGATGGATTGGAGGTAAACTCTGGCTCTCCATGTACATCTGATATTTTTTGTAATGACTGCAGGTTATTACTTCTGAAAACTGTAATTGACTAGATCTGTCAAAGCACATAATATCTCTGGCTCCAGCTTCTTCCTTATTGTTGATAGAAAGGCCTTTGTCAAATTCCAAATACCTTTGTTTCTCAGCTTTTCTCTACTATATGTTTTATGAATTTGAAGGCATAAATGAATGCCTAAGCATTAGAGGAAATCCTTGTATTCTGACTCATTTTACAAAGAAAAAGAGGCTTGGAAAGTAAGGGATGTTACTGTCAGAATTTGTACTTGCAGTGGGTCTGGGTGCCAGCTGAGCTCTACTCTTTCTCATTTGTAGGGAGAGTCTTGGCTGGGTTGGTGCAGCTAGGGGTCTTGTAAGATTCAAGCTTAAGAAGTTTTAAGAGTTGGAAGACCCTTTTCATTTTGTCTAGTGTTTTACTGTAAAAAATTCAAACATTTAGCAAAGACAAGAAAATTTCAACTGTGAGTAAACACTCAAATATCTACTATTCAGCTTCTACCATCATTGTTCTTATGTTTACTTTATCAGTTATCTTTGTCTATTTCTCCACCCTTTTCCCCCCTATTAATTCATCTCACTTTTGGTGTATTGCAACGTCAAGTATAATATCAGTATACCCTGATAAATATTTCAGTATTTATGTGTCATCAGCTCTAGTTCAACATTTATTTATAGGATATTTTTCCTTTGAAATAAAATTTGCATACAATGAAATGCATAAATCTTGAGTGTGGCTGAGTTTTGACAAATGCATTTACAAACCATAACTAGACACGTCTACATATTTGCTGGAATGGTTGCAATTAAAAATGACTGACAACACCAAATAATAGCAAGATTGTGGAACAACTGTAACTCTCATTACAATGTTAGCAGGAATATAAAATGGTCCATCATCTTTGGAAAAATGTGTGTCAGTTTCTTATAAGCATGCACATAATGCATGAAGCTCAAATTCCTATGAAAGAATGTTGTGTAGCCAAAATTCCTATAAAGATCCTGAACTAAGCCATCACCTTGGAAGTTTCCCTTAGTTTTTGCTTCTATTTGTCACTTAGTATTTGCTCCTATTCCCTAAAGGTAATGACTACATTAGACATTTTTCAGTATGGATTAAAGTTTTTGCCTGTTCTTGGATTTCGTATAAATGGAATCTCATAGTATGGAACCTTTTGCATAAGACTTCTATCATGCAAAATAATGTCTTTGACAAATGACCAACAAACACACAAAAAAATGCTCGTCATCCTTGATCCCAGAGAAATGTAAATCAAAACCACTCTAAGATATTACTTAACTCCAGTGAGATTAGCCCACATCAAAAAATCTCAAAGTTGCCAATGGTGGCATAAATGTAGAGAGAAAGAAACACTTTTGCACTGCTGGTGGGATTGTAAACTAATTCAAACTTTATGGAAAGAGGTATAAAGAATTCTCAAAGAACTAAAAGTTGGCTTTCCATTTGATCCTTTAATCTCATTACTTACTAGGTATATATATACTCAGAAGAAAAAAAAATCCTTTTGCCACAAGAATATTTACACTAAAATGTTTATTGCAGCTCAATTCACAGTTGCCAAAATGTGGAAGCAACCCAAATGCCCATCAACTCATGAATGGATTGAGAACCTGTGGTATGTGTATACCATGGAATACTACTTAACCATAAGAAAAACTTTACATCTTTTGTGTTTGCCTGGATGGAGTTGAAACATATTCTTCCCAGTATAGTAGCTTAAGAATGGAAAAGCAAGTATACAATGTACTTAATATTAATATGAAACCAAGATATAAATAACTATATACCCACACAAAAGAAAAACACAAGTATAGTCTAACAAGGGAGAGGGGAGAGGAGTGAGAAGGGAGTGGGAAGGAGGGCAATTGGTGGGATCTCATCTAATGTGCACAGTGTGGGGTGTTCCGCACACCCTCTGGGTGAAGGGCTCAACTGCAGTTTGATAAAAACAATGTAACCTAAACATTCGTACCCTCATATTAATCTGAAATTTTAAAAATTGTTAAAAAATAAAGTCTTTGAGATTCATCCATAATGTTGGGGGTATCAGTTATTTATTCTTTTTTATTGCTGAGTAGTACTCCAATGTATGAATATGTCCCTGCATATTTATGAATTTTCCCATTGATGGACACTTGGGTGGCTTCCAGCTTGGAATTATTATGGTTAAACCCGCTATGCTTATTATTTACAAGTTTTGTTGTGTACATATATGTTCGTTCCTATTGCTATGTAAATACCTAGTACTGGAATTACTGGGTCATAAAATAGGTGTATGTTTATAAGAAATTGACAGACCTTTTTCTGAAATGTAACATTTTGTATTCCTGCTAACATTGTACATGAGTTATATTTGTTTCAAAATTCTTCCAACATTTCTGGCCAATATGTAGAGATTTTAATTTGTATTTTTTCTGATGCCTAACGATGTTAAACACTTATCATCTGAATTTTGTTCATATATGTATATATATATGTGTGTGTGTATAATTTTATAAAGAATCAATTCAAGTATTTTCTCCTTTTTAAAAAATTATTTATCTTTATATTATTTATTGTAGAGTTTATTTATATTCATGACACCAGTCCCTTGTCATACATGTGATTTAGACATATTTTCTTCCAATCTGTAGTTTGCCTAGATATTTCCTTAACAGTGTCTTATTATAGATAAAAGTTAAAAATACAGATTTTTAGTGGAATTACTGCCTTATTCTGCTGGTATATTTATTGATTCAAGTGGTTAACAAGTTACATCCCATTGTCAAATCTAGTCCATTTGATCTCTCCATTTGGACACATACAAGATTGAATGAGGAAGAAATGAAAAACTTGAAAAGACCAATAACAAGTAACAAGAGTAAAAAGTAATAAAAAGTATTCCAGTGAAGAAAAGTGTAGGATTTAATGGCTTAACCATCAAATTCTACTGAACCTTTTTTTTTTTTTTTTGGCCAGGGCTAGGTTTGAACCTGTCACCCTTGGCATATGGGGCCAGTGCCCTGCTCCTTGAGCTTCAGGCGCCACCCTCTACTGAACCTTTAAAGAAGAATTAATAAAGATTCTTCTCAAAATATTCCAAAATACTGAGGGCGAGGGACTTCTTCTTAATTCATTCTATGATTCCAACATAACCCTGATACCAAAACCAGACAAGGACACAACAAAATAAGAAAACTATAGGCCAATATTCTTTATGAACACAGACGCAAAAATCTTCAACAAAATATTAGAAAACCAAATCCAACAACACATCAAAAAGATAACGCACCACGATAAAGTGAAATTGATCCCTGGAATGCAAAGACGGTCAGTGAACATCATCCATCACATGAATAGAATGTGAAGGACAAAAAGCATGATCATTTCAAGAGGTGCAAAAAAAGCATTTGATAAAATTCAACATTGCTTCATAATAAAAACTGTCAATATAGTAGGTATAGAAGGAAAGCATTGCAACATAATAAAGGCCATATATGAGAAAACCACAGTTAACATATTAATGAACAAAAACTGGAATAAGACCAGGATACCCACGCTCACTACTCTTATTTGACATAGTGCTAGAAATCCTAGCCAGAGCACATAGGCAAGAGAAAGAAATAATAAGTTTCCAAATTGAAAAGGTAGAAGTCAAATTGTCTCCGTTTGTAGGCAACATGATCTTATATGTAGAAAAACCTAGAGACCCTACCAAAAGACTCTTAGGACTGATATACAGATTTACTAAAGTTTCAAGAAGAGAACCAAAGTCCAAAAATCAGGAGTGTTTCTATACATGGACAACAAACTAGCTGAAAAAAGAGATCAAGAAGCCAAATCCATTTACAATAGCTACAAAGAAAATAAAATATCTAAGAATAAATTTAAGGAGGCAAAAAACTTTTATGAGGAAAAATACAAGACAGTGATGAAAGAAACTAGAGAAGGTACAAACAAATGTTAAG
Source organism: Otolemur garnettii (assembly GCF_000181295.1). NCBI lineage: Eukaryota > Metazoa > Chordata > Mammalia > Primates > Galagidae > Otolemur > Otolemur garnettii. Next base: position 11,452,098 of record NW_003852424.1, on the reverse strand, counting down.
ACACCCTGTCTTTATTGTTAAAAAATAAATAATTGTTCAAATGACAGCACAACCCAAAGAAATCTGTAGATTCAAGGTAATCCTTATAAAAATACTACTGTCATTCTTCCCAGAGACAGACATGCAAAGAAGCCCTAAGATGTGAATAGAACCACAGGGGAGGAGACCCTGAGTAGCCAAAGCAATCCTGAGCAAAACGAACAAAGCTGGTGTATGTAAACAATGGAATATCATGCCGCCATAAAGAGATGAAGACTTTATATCTTTTGTATTAACCTGAATGGAGTTCAAAGAACATTCTCCTTGGTGGAGTATCACAAGAATGGAAAAGTGAGTATCCAACATACTCAGTGCTAATATGAAGCTGGTAGATGGCTCAGCACCTGTGGCTCAAGTGGCCACATACACCTGAGCTGTCAGGTTCAAATCCAGCCCAGGCCCACCAAACAACAATGATGGCTGCAACCAAAAATAGCCAGGCGTTGTGGTAGGCGCCTGTAGTCCCAGCTACTTGGGAGGCAGAGGCAGGAGACTCTCTTGAGCCCAGCAGTTGGAGGTTGCTGTGAGCTGTGATGCCATAGCACTCTACCCAGGGGGACAGCTTGAGACTCTGTCTCAAAAAAAAAAAGAAGCTGGTAGATGGATAACTACATATCTACATGAGAGAAAACACAATTAAACTCAGGTGGAAGGGCAGAGGAAGGGCAGAGGGAGACTTGAAAGCTCTCACCTAGTGGGCACAAGGTAAGGGCAATGTAAGGACACCTCCTAGGTGAAGGGCTCAACTACAACTTCGATTTTACCTAACAAACACAAACAATGTAACCTGAATTGTTTGTACCTTCATGTTAATCTGAAGTGAAAAAAAAAAAAAGAATGAAGCTGGAGGCATCACACTATCAGACTCCAAACTGTATTGCAAAGTAACGGTAACCAAACACATGGTACTGGAAGGAAAACAGCATGCACACCAATGGAACAGAATAGAGAACCCAGAAATTAATCCACATATTTACAGCCAACCGATTTTTATTTATTTTATTTATTTTTTTTATTTGTAGAGACAGAGTCTCATTTTATTGCCCTCAATAGAGTGCTGTAGTGTCACAGCTCACAGCAACCTCCAATTCCTGGGCTTAGGCGATTCTCTTGCCTCAGCCTCCCAAATAGCTGGGACTACAGGCACCCACCACAATGCCCTGCTATTTTTTCGTTGCAGTTTGGTTGGGGCCAGGTTTCAACCTGCCACCCTTGGTATATGGGGCAGGTGCCCTACTCACTGAGCCACAGGCGATGCCCCCAGCCAACTGATTTTTGATAAAGGTGCCAAGAACACTCTTTGGGGGAAAGGACAGTCTTTTAATAAACAATGCCTAGAAAACTGGATATACATATATACAAAAAAGAAACTGGATCCTTTAATCCCACTCTACACAAAATAAAAAATATACTCAAAATGGATCAAAGACCTACATGTAAGACCTGAAGCAATAAAGTTACTAGAGGGAAACACAGGGGAAATGCTTCAGGACATTAGTCCAGGAAAATATTTTATGAATGAGACCTCAAAAGTACAGACAACAAAATCAAAATACACAAAGGTGATTATATCAAATTAAAGAATCTTCTGCACAGCAAAGGAAACAATTAACAGACCGAAAAGACAACCTACAGAATAGGAGAAAAAAAATGAAATGTCAAGCTGTTCATCCAACAGGGGATTAATATTCAGAATATATAAGGAACTCAAACTCATCTCAACAGTAAAAAAACAAATAATCTAGTTAAGAATAAGCAAATGATCTGAACATTGATTTCTCAACAGAAGATCTACAAACAGCTAACAAATTGGTGAAATAATGACCAACGTCACTAATTATCTGGGATATGCAAATCAAAGCCACAGTGAGGTATACTCTGACCCTCGCTAGGATGGTGCTTATCAAAAAGACAACAATAACAAATGCTGGTGAGAGTGCAGAAAAAAAGCCAACTTTTCTACACCGCTGGTGGGAAAGTAAACTAGTACAGCCACTATGGAGAACAGTATGGAAGTTTCTAAAAAAACTACAAATAGGACTACCATATGATCCAGCCATCCTACCACTGGGCATTTATCCAAAGGAAAGGAAATCAGTGTATCAAAGAGACGTCTGCAACCCCACGTTTATCGCAGCACCCGTCACAACAGCCAAGGTGCGGACTCAACCTAGGTGTCTGTTAACAGATGAATGGGCAAAGAAAATGCGGCATAGATACACAATGGGATATTGTTCAACCATAAAAAGAAGAATGAATTCCCGTCACTTGTGGCAACATGGATGGAGCTAAAGGACGTTATGTTAAGTGAAATAAACCATGAGCAGAAAGTTAAACACCGCATGTTCTCTCTCATATGTGGTAACTAAAAATAGTCAATCTCAAAAGTAAAAAGTAGAACAGAGAATACTAGAGGCTGGGAAGGGGAGGGAAAGGGAAGAATAGGGAGAGTTGTGTTATAGGATACAAATTTATAGCTAGATAGAAGGAACAAGTTCTAGCATTCTCTATCACTGTGAGACAATTATTGTTAATACTACTAGTTTCAAATAGCTAGGAGGAAGGTATTAAATGTTCCCAACACAAAGAATTTGAGATGACGAATATGCTGATTACCCTGATCTGATTACTGTGTATTATATGTTTTGAGACATCACTATGGACTCCGTAAGTATGTACAATTTTTCCTTGTCAAAATAAAATAAAATAAATATTACCCTTGTCTGATCATCGCACATTATGTGTATTGAAACTTCACTATGTACACAATGAGTAGGTATACTTATTCCCTGTCAATTAAAAAGTAAAATAAAAATAAAGAGAAAAGAGAAAAGGATATGAAGCTATGATGAAAATTATAAGTGTATACTAATTGTGTTGCAAGTAGAGATGAAATATATATGGTTTTTAGAGAAAACATATATTAGCATGTTGGCTTATGAAATAGGAAACCCAAATGGAGAATAAATATAGAAGTTTAAAGGTAGTCAGTGCTATCTCTAAAGATGATGCTAGGCATAGTCAACTTTGTGGATTAGTTCTAGAAAAGACTTAAAGGAAAAGTAATTCCTGCAGTAAAAGTAAACGCTTTTGGAGAAGAAAAAATATGGAAAGCCAGATAGTTCTTTTAATAGGCTTGATTCACTCCAATATCAAAACCTGATAAAGACAGCATATGAGGAGAAAATTGCCGTCCAATCTCATTTGTTAATATAGACATAAGTTTATTGATAATATATTACTATATTAACTTTATTCCAAGATATATTAAAAGGATAATTTACCTTTAGCTAACAAAAGAATAAAAAGATAAAGAAATATTTAAAAAATTAGTCATGTAAATCTCTGCAGTAATACACAAAAGAAAAAAAAGTTGCACAAATAAATGCATGAAAAACCAGCAATTTGTCCTAATTCAACATTCATTCCTATCAAATAAAAAAAATCCACTAATCAAAAGAAGACTCTTTGAAAACCAGGGAGAGAGCAACTCCCTTTATGAGATCAAGGAATCTGCTAGAAACATCAATGTGATACTTGGGGCCCTATTTAATGAAATCAGACCAGAAAAAAAAGTAAATATCAGAAAAGCAGAGACAAAAATATTCTTTTCACAGTAGACAATACAATCTTCTACCCAGACTACTGACAATTTTTAGAACCAATAAGAGTATTTAGTAATGCGATTCAAGATCAACTAACAAAAACAGGCAGTTTAGAAAGCAAGTCAGTGCCATATTGTGAGAAATGCAAAATTTGACTAAAGGAAGTAAAGGGGCCCGATAGAATGGACAGCTAGAACTCACTGTTGATCAAGTACTGGTGGGGAGGAACACACAGGAATTTATCTACTATGTCAGTGCAATCCCAATAAAATCCTAAGGGTTTTTCATGGAACTTGACGCTCAGACTCTCAAATATACAGAAAAAGGAAAAATGGGGAACCAAAGAAACGTTGAAAATGGACAATGAGGGGAAACGTGCCCTGTTTGCAGGGCTGGATTTCTCTCAGGGTTAATGAAGCTCAAATCTCAGGACTCTTCACTTGCCAGGCCCCTGCCCAGGCCCTGGGAAGCATGTTTTTACTTGCTGACATGGTCTTACATTTTTGTGAAAGTTGCCAAAATAAAATTTCCCAGCCATATTTCTCTTTTGGCTCTGCCTTCTCTGCTGTCATCCTCCAACTTGTGCTCAGTGATGGTAGAGCAGCAACAGGAGAGGTTCAGGATGGGTGATGGGCACAGTTGCCATTGCTGGGGGCTTCTGCTGTACCGGATGGTTTAATAGTCTCCAAATGGTACACAGAACTGATTGCGAACCCCATGCACCTATCCCAAAGTCAACTTCTCCTGAGCTGGAACCATCAAAACATATTGCTACAATTGCCAATATGTGGAAGCAACCCAAGTGCCCATAACCCATGAATGGATTAGCAGACTGGTATATGTGTACCATGGTGCACTATTCAGCCATAAGAAAAGATGGAGACTGCGTATCTTTTGTGTTTACCTGGATGGAGATGAAACACATTCTTCTTAGTAAAGTTTCTCAAGAATGGGAGAAAAGTATTCAGTATACTCAATACTAATATGAAACCAATATATAAACAACTACCTGCCCACAGGAAAGAAAAAACACAAGTATAGTCTAGTGAGGGGAAAGGGAGATGGGATGAGAGAGGAGGGGTGGAGGGAAGAGACAGGAGGGCATCTGCCGGGTTCTGACCATTGAGCACAATGGGAGGCTGTTCAGAAAGCCCCCTGGGCGAAGGGCCCAACTACAACTTGAATTTTACCTTAGAAATGCAAATATAACCTAATCATTTGTATCTTCGTATTAATCTGAAATAAAAAAAAGTGCAGCGCTAAAGCTGTGCCATGTAGTTATGACGATATTTCCAGGACCCTAAAATTTGTTTTGAAGAGAGAAACAAAAAGGCAAGTGAGATACAAAATTTCTTCTTATTTGTAAAGTTGGTAAAGCTTGAATACACTCCTGTAATTGCAATTTGGGAAGAAGATTTAAACCAAATCCATAAAAGAGAAATTGTAGACACCTGATTTGGGTGGATATAGAGGTAACTTCTTTTATCATCTTTTATTTATTAAAGAATAGAAGTAGAAGTCAAAGAAAAAATGAAACAGAAACCAAAGCAGTAATGAGGACTTATAAAACTAACAGTGAATTATAGGCGCACTCACTGGGAAAATACTTACATTTATTACGGGTTTGACAAATGTAAATAAAAGTAAATGTATGATTTGCCGCCACAGCAAGAATATTGTCATGGAACTGGTTGTCAGGTCTTGTCAATGGAGAGCGCTTTGGATTAATCACAGTGCAAGAAAGCTTGATATGCTCTGATATCCTACAGCTCAAGTGTAAAGAAAGCCAGCCAGCAGTTTTTCTAAAATAGGCAAAAATGTTAACAATCTTATCTGACATTACTGATAACAAAGAGTGAAGCTGAAAGAAACATTTTTTTTTCTTAGCTATCAATAGTAAAAAAAACCTAATTTTTCATTAATTGTATTAAGGGAGAATTTGAATAACTTTTCATTCTCTCTGTAGAAAATACCACAAAATTGTTAGAATTTTGAGGAAGATGATAAAGTTTATCCAGCTCAAAAATGGGGAGGAAAAGATGATCACAGAGGTGTTTCAGGCAGTTATTAACTTAAAATAGATAGAATACTATTTTTCTGAATTTTGTGATGTTTGTAATATTTTAAAACTTTTCTCATTCTCGATAAGCACTGACTTTTACATTTCATTTTCTAATTATAATTAATGTGGTATTCTTTTCTATTTTTTTAAAGACCTGCCAAATTATATTAGCTTTAGTTCCCATGAAACTTGAATCCCCTCCAGCTTAGCAAGTATTGAAACATATATAAATTAGAGTAATTTAAACAATGCTGTATTGGTTTTGGAATAGATCAGGGATGTGCAAACTTTTTCTGTAAAGACAGTAAATATTTTCAGCTTTGTGGGTCACATGGTTTCTGTTGCAATTACTCAACTCCGCTGCCTGAAAGCTGCCAAACACAACACATAATGAATGAAGGTGCTGTGTCCTAGTAAAACTTTATTTACTGATGCTGAAATTTTATGTATTTTTCATGTGTCAGGGAATAGTCTTCTTTTGAGTTTTTAAAAACAATTTAAAAATGTAAAACCATTTTGAGCTCATGAGCTGTACAAAAACAGATGGTGGACTAGATTTGACCGTGGACTGTGATTTGCTGACCACTTGAATACATAAATATCCTGGCAGAATAAAATAGTAATTCCACTAAAAGTCTCCATCAATAATTTTTCTATGACAGAAATAGCATTTTTACACCAATGGGAAAGGGGTGAATACTCTAATAGGGTGGATATAGTTAACTATCCATTTTGAAATAAAAATATTTCATAAATGTAAACTTAAGATAGATTTCAGATACTTAACAACAAATATAATGTTAAAAATACTAGAAGAAAATGCAGGTGGCCGGGTTCTTCCCTCTACTGTGTCGTTTTCCCTTTTCTCTTAGCCAACACTCAGGTGGACACTTGTTTTGACATTGTAAAAAGGGATGCTGCAAAAATGTTTAAAAACCAACAGTGACAACAATGGCAACAGAATATCAAAGTTGAAAGGCCAGATCAAGAGGTCAATGTCAGGTAAAGGATTTTAGAGTTTCTGGTTGCAGACCAGAGAGTAACAGTGTTGGACCTATGCTTTGGAAACTTGCACTTGTCTGAGAATGTAGGGAATGGATTAGAGGGAGAAGGGCCTGGAAGCAGTGCAGAGTGCAACCTGGTGACGGGGAGGGGTGGGCAAGTGTAAGGCACCCAAGTCTCCAGGGATATGAGCACAGCTGACATCCTAAGGATGCAACACTTTTTAAAGCCCTCAAACCTCTCAGACCGGCTGGCTTTGTTATTCTGATTTTAGCCCAGACATTCTCAGATCTACAAATGGCAATCCAGCAATCTCTGATTGGGGGTAGAGGCAGTGGCAAAAGCCATTTCTTGTATGCTGCCAGTTAGATCTAACATGGAAGTAGTGGGAACAAACCAAATAGCCAACAGAAGAACTCGACCCTTCCTGTGCTGAGAATGGGGCCCTGTTGTGAATCTGCAGCTCCTGGGCCCTGGGAAACCCATGTTTCTGAGGGAGTTGCCTGAAATCCTGGTCAGGCAGACAGGGAATGTGGAGAGCAAATGGGATCTAGGACACAGAAGACAACAGAAGAGGCTAGAGTGCCCTGGATGGCCTTCTCCTGCATCCTCTGTGCACTCACAGAGCCACCCTCAGGCTCTCAGATTCTAGCCGACCGGGAATCTCACAGCTGTGCTCCCCAGAGGCTCTTAGGAGAGGAGCCCTGCCACCTCTCGATTGCTTCACTCATTCATCCCCATAGAAGGATCCTCAGACTGTGAGCAGCAGTTCAGGTCAGAGCTCATTTCTTCTCACTAACCTCTACCTGGTCCCTTTGCTCCCTGACATAGATGGAGCTGCGGAGCCGGGGAGGAAAAACACCCAGACATTGTGGCTAGGTGTGGAAGTCAAGATCAGTAGCCCCCTGTCAGGCTCTGTTATACTCAGCTCTTTATTACAGCTTGTTTTGTTTCAGGTGAACTTGATTTAACTCTCTATTTATTTAGAATCTATGCAATCATAAACTCTCTCTGTTGTATTTGCACTTGGCAGATGCCTAGGGCAGAGTTTCTCGTGAATGTTTATATCAGGAGACTGCAGGTTTCCACCTCACTCGCAGCATATCCACACACAAGTATGCACCCACACACACAGCCCGCCTGCCCACACATAACCCTACACATCCGCATCCTGCCCCCCACCTGTGAGCACACACACAAGAACACGTACGTGTGTATTGCTTCTACTCCATGGACACTTGCTTCCAGCCATTCACGCACAGTAGACTCACTTTCACACAAATTGTCACTCACTTGCCCTCAATGACCTAACATATCCATCAATCATGCAAACATGCATCTAGATTCTCTTCAAAGACTCTGTCACCTCCCCCCCCCGCCCACAAACCCAGAAACACACGTACTGACCATGGCATCTCAGCAAATTTGGGGAACCCATCATTTCTTCCTGTTGTGGCTCTTATTTCCACAGCTTCCTCAGAATTCCTTTAAAGGTTTCTCAATTTGGAAAATGTTTGCCTAGGCAGATGCCTGCCTGCACTCTACGGCAGGTTCTTATTTGCCAGAGAAAAGAAATCATTGCTGTTGACAGGCCCACTCAAACATCTCCCCAAGCAAGGCTGCAATGGTAATGTGAAGAAATGTGTGGGTTAAGTTCATGGGCAGTTGGACCCAGATTCCAATTTCTTTACTGTCAAGGGCCCCTTTTATTATTTTTCCCACATGGACTCCATGCCTTAAAAGATTGTGTCTAATGAGCCACCTGCATGTATAACTAATAGTGTTTCTCCTTTCTTATTCATCAAAGGCACACATGTCCTCCAATTTCAATTTTAGATCAATGCCTGATAACCATAGCTACACAAGGAACTGATAGGATATGGCCCCAAAGCTAAGCAACTTGACATTTTAGTTAGCCTATGCAGCCTTATCTCGGATCATATACAATTTTCTGCCAGGCTTTTGGAAATATTGAAAGTAGCTCAAAGACCTCCACCATTCCCTTCATGGGTCCCCACAGGTCCAGAGACCCCAAGTTGGGAACCACTGAACTAAACCCTTGACCATCTTGCCAGATGAGTAACAATGTAAAATTGGAATAAGGATAGGGACAAAATAAAAAGATTTGATTGATTTTGAACTTATGAGCCTTCTGGATGATAGTCAGGCTGGGTGAAAAATCTGTACTGGATAATTCTTGCAAAGTCTAATTCCTACATGGTGAATAGGAATTCAATTCACCAGGCTCTACTGTGACACTGGATGTGTGGATCCTGCCCTGTTTTAAGAAGAGGGGGAAAATAGATGGCCTGATCTCCTATGAGCAAAGAAAAGTGGTCAGAGACTTGGTCAGCCCTTAGCAAAGAGCAACCTTACAGGGACCAAGTCCAAGACATGACCTCTAGTTAAGGCACATGGAGAGAGAAAGGGTTGGTGGGGTGAAATCTGAGTAGCGGCTGAGTTTCATTTTGGCAGACTAGCAGGTGTGGGCCAGAAGAGATGAAGAAACCATGTAGTGATGATTTCCATGTGGAAGGGTGAGACTCAGAGACTGTCCTGATGTGTCCAACACACAGCTAAGACTCATGCTGGAGACTGTGCTGGCACTCAAGTCTATGTATTCTTTGATTCTTGGGAAACACTGACTGAAGGGAGATGAGGGCAGCAATTTCGTGTGCACCACTAGACTTTGAATTACTAAAGGAAAGTTTCCCTGGACAGTACTTTGACCTCTGTGTCCAATGACAGATGTCACAGGTTTTCTAACTACTGTGCTTGGTTCATGTCTGTTGTTGTTGTTGTTGTTTTCAAATTCAGGAAGCCAAAGTTGAAACAGGTTGAAAGAACTTGGACTTTCCCTGGAGAAGTAACAGTCCGACCTGGCTGCTCAGCAGAGTTACCCGGGGGCAGAACTGGATGTCTCCAAATCTCTAGAAGGTCCTGGATGCTAGAAAGGGCACAGCAGAAAATGAAATCAGAAGTCTTGAGGAAGAATGCCTAGTTGAGAGTCAGGTGTTGTTGGCAATGCCATTCAATTGTCCAAACAAGGTGAATGCTTGTCAAGAGGAAGAGAAAGCACTCTGCATCCTTTTGCACACTTCCAACCACTTGTGGGCTCCCCAGCATGGGAAGAGAGTGAGAAGGTAACATTTCTTGAGAAGGACAAGAAGTAGGTTATTTACCATAGGTTTGTCCAGCTAAAAAGAATCTGGAGTACAACTAAACCACGATTCCCATTTTACAGACAGGATAAATGAGACTCAGAAGTAATTGAGAAGCCATTTGCATGTTGCTGTGTTAGTTGGGGTTCTCCAAAGTGTGTGTATGGAACAGGAGAGAGAGAGAGAGAGAGAGAGAGGAAGAGGGAGAGGGAAAGGGAGAAAGAGAGATTATGAAGAATGATTCACAAGATTATAGAGGCTGAAGAATCCCATGATCTGAGATCCAGAAAAGTCAGTGATTAGGTCTGAGTCCATATGCCTGAAAAGCAGAACCCATCAAGCAAACCTCAGTCCAAGGGGCAGAGAAGAGGAGATGAGATGTCCCAGCCCAAGCAATGAGTCAGGAAGAAAGGGGGAAACTCAACCTTTTACCATCCTATCATTTGTTATACTCAGACCCGTAGCAGATCAGGGAGGGCATTCACTCTACTGAGCCCACCAGCTCCATTGCTTATCTCACCAGGAAACACCTTCTGACAGGATCCAATCCAGGAACCCCCTCTAGGCCCCTCAAGTTGGCACATAAAATTAACCATTGCAGTCCCCAAGGCCCCTGGGGCCTCGGACGTAGGACCTCCTTCTGAATGTCCACAAGTCAGGAAGGCAGTCAGTGTCTCAGAGCCTTGGACTAGTGTCATGAGCTGGATTTATTTTCCAGTTCCCCCACTGGTATACTCTTTTGCTCTTACAATCTTGGAGTTCATGGGGATCTTAAGACCCTACTCTTTTGAAAGCTAAAGGGATGGAAAGATCCATGCCACACTGTCAACATCGGTGGCATGTGGGGAGAGGACAAGATGGGGAGACTATGAAGTTTTATTTGTACCTCCCTGAATCATTTGATTCATTACAGTAGTCCTATGCCTTTATAATCGAATTTTTTCTAAATTCAATTTTTAAAAAAGTCTCCGCAGGTGCTTCCTTTTTCAGTCCTGACCACACAGTAAGCAGGATGCTCCGGTCAGTTATTTAATGTACCTGAAACACAGTTTTCTCTTTCATAGGATGGGAATAGTATTACCCCCTTCCTTATGCTCAATGAACGTTGTGAAGATCAAATAGAAACCCTAGATGTTACAGGCACATAAATAAAATATTGCTGTTCTTAGGAAAGGCCCAAATGGTAGAATTGGAGGGAACATGATTGTGTTGCTTTAGCTGTCTTTTTTCTCATCCCTTTAACCATCTTGGCGTCTTCTCTCTAACCAGAAGCCTGTTTTCATTGATTGTGCAGAGATTTATGTGCCTTATCTGGATGGCTCCATGGAAGATTGGACTGGTGAGAGGTCACCCTCACACCCTTACATTACATTCGTTCTCACTGAAGGAGCCCAGAGAGAAGAAAACAATTTGAGATAAAATAGGAATTGCTATAAGGGAGCTATCACCCTGGCCGACTCCGACAGGAAGGCTTTCCTGTTGATTTGTAGTTTTTGATCCCCATTTGCTTGGCAAAGTGAAGTGGTCATTTCTGTTGAGGGGGAAAAAATTAGAGGAACATGGAGAGAAAATGACACTGAATGCAGACAAGGAGAATTAAGCCAAGTAGCTTTTGAATTTCATATTTTGGCTATGTACCTTGAAGCTAAAGAGGAAAAGAACTGTCAACAAATAGCAAACTGTAGTCAGTCGATGTGTTTACATAAGGGTATGGACTAGTGATTCTAAGGACTACCTGGAGTGTTTTTAGGGTTGAGCAAACATGTAAAATATATTGTGGATAATGAGAGCTATGGAGTTCTCCACGTCTGAGAAGGGAGTTACAGTTATGGAAATGCAGATGGTTAGAATAACCTTGTGGTTTTGCATTGGAATTGGTGGTATCAACTTCAATTCATGGCTTTTAACATAGATCCACATAGTAGATTAGTAGATGGATGTGCATACATGTGTGTAAACATGGTATAATTCCTCAGATTTTCCAGTCAGAGGTCCCCGCAGTGATGAACACACCAAATATCCAAATCTTAGCTTTTAGATATTATTCTCCAATAAAAGAAAGACTTCAGGAAATGGTTTATTGCAGGTCTAGGCAGGGAAAGTATAGACTGAGTCTACAACATCTTATGCCAAAAAGCATGAAAGTGTTCAAGGAATGATGGAGACAGGTCAGAAGGCCACAAGAGCAGGGGACAGATTAAAGGAGTACCCACTGACCACATCTTGGACAAAGCGAGAGGCAGAATCAATAATGTGACAAATTGCAACCCATTGAGTAAAATGAGAATTCATGAGTCCGTACTGATTGTGATAGGCAGACTAATGGTCCCAGAGATGTCTGTATTATAATCCCTCGAACTTGCAGATATGTTACCTTGGTGAGTTATGTGGCAAAAGGAACTTGACAGATGTGGATAAATTAAGGATCTGGAGATGGGAGATGTGCTCAGTGTAATCACAAGGGTCCTTGTAAGTGAAAAGGGAGGCAGGAGCACAGAGGAGGGGGAATGAGGATGGAGGCAGAGGCTGGAGGGATTTCTGCAAAGGGGCCATGAGTCCAGGAACAGGAACAGCTTGTGGGAGCTGTAAAAGGCAAGGAATGGGTTTTTCTCTAACGCCTCCCCCCAAATGCAGGCCAGCTGACACCTCAGTTTTAGCTCCACGAGACCCATTTTGTACTTTTGACTCCCAGACCTTCAAGATAACATGTTTGTATTGTTTTAAGCTACCGTTTGTGTTAATTTGTTACAAGAGCCAGGAGAAATGAACATATTGATATTTACAAGTCCGTACACACATACATACGTGTTAAGTGCTCCCCATGTCATTGATTGGCTCATGGATACTGCGATTCTTAAGTGAAACGAAATAAAATGAAATAAATTTTACCAGAGGCTGACTGATACAAATGAGAGTCAAGTTCTGAGGGTATCTTTCTGCTCACAAAAATAGCACCCAACTTCTAAATAAAAATCCCAAACACTTCTAAAATTAAACTTTGAAATAAATGTGAGTTATACATACATTTAAAAAAATTAATATAAATAAGTAAGATAATTATTCACCCAATTATTCCAGGTCAGGGTTGAAGGTGGCCAGATCTTACCCTAGTGGCTGAGGGGGCTAGGAAGCCACCAACCCTGGCCAAGACACCAGCCCAACTCACTCAGGCTGTGATTATTATTTTTTTTTTCTTTCATCAATGTTATAATGAAAAGACATCAACAAAATGATGTTATCCGAAGACCTGCTGTATACATAAATAATAGAGAAGAGAAAGCTTTTTCCTATAGTGGAATTCCAGCTAATGCATAAAGAGAGAAGGATGAAATTAGAAAATTACCATTTGGCAATCATAGTAATCATTTTTCTTAGGCAAAAATCATCAAAGGATGCTAAATTTAACAAGTTAAATTTTGATGAGAAACATAATATCTACATAGCCTCAGAGTACCTCTTCACAAAACAATTATAAATTTCAAAAGGGAAAATAGTACTTTGGCCGTGGAAAAAGCTAACAGACATGACTCTTAGCAGGTGATCAAAGTTACCGTTACCGATTCTGGACAAATGGTTATTAGGTGCCTCCTGATGGGATGGACTGAGAGCACAGCAGCATCAGTCACCAAAAATGCACAACTTGGACCAAATCTGAAGGCAACAGACGAATCCTGAATCGAGAGTCTACCAGCAAAAGAATTGGCCTGCATTGTATATTTACAGCTACAAAAACGATGAAAAACAAAGAAAGGTTGAGGCGCTCTTTCAGATTATGGGAGACTAAAATGGCCTAACTAAAAAGCACTGTGGGACCCTAGATTTGATTCTGGATCAGCATGTTTTCTCTTCTGCAAAGAATACTAGTGAGATAGTTGGGAAAGTTTGACCAAGGCCTGTGCATTGGATAATGGCATTCATTAACGTTAGTTTGCTGGTTGTGAGAACGGTACTGGGGTTATATAAGAGAATGTCCTTGGTTTGTTGAAGTGCATGTAGAAATACTTAGACGTAAAGGGGCCTCCTCCTGCAAATTACTTCCAAATGCTTTAGAATACATGTATGGATAAGCAGAGACAGGGAGGATGACAAAGCCAAGATGGCAAAATTTTAAGATTAGGGCAGTCAGAGTGAAAACTAGACACTTAATAAAGGTATGACACCAAGGGTCACAAAGAATAGATTTCAGGTAGTTGTGAAAAGGAAACAATGGAAATACCCAATCTGGGGGGTTTGCACAGAAGGTTAAAAGATCCCTGAAGAACCAAAGGAGAGGTCGGGTGAGACCAAGGGAGAAAAAGAAGGATCCTAGACTCGCTTACTCAGAAAACTGTCTCAAATACAACTGTTTAATTCCAAGTCAAATATCCATTAATTCAGCTATTGATTGATTGAAGGATCACTAGTCAGCGATTCAGCAATGCTTCACTGAGTGCCCACAGCAGGTGGACAGGAACTACCATTTATTGAGAATGTGCTTTGTGCCAGAACTGAAAAGCATTTAACCCTTCTGGCCACCACTTCCACTATCTCTTCTCCTGCTCTCTAGCTGCCGCCTTCTCTTTTTCTCCTCTTTCCTCTTTCTCCTCTCCTTCCCTTTCTCTTTCCCTTTCCTCCCCTCCTTTTCACTGAATGCTTATCACAGGCCAGGCTTTTTGCTAAAATCTTCACATTTGTTATGTTGTTCAATTCTCACAGTAACTCCACGAGTAAGTACAAGTATAATCTCTTGGCAGACAAAGCAACCGAGGCTCAGAAACAATGCCAAACTTGTCCAGGGTTACAAAAGTAGTAAGAGGCACAGATTTGCTGTAGATCCGCAAGAATTTAAGTTCTATGACTTTTAAAATTGAATGAAGATGCAGTGTTCAAGAAATTAACTGACAGGGAAGCTACATGCTGGAAACTTATGGACGCTGAAGGTCATCTGAATTTTTTTTTCAGCCTGAGAGTAGAGGTTCTAAGAGTTCCTGCATCAAATGGTTAGAAATGGACAAAAGACTTACACATACCTCTGTCTTTGGTGGACTTTGTTAATCTCTCTTTGGTTTTTTTCTGGCATCTTCTGAAAGGCATGACTGTTCAGATCTAAACTGTAAATGAGATCACCCCTCTGTCTGTCCACTCTGGGTACTAGAAGAGTGGCTATAATATTCAGGCATTGTTTTCCAACTCAAGTAAACCCAGCACAATAACAATATCCAACACGTCAAGTTGTGCGCTGAGTTCTAGGGACGCTTTCATAGGAATGAAACTTTGCCTTCTGGATTTTCCCAAGTTGAGAATTATTTTAACTAAAGATTAAACCAAAAAAAAAGCTGAAGAAGTGTTCTATGTTCTAGAATGATTTAGAAAAACTGTATTGACAATTAACAGTTACAGTTATATGTAAAAATATACGCAGAGAACAATGTGTGCAGATTTACTTAGAAGTGTAGAGCTCTGGTGTTAATTACAGACGCCATTCTTACCCTGGATGTTTTCTGATTCTCATTTGGATCCTAATCCTCCTCCCCATCCTCTTTCTTCCTTTCCTTCATTCTTTGTTTCTTATTGAACAATCTCTTAGGCTATTTTGTGATACACTTGTTCTTCTAAATCATTTCTCAGTGACGGAACCAACGTGCTAACAGCTGAGTTGTCTCCTTCTCCATGTCTGTGTTTGTTCGGTGTTTGAAGTACAGATTCTTTTTATTTGGCAATTCCTGTTGACAAGGAGTTTCAGTTTTACTGTTTTTTTCTTTAAAAAGTCCATGGCACCATAGGGTGGATGCTGAAAAACCCAACAAAAGAAGCACCCTTCTCGCTGTTCTAATACATTGATTGCTCTTTGATGAGGTGTTTCAGCAAGATCTGTGGCAACCACCTGGGCCTTGGTGATCCCAGGAAGAGTATTTAAATCTCATTTAGTATATGATCACATGCAATCTTGATGCTGCTTCACATGAAGGAGAAATCTGTCCACGGATTATAGAAGTAAAATTTGCTGATTCCCTATAATTTCCCAGGTACTGTGCTAAGCTCTCTGTGCATGTTATAATAGAAATCCTCATGACGGTATGTGGTGTTCTGTTTTATTATCTTTCCGATAGGAAATGAAGGCTTAGAGAGATTAACACATAATTAAGCCGACGGTCAGTGGGAGTGTGGATTAGAATGCAGATGTGTCAGGCCAAGACTACAAAATCTCTCCACTGCAACCGTAGTTCGCAGACTTGATGCGTCGGACTCTGGGGTAGAGCTATGAATTTGCAGTTTTGATTAGTGTTCCAGATGAGTCTACAATCAAATGCCAACTGTCTTTAAGAAAATGATGGGAAACCTAAACCAAATCAACCAAACACATGGGGACTCATCAATCATCACGTGTAAAGCTCTGTCTCGCTTGAAGTTAGGTACAAATATGACACTTTCTATTCCATCAAGGATTTTTTTCCCTCGAGAGAAGACATGGACAGGGCAAAAGTTACAGTAATAAAGTATGTACATGTCACCTTATTCTCGCAGGAGGAGTAGTATCACAAGACTATACATGGTTCGATGACAAAATGCAAGAAATTTACTTTCCAGACAAATTCAGAGGGGGACAATGTGTTTAGATTGGAGTATGTATAGAAAGAAGGATCCAAGTGTGAGGTGGAAAGTGATCAGATTTTGAGAATGAATGGACAAGAATTGAAATGGGGAGCATTCAAATGGCGACACTGTGGATTGTAACCCAAATAAGGCTCTTTCTTAATATGGCTCAGTCCTTACATGGTGTCACAACCAAAGAAACATGCTTTAGAAGCCACAAAAGGAATTGTCTGTAATTCCAGTCTGTACTCAAATCTTTCAAAGAATATGAAAAGAGAACCGATTCCCAGATCTACTCTTGGGATTTGAATGATGAACTATACAAGTTTTTCCCAGGACTGAGAGGTTTCCTAAAATATAGTACTTTCAGGAATAAAACCAGGAAATTACTGGGCAAACTGGAACAAGTCCATAACTTACCTGAGAGACTATGATACCCCGTCACTGAAGGGACTGAGGAGGAGGAGATTCTGTGAGTGGCAGTAACCTGATCACAGCTCATCCACAGCACGAGAGATGGGGTATGCTTCCGAGAGCTTGTATAGACTCTGTGCCACATGCTGTAGCCTTCAAGCCCACTGAAGGGTTCCTTTGTGGCCAGTAGAGAAGTGAGTTAAAAAGGGAATCTTTGAAGACTGCTCTAAACAGAAGTATCTGACATCCTGGGACATGGAGGAATGATTTCGACAATGGCATCACGCAATGCCAGAGATAGCTTGCAATGGCAGTGACCACCAGCGATCAAGAATTAGGTTTCTTTTTCATTTCTTAGAGACACCTGAGCTCAGGAGTTCTTTTATAATGCATTGGAGGGGGAAGAAAAAACACAATAATAAAGTTCTCCATGTTTTATTGTTTCCTAGTGAGTCTCTCCAACCCTGTCAAGTGTGGGTTCAGAGTCGGCTTTGCTCAGAGGGTCAGTATGACATCACTGGAAATCTGGGGTAGAATTCCAGCTCTGCTGTTTTACTAGCTCTGTAACCTTGGGCAAGTCACTTAATCTCTCTGGACCTCAGTGTCCCCTGTAAAGTGAGACTACCTCATGAGGTTGTGGTATGAAATAAATAAGCTAATATTTTAAAGGCCCTCAAAATATTGCCTGACACATTGTGAGCCTTGTTTAAGGGTTTTTAAAATTAATTTAGGGGGAAAAAACGGTGTCATTTCTTGGAAGGATTAGGAAACAAATTTATATCCATGAAATCATGGTAAAGCCATTGAATTTGTGATTAGAAGGTCATTGGTCACATTAATGCACACCGAAGGCAAATTACAATGAGTTAGGAAGGAATGAATCATGAACAATAGAGACCCTTTCATACATTGCATGTTGAGTGTCTGGTAGGGCAAGAAAAGAAAGGGCAGTGGATACAAAGTGCCAAGAGGCTCTTGTAGTGCTGCTCCTGTTGGGACCAAGGACTTCTCTTCCCTTTCAGCTCCCTTTTCTATTCCCTTGTCTTCCACAGGAAAAAAGCCCCATTTGCACTACTGGTCTGGGGCCAGCCCAGGGTGGAATTCACCCACCATGTCCAGGGCCCTGTTTGTACATAGCAGCCTGGGGGCTTACCGAGTGGGCAATGGTGCTTACTGCAGACAAGTCCTACAGATTCTGCTTTCAAGGTCACACACACCATTGTCCTACTTATTTTGATTTTCCAGCTGGGGAGACAGTCCTTCATTGCTCAGTGGCCACACAAACAGGACAGGACTGTGATCCTAAAGGAGGCATCCCAGGACGGTGGAAGTCAGGAGAGCCACAGAGTATTAACCTGAAGGCCTAGAGTGTCCTGGATACAAACAGGTTCCATTTGTTGAACGTGTATTATGCGTGGGCATTTCACGGACACATATGTTGTATACATATTATGTAACAATAATGTACATGACTATGTATACACATTATGCTTTAGCTTTACCTCAAAGTCCATTTTCAGGTAAGGAAATTGAGTCTCAGGGAAGTTAAGTAACTTGCCCATGGCTACAATGATACACAGGAGCTAGACATGGGGTTTTTCTTTTCTCCTTTTTTGTAATTGCCAACTTCTCTTTTAGCCACTCCAAACTCCACAGTTTCCAAACTTTGGTCTGCTCATCTTTCCTGGGTGGGCCACATGTAAGATCCATAGGCAACAGGTTAAATCTATAAACTCATTTCTCGTGAGTGATTTTGATTATAGGCCCAGGGGGGATCCAAGAATCTGTGCTTTTAAAAACTTTCCAGGCGATTCCATCGTGCAGGCAGGTTGGAGAAGCCCTGCCCTGGGCCACCCAGAGTGTCTCATAATTCTTTTTTATCTTTCCAATTTCAGAAGGAGGGAAAGAAGGAAAGAAGGAAGGAAGGAAGGAAGGAAGGGAGAAAGGAAGGGAGTCATGGAGCCCAAATCTACCACCTTTCCCTTCAATTCAAAGGAAGTAAAAGCAGAGTAGGAGAGGAATGTGAAGAGGGAAAAGGAGCAGAGGGTGGAAGTTCAAGACCCACACTTAGCTTTGCACCCACTGTTTTAGCCTTTAAAGGCAGACCCAGATTCCTGAGCTCAAGCTGGGGCAAACCAAGGAGGGGCGGAGGTTTGGTGTGAGAAGCAGAAGTGAATTTACCATTTCCCCAGCAGCCTAGAAATCTAGGTTGCAGTTTCAGCTGTGGCGATCTGGACAACCACTCCCTCCCTGAGCCTCAGTTTTCAGCATTCAGTAGCATGAAGGTGCCAGATCAGCTCATCTCAAAGGGCCCTTTAACTACTGACAGCATCTGATTTAGTTGTCCATCGATCCCAAGCTTCTTAATCAGCAGGAAGGTCTATGGCTCTTCTGCCCAGACTCTAGAAAGATAGAAAAGGAGGAGGAGGGACAGCACAGGAACGCAGGCAGGGTCTGTGCTGCAGAGTGAGCACTTTCTCCTCTGGACACATCGGTGCCTGCTGGGTGAAAGGGTGGGGCTGGGTGACAAGAGATCAACCAGCTGCTATTTATTTCTCTGGCGACAGAACTCTTCAGAGCTAAAGGAAAGTAATTGAACTTAATGTCCAAACACAAAACCAGTCCATAAATCCGGGTGCTGTCTGTTGGAAATTTCATAAGGGCTCTGCGTCCCTTAATCTTATCTCTGCCAGACAGTTACTGTGTTCTTTATGTAATTAGGGGGATAAAGCAATGTGGCACAGCTGCTGGCTTCTATCCTGGCATCACTGCTGTTGACTTAAATGACAAGGTAATAATTTTATAAGAGGCCCTTATTTTTATTTCCCTCTCCCTTGTGAATGGGTGCTTCCCAAATGTGGGGGCATATCTTTCTAAGTTCAACAGATACCACATGCAAGGACTGCTTCATTCATTGTCATTTGGTCAAGAAGTTACATCCCCAAGGGATAATTTAGATTATTTTTAGTAGTTAAAATCATAGGAACAAATGTGCAAATGTCCTAAGGGAAAAGTAGTTACTTTACCATAAGGACATTTGCACTCGAATATTCACTGCAGCTCAGTTCACAATCGCTAAGACATGGAATCAACCCAAGTGCCCAGCAACCCATGAATGGATCTGTATACCATGGAGTACTATTCAGCTATAAAAACATGGAGACTTTAGATCTTTTGCATTTACCTGGATGGATTGGAAGTACATTCTTCTTAGTAGAGTATTGTAAGAATGGAAAAGCAAGTATCCAATGTACTTAATACCAATACAAAACCGATAGATAAACAACTACACACCTATGGAGAGAAAAACACAATTGAATTTAAATGGAGGGAGGGAGGAGGAGAGAAAGGGGAGGGAGGAGGGGATTGGTGAGCTCTCAAATAAGTTGTGCACAATGTAAGCGTACACAACACACTCCCTGGGTAAAGGGCTCAACTACAACTTGAACTTTACCTAGGAAACACAATCAATGCAACCTAATCACTTGTACCCACATATTAATATAAAAAAAACCATAGGACAAGCTACAGATTTTTAGAACTATAGCACATTTCCGCAATGATGGTAATTCATACATTTTTAAAAAGTAACCCTGGAGGGAACAAGGCTGGCTTTTCCACTCAAGGTAGTGTCCACGTGTAGAAATGTTTCCAATCTATTCCAGAAGAAAGACTAGCTTTGTTCAAACCCTGCACCGATGAGGGAGTTATCCAAGCAGTTATGACAAAAGGCAGACATTCTTGACCTTTGGGGTCAGACCCAAAGCATAGGGAAAACAATGAGGATAGAGATGGAAGAGCCAAAAACAAGTTTAGTTTAAAACCAAGAAGGCATTCTGAGCCCAAGGACAAACTCAAACCATCTTTGGAGATGCAAAGACTCAAGGGCCATGACTGAGTCTAATTTTCAAGTGTCTGGGAAAGCACTTCCTATATCCTAGACAGAACAGTCACAGATCCATGGTGACAGACCCTCAGTGCTGAGTCTTCAGCACTGGAGGCCCCAACACTTTCCTATCAAGAATAAAACTTCATGTGGAAATGCAATGTTTAATTATTTGCAGAGACGGCCATGCAGGGCCCTTGCAGAATTTCGATGGCTGCTGTGTGTTCTCTGGGGGGACTTTCTCCACTGGCTAGAGGATGGAGGTATAGACCTATGGCCTAGGGACAAGAGCAGTCAGCGATTTTTCTGTTTTCAACCCCCCTCCTTTAATTTCAACCCTAGAAACACCTTACAGGTGGCTCACTGCTTCTCCCTTTCTCAGGAGAGCTGGCAAGGGGACTCTCTAACATGCCAGGGAGGTCTGAGGAAATTCATGAAATGTGCAGAGAGCCAGAGACAAATAAATGGTGATTGAAACTGAAGGGCTTGGCTCGGCACCTATGGCTCAAGTGACTAAGGCGCCAGCCACATACACCTAAGGTGGCAGGTTCAAATCCAGCCTGGGCCCACCAAACAACAATGACGGCTGCAACCAAAAAA
>NW_003852424.1:11403611-11430588 GCF_000181295.1 Otolemur garnettii | reverse complement strand
AAAGAAAAGAAAAGAAACTGAAGGGCTCAGTGAGGCAAATTACCTACCTAAACATCTACTGCTCCATCGTGAGGGCTGTTTTAGGCCTTATCAACTGAGAGGACAGGCTTTCTGTGGAAGAAGTAGGGTGATCTCAAGAGCTCCACCCCCAGAAATAAAAGTGGTGACCAGGAAGCAAACAGGGACACCAGCTCCCATGCTTTACAAAAGTTGGGGCTTTTACAGACAAAGGGCCAGGTATGTATCAAATTTAAAAGATTCTTACACCTTGTCCTCTTACCTTGTTAATTTCCTAAAGTAAATTATCTATAAAATCCTTGAAACAGAAAGTTTCATGGTCTTGTCTTTAAAAAGAGGGAAGAAATAAAGAACTGAGAATATCATGTCACTTTCTGTGGCTGACCCCAGGGACAGACGGAAAAGCCCCCAAAGAGGGAGGGGGTGCATTGTGACCCTAGGGAAGAAAGGGAAATAAGAGCCCCTGGGGGCTACGGAGAGGAGAGGGAGGGAGCCCGGGAAGTGGCCCACACTGCCTCCCTGAATGCTTTGCCTGTTTGTTCCAGCCACTGAGGCTCACCGTTCCTTTCCTTCTTCCTACCACAGTCCTTCCTTCAGCCCTTGAAAAAGCCAAGCAGGTCTCCATGAGTGTTCTGCAGGATAAACTTTCCAAGATTTAATCTTTGGGGAAAACTGCAATAGCACTCATTAGGATGTAAGTTCTTTAAGAACAGGGATCTTTGTCCATTTTATTCAGCAAAATATCCCTTAAAAAATATCGCTGGCATAGTATAGCTGCTCAACCATTATTCATGAGTGAATTAGTCCAGGAGTCCACATGTGGCCTGCTGAGGACATTTATCTGGCCCGCAGGGTGTTTTTGCCGCCGCTGCCTGTACTGCTTAGCAGCCAACTCGTCTCCGGGCCCGCAGTCTGGCCCTCCAACGGTCTACTAGGGGGCAGTGAACTGGCCCCCTGTTTAAAAAGTTTGAGGACCCCTGATAGTCAATTGTTGGCTTTCTATGTCAGTATCCTCAGGTCTTTGACCTGTACCTCATGTAAGGCAGGGCTTTAAAAACTTGTTAAACATATGGACACGGCCAAATTCCTTTGCTCACTTCCTTCTAGTGACCAGGTTGGTAACTACCTGAAGCTTCTCAGTTGTTCATACCTGCCACACTTCCATTATTTCTTTTCTTTTCATTTCTTTCTTTCTTTTTTTTTTTTTTTATTAAATCGTAGCTGTATGCAGTAATGTAATCATGGGGTGCAATGTGCTAGTTTTACACACAATCTGAAATGCTTTCACCAAACTGGTCAACATAGCCTTCATGGCATTTTCTTAGTTATTGTGTTAAGACAGTTATATTCTACACCTAGCAAATTTCACATGTACCCTTGTAAGAAGCCTACGGTGCTTCTTTTCCTTTCTTAAACAGCGTTTTTACTGTTTTTATTTTTTTAAATTTATTATCATACATTTTAACAAACTTCATTTTTTGTAAATGAAATAAAACATTTCATTTTTATTTTTTAAAATTTATTTTCATAGACTTCAGGGATACAAGTGTTTCCTCTTCCATAGATCAGTTATATAGTGATGACATCAGGGCTTTCAGGGTCCCCATCAGCCGAATAGTGTACATAGCACCCCATAGATAGTTTTTGAGACCTCACCACCTCTCCCCTTCTTAGTTTCCAATGGCCATTATACCACTTTGTATCACCATGTATAGACACTGTTTAAGTCCCACTTATAAGTGAGAACAGGTGGTGGTGTTTTTCTGTTCCTGAGATACTTAAGATAATGGTCTCTAGTTCCATCCAAGTTGCTGCAAAAGACATTCTTTCATTCCTTTTTATGGCCGAGTGGTATTCCGTGGGGTGTGTGTGTGTGTGTGTGTGTGTGTCTGTATGCATCCATTTATCTCTCTCTCTACACACACCACATTGTCTTTATCCACTCATTAGTTAATGCTCACTTAGGTTGCTCACTATTTTGTAATAGTGAGTTGTGCTGTGATAGACATTCGGGTGTAAGTGTATTTTTGATATGACGATGTCTCTTACTTTGAGTCGCTCTTCAGTAATAGGATGCTGGATTGAATGGCAGGTCTACTTTTAGTTCCATTTTCCACAGAGGTTGTACTAAGGTACGTTCCCACCAGCAGTGTACACGTGTGCTTTTGTTTTAGGGGAAGAACTCACACCCCAGTTTTAGTCCAGGAAAATGGATGTGATCTGTGTTTGTCCAAAGAGAACCTTCTTCCTTCTCAGCTGTGTCAGATATGAGTGTTCGACTGATTACAAAACACTCAGTTTTGGAATTTTGAAACTGCTCAGTAAAATAATATTGTGAGTTTGAAACATTGAGGAAACTAGACAGAGAAAACTCACCCAAGGATAAACCCAACGAAGAAAAACAATGGAGCTTAGAAAAAAAGAAAGTGGCCAAGTGCCACAGCATTGTTTAAGTTCCTAGATTCAGCTGAGCCTGGAGCCAACCCTTGGCTCTGCAATTTCTGGGTACGGTGAGACGATAACTTGAGACTTGGCTAACAATTTTCTTTGCTGAAGATGGTTTGTGGTGAGTTTCTCTCACTTGCCAAAGTACACCCTAAGATGGTAGTTCTCAAAGAGTGATCTGGAGAGCAGTGACGTCCACTCACCTGGGAACTTGCACCATCTTTTCTTACCTGAAGCCCAACCTAGGCGACCCCTTCTGGAAACCTTCTTAACCACAAGGCCATAGTCTTCTGTTTTCAACTGTATGATGCTTACTGTGCTATAGCCACTTGCCTCCTGCCTTCTTCTGTTCACTAGAACATGAGCTCTAGAGTCACTGAGGTTACCTCCTTTGTCTTTGATTCCTTCACTACCCCCAGAACAGGGTCTGAGAAACGGTCAAGAATTGCTTTTCGTTCCTGATTTGTATTTTCAGATAACCTCCTTTTCAAAAGTCCATTTAAGAAGGCAGAGCCTTTTTAATTAGAACTGTTAGCACCCAAAAGTGTGTTTGCTGAGCCTGTCTCCCTTGGGTAATTTAAGGTTATGAAGTGCAAATCCTTGTTAAGAGCACTTGTGAAGCAGTTGTCCTAGCTTCAAACATGGGTCGCTCTAATAGACACCGTGAGAGAAACATAATCGGGGGCCTTGCTAATTGTTCTTGCCCTGCTGAGTTAGACAATACGTCTGCATATGACTGAAGGTCGATGGAATGAAACAGTCCCTCAAGGAGGCTAATAGAAAGTCAATTGCCTTGGCCCTTTAAATTGCGTCTGGAACAGACTCTCGGTGGGCCTTGTGGGAGGGAGTTTTCTGCACTCACATCGTGGGTGGAAGACGGGCTCTGAGGATCACTCTGGGACTCTGTCTCATGCTAAGCTAGGAAGCACCCCTCTTTCCAGCACCATACACAGATGTGTCGTCTCTCCTGGCTAGGACACCCTGACTCAGCCCCTCACACTGAATCTAAATCAGTGGTGACTTGTATATTTTTCAGGCAGGCCTCCCTTTAGTGAAAGTGGACAGGGGACTAGTAGGGAGTCTTCCAGAAGTGAGCAGGGCTCATCCACACGGAGGAAGGCCACTCAGTCCAGCCCCCTGGCCAAGAGGCTGCACACTGGGGATTCTAGCAGGGGTGTCTCGGCTCTCCACCCCAACCCCAGAATTTGCTGGGTGTCTCTCATCAAATGTGAGGTCCCAGAAAAGGTGTGGCTCTTGCTGTCCTCACCCCTCGTATTTTAGTGCTGTTGAGCTAAGTGTGAATAGCTTCTTGTTTCAGCAAGTGCTCCAGACACCCATCTTTCCTGTTTCAGAAAAAATGCAGCAAAGCAGTTTGGAAATAAAACTTCAGCCCTTGGCAGGGAAGCTCTCATTACCCAATAAGTGAAAAAGGAGGGGAACTATTCAGAGGTTAAAGGACAGGGCACTTAGCATCAGCTTGAGGGAAAGCCCTGAAGGTTGGAGCTTCTTATTAAGGACCGTGTAGTCTTGGGATCCGAGGGAATTTGCTTTCATTTCAGTCTGGCGGCAAACACCCCACCAACAATGTCTTTGCTTCTATTCTCAGCCATTGATTTTTACTCACTTTGAGCCCATTAGGGCATGTTCTTTTCTTTTTTTCCTCGGAAAAAATAAGCGTGAGGACTATTCAGAAGCTCAGAAATGAGGGGCCATGCAGAGAGGTTGGGAGAACACAGAAGTGACTAAAACTGGTTTTGTAGGCATGACAAATCTCAGAGCAGATATGTGGGGCAGGTGGGACTCGGCTGTGTGGTGACTGGGGCCTGCTCTGCTCCTGGCTTATGACAGACCCCCTGATACCTCTCAGGTAGGGATGACTGAGGTCCAGGCAACCTCCTCCAGCCTCCTTTGCAACAAAGCTGAAGAACAAGCAAGAGACCTTTTGTGACACATCCTATTTCCAGGTCGTTCACATCAGGGCCGGCTGACCACCTGAAAGGGTGGTCCACTCGAAGCAAGGGTGGTCCATGCTCTCTGAGAAAGGGAAGTGCTTCCCTCTTCACTATCTGCACTGTATTCGGTGGTTTCTTAACATCTTCCAGTTTACCCTGGGTGCTGTGTGCACGTGTGCGTATGTATGTGTAGGCAAGCGTGCGTATGTGTGTGTGTGTGTGTGAGTGAGAGAGAGAGAGAGAGACACGGGGAGTTAGGGGAATTCTGGGAGAGGAGAGCTTGATCTTTAACCTCATGGATCTGACTTTTCTGCTCTTCTACCCCAACCCGGGCTTAGAAGAGTCGATCTTTTGGGGGTGGAGGTGCTGTCTAGCACTTCCATAGGCAAGTACACTTTCTGTCCCTTGTTTAATGTGTGCCTGCTGCCAGAGCTGTGGATAGTCAGTTCCTCCCAGTTCACAGCAGCTCACAGGCAAGGGTAAAGTGGCGGTGAGAAGTAGGAGTGGAAGAAGCCAGAGCTTCATGAGACTTATGAACCCCTCCTGATGGCACCGATCCTGGGCTGAGACTGTCCTCGGCTCTTCCTCTTTATACTGGGAACATTGGCCTCTCTTTCAGGAAAGTACGGGCGACTTGTCATAGATTAGGTCCAAGGCTGTTTCCAGTTCTTATTGGTGGTAACATGCTCTGCAGTCTTTAAGTCTTTTGCCATCCTCTTGAGCCACTTTCACCTGATGCACATTCTAGGTCCTGGCTGACATTCTGGGCATGTCTATCTGTGTGGTTTGGTTTGGTTGGGCTGGGACTTGAGGCTGAGTGTGTAGACAGACCCAACCCATGCTCTGGCTCTCTCTATCCCCTTCTACTTCGCCTACTGATGGGCGAGGAGGTGACCAGGGGGAAGAAGAGAGAATTCCGATTGATAGTTAAGGGCAAGAAGATGAGGAAAGAGATTGGAGTGGGGGAGTCCCATTGCCATCCGCCCTTTGGGCTGGATTTGGACCCTCGTGTTGAAGGTGTATAAGTCAAAAGTGGACAGACTTTGGCCAGAGCTGCCATGCAAGACTCTGGACCCCAGGTGGGAGCTATGGAACTGAAGGTCCTGGTGCTGGGCTGAGGAGGAGGCTATGGATTCCCTGCAGGGACCTGGAAGCTGTGACAGTCCTGACTCCATGAGGAGGAGAGTGGGGACATTAGGGTTCTCCTCAGCAAGGGGATCAGGCTCATGTAGTTTTCGGGCATGGTGATTGGCCAGTGGGAGGTGGAGAATAACAGGAAGGTCAGTCTGTAGGACAAGACTGGGCATATGTAAAATGTTTTTGGAACAGAAGAGACTCTGATGAGAATAAGTCCCTATTTGGAAGGGAGAGGAGGGCCTGGGACCACAGCAATCTGCGCAATAATGTGAATGGATTTCATACTGAGAAATGAGCAACTCGTGAGAGAGGCATAGCCTTGCCTCATGTAATAACCCAAACCAGGAAGACTGGAGTCCCAGAGGGGACACGCGAGTGAGGGAGGAAATGGAGCTGGGTTCTGCGAATGTCTTTGCTCACAGGAGTGTCTGCGGCAGCTGGGATGCTGCTGGCCATCCCTGGGGAATAGCCAGCTTTTAGGAGTAGCCTGGGAGCATTCGGGGCTAAGGAGCTGAGTGCCGTGGGGTCATCCTGCAGGAGGTCACCACAGTGTGTGTGTACATGTATGTATGTGTGTGTGCCTGTGCGTGTGTGTGTGCATGTGTGTGTATGTGTGTGTGCATGTGCATGTGTGCCTATATGCGTGTGTGTATGTGTGTGTGCATGTGCATGTGTGTGTGTGCGTGTGCGTGTGTGTATGTGTGTGTATGTATGTGTGTGCATGTGCATGCGTGTGTGCACACTCACACTGTGCAGCACTGTTCATCTATTTCTTTTTTTTTTTTGCAGTTTTTGGCTGGGGCTGGGTTTGAACCTGCCACCTCCAGGCTATGGGGCTACTCCTTTGAGCCACAGGTTCTGCCCATTGTTCATCTATTTCATTCTTAAGTGTGGGGAATCTCAGAGGATATAGACAGTTTCCTCAGAAAAACACCACTGCTCCGTCCTGCTTGGTTTGGGTGGCTCGCACCCTGCTTGTTCTTCCCGCCTGTTCAGAGCCTCTCTCCCCTCCTCCTTCCCCCTTTATTCTTTCCCTTCCTCCCTCTCCTGCATGTCCTGCCTTCTTGGCCACATCAACACTGTGTGTTTCGGTTTGGTTTACCATCCCAACTGGATTTCTAGACGCTTCAGGGCAGCCTGCTGTGGTTATGCAGGGCTGCTGCGATAGCAATGGGGCAGCCGCCCATCTGAGTGTCTTTGGACTTTTCTTGGAAAGCCCTTGGTACAAAGGGATTTGGCCCCTCATGGCCCTGGCCGTGCTCCATGACCCTGCTCCCCGCCACGGGTGATTGCTCTGATGGGGCCAATCACATTATCTCTGCCTCGGGACTAGGAAACTTGGAACAGAGAGTCCCAGAGTACAGCCGAGGTCCCTGCGATGACTGGAGAGGAGAGGTTCCTCTTGAACTCCTGCTACTGTAGCAGCTGCAGCAGCTGGGGCCCACCTGTGTGCCAGGCTGGGCTGACAGAGAGGCAAGCACACCGCTGTTTTGCTGCTGTATTAGAGTGGGCTCTGCTGCAGTAACAGACAGATGGGGGAGGCTCATGCAATAAAAGTTCATTTCTCCTTTACCTATCTCTAGCGGTTGGCTGGCTCTGCAGAGCTGCCTTCCTTTAAGAAGTGACTCGGAGATCTTGGAGGCATCCCTTGGGTGGACATGCCAGCTGGAACATGTGCTCAAAGTTGCTTCATCAGGGAAAGAGAGAAGGGAAGGGAAATCCATGGGATATTCACAACAGGAGCTCAGGAGGCTCACACTGAAGTGTCACAAGACACGAGAGCTCCTGTTTCATTTTCCACGCAGGTCATGAGACCACCACCCCCCACCCCCACCCCGAGAACCACAGAGAAACGTGCAGCTCCTGGGTGAGCCTCATCTCCACCTGTCCACATGATTATTGTGGAAGATGAGGAAAAATAAGCTGTTCTCTAAAACGCAGACGTTTTCGTGTGGTGTTAGCGGCTCTTGACATAAATATTTTAAGGCTAACAGAGTCTTTATAGTGGAGCAAGATGCAAAATGGAAGATATTATCTGTTTGGAATTCAAATGGCCAGAACAAAGGTACCCACTGGTTCCCCCTACCTCATTCTTCTGGCCACTCAAAAGACAGGTCAACGCAACCTTTTGCAGCCTCCAAATCCCCAGAGCTGTGTGTAGTGGATGAAATGGGGTGATTTTTTTTGTTTTTTTAACTGAAACGTCCTAGTTTCTTTCACTGACTCAGGAGGATACACATGTCTTGAATCACCAGGTAGCTGTCAAAATTTCAAGTGAGAGGGGAGCAGAAATACCAGACAGGAGAAATACCCATCGCAGCCCTGCATAACCACAGCAGGCCGCCCTAAAGAGTCCAGAGATCCAGTTGAGATGGTAAACCAAACCAAAACAAAAAGAGGGTCAGGGGAGGGTCAGGGGGAGGTGGCAGGAGGGTAAAGGTGGTGGATGGGTGCAGGAACCAACCCCCTAGCATGAGGTCCCCTGCTGCCTTTGTCCTGTAGCCCAGGAACATGGCAACCTGGGGGGAGGATTTCCCAGCAGATGATTGAGAAAGGAAAGTGTTAAAAGAAAAACTTTAGAGAAATTAAATCTAAGAGGATTGAATTGAGCAAAGAACAATTTACGAATGTGGCTTCCCTAAATCAGAATAAGTCCCTAAATAAGAGACTCTGGGGCTAAAGCCTGGTAGAAAAAGATTGATGGACAAAAAAGGAAAGGAACCTGTAGAAAACAGAAGTGAGGTACAGAAACGGTGGGATTGGTTCCAGCTCTGCATGGCCCTATTGGAACAGTTTGAGCAGTTGGTTGCCTTTCACTGGCCAAAGCTCCGTGATGGGCACAAGAATAGTTTATATCCCATTTATCCTCTACAGCCCACAATGTACAGAGAAACCTTTAGGCCAAACTTAAAATACATAAGGAGGCAGCTTTAGGCTAAACTTAATTTAACAAAAGGAGTTGTAGAAGAGGGCTGGAGAATCCTAATTAGATTCTTTGGCTCCTGCAGCCCACCTCCATTCCTGCAAGCCCCCTGGATAGAGTTTGCGGGACACCCTCTAAGAGATCAGAGATTCATCTCTCTGATCCCCCTTACCCAGCACCCTGAGAATTCAGAAGCAAGGGCCCCGTTTCCTTCCCTGAAGATTTCGTTCTGGTATTATGGTCTTTGTTGCAGGCGATGCTAAAGCAGAAAATAATAAAGATCATTTCTCTTTCATTCCAGTTTAACTGAAAAATGGGATAAGGACTTAGCTCAGCAGCTAGTTTTGTGGCCGAAAATTTTTAAGAATTACTTTTAAAAATGCAAATGAAGAATCACTCTCATTTATCTAGGCTTCCCCCCACCCCCACCACCCATGAAAGGGAAATTGAATTTTCTCTCCCTATGGCCACTCCTGTCTGGCCAGAGAGGAGGACTAGATTCTTCTTCATGGGCTTAGATTTTACATGGCACTTTTGAGGACACAGTCCTCATTCCTGTCTCCCTCCATGGCGTGTCGCCTTCTCCAGCCTGCTCTCTTCTAAGAAAATCACACGATTCGGGACACACACTTGGTTTCAGCCTTCAGCTGATGGTAGGGCTAGTGGGGGAACATATCATAGTGGGAAAAATGTAGGTTCCAGGCGATGGACCTGAGCTTGAGCCCAGGCTTCGCCCCACAGCAGGCTTATGGTGAATGACCTCATTCCTTTGTGCCTTTATTTTCTCATCTCATTTCTCTCAGGGACTATGAAACTTATGCAAAGCATTTCTCATGATCCCAGTTGTGTAGTAGGAGCCCAAATGGAAGGTAATGCCACCATGATTTTGGGGTGGAGACGGGGCTTAACAGGGCCTCTGGAAATTGTTGACCTTCTTATCTCTCCGAAAGAGTGGTTCTGAATCTTATCTGGGTCACAGAGTTATTCAAGAGTCTGAGGAAGGCCCTGGTATCTTTCCCCAGAAAAAGGAAATGGGCAGATAATACAAAATTTTGCATGCATTTTTATCAACTGCTTCCTAAGCTCAGTAGCTCTCAATCTGTTTGATGTGAATATTCTTTTATTAGTGATAATACATTTGGCCTTCTACTCCCCTCTCCCATCCTGAAAGAAGTGTACTTCTTATCCTGTTGATTACTTTTTTTAAAATTTCAGATTCATATGAGGATACAAATGTTTAGATTACACTGTTTTCACTTCTAAGGTAAAGTTCAAGTTGAGGTTGAGCCTTCACCCAGGTGGTGTGCTGAACACCCTCACATTGTGCACATTAGGTGAGAACCCAATCATGCTCTCCTCCCCCCTCCCTAGACTATATTTGTGTTTTATTTTGCTGTGGGCATATAGTTGTTTATATGTTGGTTTCATAGTATCATTGAGAACATTGGATGCTTGTTTTTACATTCTTGTGATACTTTACTTAGAAGATTATACTTCAACTCCATCCAGTCTCCATCTTTTCTTATGACTGAATAGTACTCCATATACCATAGTTTATTAATCCATTCATGGGTTGATGGGCACTTGGGTGGATTCTACATCTTGGCAACTGTGAATTGAGCTAGAATGAACATTCTAGCACAAATGTCCTTGTGGTATACCATATCATTCTCTCAACTGATGCAGAAAAGGCATTTATCCTGTTGATAGAGAAAATTTCTAATCACACACAGCTATTCTAAATTTTGCAATGCTTTTAAAATTATTTTCTGTTTTGTTAATCACAGCAACATCTACATAGATTTGAAAGGAAAAGTTGCATCTCTGTCTACGGGCTGCACAATTGATTCCATCTGCATTCAGTGTTTGGTGCCCATGTGTATTCCTCCATTGTTGGAAATCTTTCCAATAGACAGGTTTATGGAATCAGAGACTGGAAGGAAATCAAAGGACTATTCTGTCCAGCTCCATTATTTTGTACAACACAAAGGTCAAAGGAGGGATAACAACTTTTCCAAAATCACACAGCCAGATGGCAATAGAGAGGAGGCCAGAACCCAGGATCCCCGTGGCCTAGCTGCTGCCCAAAGCTAATTCTCTCTGGTAGGTCTGGGTTGGTAGAAATTCTTCCTTTTCTATCAGTCAGTAGCAGCGACTTGTGGGGAGTGAATTGGGAAAAAAAACTTGGCTGGTGACTCTAGTCTCAAAGCTAGAATGACTACATCATATGTCTTCCAAACTGGGACATGTTTGGGAATGAAAGGAACCACTGTTAATAATTATGCCAGGGCAAGAAGTGTAACTTGGATTGTTCTGGGCAAGGTAGGACACATGGCCACCCTACTAAAAACCCACTTAAGCCCACCAAGGTCCTTTTTCAGAGCACTTGAAGAGCCATTCCATAAGAGAGATGTCTTGGTTGGAAGAAGTTGGGCCCAGTGTCTACCTTTGCATTTTGCCAGGTTCATATCTTGAGAGCACAGCAAAAACAAAAACAAAGAAACAAACAAAAAAAGCCTTGAGTTCTAGAAACTCATTGGGGATGAATTATCTCTTCTTGTAAATTTCCAGTAGGTTTTTAGCCTCCTATTTCTCACTCATACTCTACCTTGAAGCTGCCTACAATTTCCTAGCGGAGGAGCTAGGGAGGGCTAACACTTACAAAGAGACAGGACTAAGGAAGAGGTGGCTTGTGCAGGGGATCCCATGCAGGTCACCATCTGCAGACCCAGAGGGAAGAGAGTGCTCTCATCTGTCTTTAAGGTCGGATTTCTGGTTCTCATAGACATAATAGGGATATA
The DNA here is from genome assembly GCF_000181295.1 of Otolemur garnettii. Taxonomy (NCBI): domain Eukaryota; kingdom Metazoa; phylum Chordata; class Mammalia; order Primates; family Galagidae; genus Otolemur; species Otolemur garnettii. The sequence goes on along the minus strand of NW_003852424.1, from coordinate 11,419,312 downwards.
GGCTGAGTGTCCTGGAGAGCGATTGGGACTGGGGCTCTGCTGGGTGATTGTGAGCAATCATTTCTCCTTGCCTTAGGTTTCTCATCTATGAAATCAGAGGCTGGACTAATTCACCGGTGCTCTTCATTAGTCAGAATGGGATGGTCTGTGTTGTGTTAATGAAAAGCCCAAATTTAAATGGATCTATTTCTCACTCATGCTACCATTTATGATCGGTGGGCAGAGTGGGTGCTGTTCTTTGCGGCAACTTATGGTCTCAGGCTCCATGCCATGGCACATGCTTCTACGATCTCTATGGCAGGGAAGAGGAAGGTGTCTGTGGAGTGCTGGCAACTAAATATTTGCACCTGAAAGTGACACCTACCATTCACAGCTCATTGGCCAAAACCAGTCACGTGGCTACCTCTGACCTCAAGGAGGCAAAGAAGAGTAAGAAACTTACCGAACCATAGTTCAGAAAATCAGAACATTTGTAAATATTCCCATGAATATTCCACCCTCAATTGTTTTTAATTTTTTAATTTTACAGTGGAGGAATCATTATCTTGCTACTCCCCAGATGAAGTCTAATTGAGAAGCATATGTGCACCATATAAAACTGGTAGAAGTGAAGCTAATCTGGTTGAAATGAGAGTTGATAACCCAGATCTTTGCCTTTTGGTGACAACAAGATAATTGCTGTCTTTTTAAGAATTGAGATTGGGAGTTATGTAACTTCTTTATTTTTTGTTCCAACTGGTGTTTTTATTGACAGCTTGGGCCTAGCTTTAGACCTTTATTTATTTATTTTTTATTTAGTCATATATACATAGATCATGTATACATTTATGCCTTTGTGGGGTTCAATGTGTTGATTATTTGTACAAATTGGAGTGCTTACATCCTACTAATTAACATAGCTTTCACCTCATTTACTTAATCACAGTGTTAAGACATTTGTGTTCAGTACTTGATAGATTTGACTTGTGCCCTTGCAATATGTTCCATAGGTGTGGTCCCACCATTAACCCTCCCTCTATTAAACCACCCCTCTCTCTTTCCATTCCCCTCCTTTTCCCTCCTTCATTCTGGGCTATACGAAAGTGTGAGTGATTATAAATTGGTTTTATAGTAGTACTGAGTACATTTGATATATATTTTTCCATTCCTGCAATCCTTTACTAAGAAGAATATTTTCCAGGTCCATCCATATAAACATAAAAGAGGTAAAGTCTCCATCTTTTTTTTAATGCTGCATAGTATTTCATGCTATACATATACTATAATTTATTAATCCATTCATGGGTTGATGTGCACTTGGGCTTCTTCCAAGACTTGGCAATTATGAATTGAGCTGGGAAGAATCAACATTGTTAAAATGTCTATACTCAAAGCAATCTACAGATTTGATGCAATCCCTATTAAAGTAGCTCTGTCATACTTTAAAGGTCTGGAAAAATTAGTACTTTGTTTTATATGGAAACAGAAAAATAGCCAAAACATTACTCAGAAATAAAAACAAATCAGGAGGTGTCACGCTACCAGACTTCAGACTATAGTATAAATCTACAGTGATCAAAACAGCATGGTACTGGCACAAAAATAGAGAGAAAGATGTATGGAACAGAATTGAAAACCATGAGATAAACCTAGACACTTATCATCGTTTGATCTTTGAGTTATGTAACTTAAAATATTTTAGACAAAGGGGACTGAGAACAGGTCCGGATGAGATAGGAAGGTATATTAGCTATCTGCAGCTGCATGAAAATCACTTTAAAATTATGAGGCTTTAAACAACACATGATTAGTAACTCACAGTGTCTGTGAGTCAGAAATCTGTGAGTCCTTTGCTTCAGGGTTTTCCCCAACCTGCAGTTAAGATAATGTACAAGGTCACTGTCATCTCAAGGTTTAGCTGGAGAAGGGGCTTTTTACAAGGACTCTCAGCCATTGTTGGCATGCAGGTCCTTGTAAGCTGTGGAACTGAGATCTCAGCTCTGTGCTGGCGGTGGCTAGAGGCTGCTGTCAGTTCCCTGCCCTGTAGCTCTCTCCCGCAGAGCAAACAGAGCCAGAGAGAGAATGGGAACATGATGAAACTGTCAGCATTTTGAAACCTGAGGATAGAAGCGACCTCCCATCACCTTTGCCATATTCTATTGGTTAAAAGTCCATAAGGTCAAGCCCCTGCTCAGAAGCTCACCCCAGGGGATTGTATGTGGGTGTGGACACCAGAAGGGGGGCCAGTGGAAGCTGCATCAGAAGGAGGGAGCCTGCTGCAGGAGGATTTGGAAGAACTGAGAATCCTGAGCATGAACAAGACAGAGGGCTGGTGGGTTACAAGGTTGGAGAAGGGGTAGATGATGTTGCTGGAGCTTTAATTTGAACAAGGATGGCTGGCAGTGCTGTTGTGTGGAATGGACATGGCAGAGAGAGGAGAGAGGGTGAGTTAAGGCCTGAGACATTAACTGCCAGGGACATAGGTCAGTCCGTGCCTTGGACTGCTCAGAAACCCAGTAGAAATGGCCTCTTGAGCCATGAGTGGGTTCCCACAGCCACCCTGCTTTGTTCTCCCCAGCCCTGTTCCTGCCTTAGGGTGTGCACCCTCTAAAGGAATTCAGAGTGAGGCTCATAACAAGCAGCGGTGGTGGAAGTAGATGTAACATTTTAGTCCTTTCCATGGACATTACTGGGCTCAGACTTCTGCTCTGGGTCTCTGCATCTGCTCTAGAGTTGAGGAACCATACAGACAGATTTTTCAGCAGGCTTTGGGAGAAAATGAGAATAGCACAGAGCTGTACATGGTCAGGCCTGCCAGGATTTTACTCTCTCTGAGATACAGCAAGTAGCTTATTTAACATTGTTTTTCCATGTGTGTAAATTTCCTAAAAGGTTGACCTAAATGAGTTCTTACCAAGATCTGAAAGCCCAGAATAATGGAATAATCCCTTTTAATAGGATTATAGGCTGTGCTGAAGGAGACTCGTAGCTTTTAGGCTCTGCACTGTAATGTGTGCCCCAAGACAGCACAGGAAAGAGGAGACAGAAGGCAGGTTTCCTGTGTTGGTTTGTACTCCCTGACCTGCTGAGATCTCTACTGCAGAGTATCCTTGGCTCCCCAAACCAAGGACATCTGGGATCTTTTTCTGGCATCATCTCTGCCTCATTCTGAGTCTTTAGGACTCTCTGGACTTTGATGAAAGGAAACAGTGAACTCAATGATTCCTCAAGGACAGTAGCAGTGGGGTTTGGTATCTTTGTCCTTCCCCCAGGGTCCCCTCCTGTCTCCATTACTGCAGGTTCTTTATTGCATGGATCAGCTGAGAGGAGACTGCAGGTCTGACCCAAGGAGTCTCTGGATGAGGCTCTGTGTGTTGGAGCGTGGGGTGTTCTTGGATTTAATGATGCAGTCATGGGTGTTCACTGATGCAGAGTCTCCACAGTCATCACAGTAGGTGCTACCATGTGGAGACAGAGCTGTGTAAAGGTTTTCTCCAGTGTAAAGCTGCCTTCTAAGGAGCAGGCTTTCTCTCCTTTACTTATGTTTGGAGAGGGAGTGCTGGCTGACATACAGGAGAACCCTCTGTGTCAGTTAAAGGGAATTCCTTCTAGAATGATGCATTCTCTGAATGGCAAGATCAATCAAGAAGAAAAAAATATTAAATTCCATCCTCACAAAGGCAAGTGAGACCTGTGTCAGATCAGTAGCAAATTGTTAATTAAGAATATATTCTGTGAAAGAGCCCATGCTTAGCGTGCCAGAATGCCTTAAGTCAGCACTTTAAAAGCAATAAAGCTAATTTGAAAATACATTTATTGAGTCATAATGAGTGAATGAAAACAATATTTTGTCAAAATTTCATTCAATTAATTAAACACAAAGAGGCTATTGTATTAACTACCAGGTTTAATGTTCTGTATGTCAACTGAGTTAAAAAAAAACACACAAAAAAACCCTTTTAAAAAAATCCCCAATGAAGCTCTTCATATATCTAATAAGAACCAATTTGCTCATTTGAAAAAAACAATTTTTTTTCCTGCATATGAACTTCACTTATATAAAAGACCATTTCTTCTTTTTTTAAAAAATTTTATGTTAATGTGAGGGTACAAACAACCAGGTCACTATATTTGAATTTTCTAGGTTTCTCCTAGTTGTCCTGTACCAAAAAGATGTGTCATACACCTCCACATTGTGGCTGTTAAGTGGGAGCACCTTAAAACCCTCCTCCCCTTCTCTCCTCCCACTAAATTGAATTGAAATGAGCTTTTCTTCTCTGTGGGCATGAATTATATCATCTACTGGCTTTATATTAATATTGAGTACATTGGAAATTTGGTTTTCCATTCTTGTGATACATTACTAAGATGAATGTGCTTCAACTCTATTCAGGTTAATACAAAAGATGTAAAGTCATCATCTTTTTATGGCTGAATAGTATTCCGTGATAACTAAAATCTATAGAGAACTCAAATTAATCAACAACAATAACAAAAAAGAGCAAACAATCCCATCTATCACTGGGCAAGACACATGAACAGAACATTTATTAAGGAAGACAGACGAATGGCTAACAAACATTTGAAAAAATGCTAGTCATCCCTAATCATAAGAGAAAAGACCATTTTTAGTCACCATCCTCTGGGCCCACACTTTGGGGTTTTCTTGCCTTGCCTTGATTGCCTACCATGATCCAAGATCTAAGGTGGATATTTGAGAAGATGAGTGAGTGAGGTCATCTATGGAATCAAAACCCAGCATTATGGCAGAGTAGAAGGAGCAAAGTCAATCAATTAACTAACCCCCTTTTATTAAGCACCTGCTGTGTACATTGCACCATGAGGATACAGAAGCATGAACCAGAGTGCTTTCCCTCTGTTGGCTTTTAGGGACCACAGGCGCAGTGAGTGGAAGGTCAACCCTGGCTACCATAGGCCATGCCTATCTTGTTTGTGGCTGCATGTTGATTACCTTGAATAATGTATGGTGCTAAAAAACATGTTGTTATTCAAATGATTTAATGTGAAAAATAAGAACTAATGGTGATCAGGAAAAGGCGACACTGGTTTGGGCTCAGGAGCCAGAGCCTGTGTGGGAGGGGCATATGCCCTGAGCTTACATGTCCCTGTGCCTAGATCAGGCTGTATCCTTCTCTGCTTTTCTTTGCCTGTCAAATACATCCATCACCTCAAAGATTGTTTGGTATTTTCTTGAAGTTATCTTCTTTATTCTTGAAGCCAAAAGAGATCCTCCACTCTTGCACTCCAATAGCATTTTATTTTGACTAGTAATATGAGAAGCATTTATTAGGCATTGATCATACATTTCAATGGAGGATAGTTAGAAGAAATGAAATGAGCTGGATTCTTTTTTAAAATTTCTCATTTAATTTTTAAAATAATCCCAGGGGAAAAGCACTATTATTATCTCCTTTGTAATGGCAGTAGATACAGGCACAGGAAGGCAGAGGAGCTTACAAAGGGCCCAGAGCTCCTAAGAGGTGACCTAGACTGAAGTCAGGTCTGCCAGGCTCCAAGTCCCAGTTTACAATCACTGAGTCATGCTGCTCGTCCTACCCTTCCCTCCATCCTCCCAGCCCTACTCTTTCCCCTGTAACAGATGTAGTTGAATCACATATCACGTGTAGATTTCATTCTGTGGAAGGCAGTAGGTGTGGCATGTCTTGTTCTGCATGTTTATTAATTTGAAGAAAAAAGACACTCAACCTTGTCTGGTAGATGAATAGAGGATGAGACTAACCACACACAAACTGTCTGTGACCCAGCCCTGATTGGACGTCTTCCCTGCTTCCATTGTCAGATGAGGTCAGTAATCACCGACCTCCCCAGTCTCAGCTGGGAAGCCTTTCCAACATGGGAACGCTGGAAGTTAATGACACTGGGGCTCCATCTATGATGGAGCTGCACTTTATTTAACACATGATGTGGATATGATAAGCCCAATGCTATGGGCATTTTAGAATTCCAAATTTAAATCCAAGAAACATTTACTGAATTCCATGAGCAGAAACACAGCCCTGAAACATTAGAAGAGAGAGAGGGGACAAAAGAAATAAAATACAAGATTTTGTGATTTCTGAGAGGTGGGGAAGGTGACAAACATGACTTAGAAATAAGGTCAGATCAGATGGTTCCTGAAGGCACACTCAGCCCTGGAAACTGTTTTCTGGACCACAGAATGTCCTGCTTGAGAGCAGTTGGTGTGAAGCTGTACAGGTTTGCTGTGATCCACACACCCACCTGCCTGGCCCACATCTTACTTCAAAGGTTCATCAACCCTCCACGTCTGAGAGGTCGCCCGTCTGGGGTCTCAGGGCAGATGATGTCACCTGGTACTAGAGGAGGTGAATTCCAAGTCTCAGTCTCAAACAATGTATCTCTAACTACAGAGTGTGACCCTGGCCCCTTCAAGGACAAACAGAAGTGACCTAAGCATTGTGATTTAGATGAAACCACATTCATGGATATTGTCTTTGCTCACATTTGGTGGACCTCCAGTTTCAATTACTAGCCAGTTCTGCTGTCCACTTGCATTACTTTTGCTTTTGAGAAATCATGATTTTGGTCTGATTTTTCACATCTTTATGTCTTTGCCCCACAGTTCCCTTGATCTTTTGGTTGGAGGAGCTCCTGGTGACCCTTTGGCACTGTTTGCTTTTTGTACTCAGGCTCCTGACCCTGTTATGGTGTCATCATTTACACCATGGCCTGAGCCTCAGACTTTGAGTTTTGAGAAGGAATGTTCTTGACTCAAAGCCATAAGTCCTGTCCCAGTCCAGATGCAGTCCCTGTAATTAGATCCCCTTTCTAATCAGCCCCTCCTGGGTTTCCACATTCTTCTGTGATCCAGGCTGTTCTCTCTGCCAGCCCTGCTTGAAGACAAGTTCACCTTTGAACTTTTTTGCCTGCATCATCAAGAAAGGGCCCTTTAGTGCATTCCAAACCTCCAAGATAAGTTTGTGAAGATGCTGCTGGCCCCCTTTTTAGTGGGAATTTATGCATGATGAGGGGAAAAGCATGCTGTTTTTATTTCTTTTAAAACCTAGTAATGACCTAGGGGGAGAACAGCATATCTATATGTGTGTTTGTTCCTTTCTCTGTATCTATGTCTCTTTCTCTATCTCAATCTGCATATCTACATCTGTATTTGTCTATGTAGGGATACAGTGGTATGAAGTTAGTAGTCCAGCAGGGCTTTGTCATACCATTGTCTATTATTTATATTTGACTTGGTAGAATTTGATACTTATTTGCAATGCAAAGTTGCATCATAAGCTTCAAGAACTATATTTGTAAATATAGGCCAAATAAAAATATATATAGTTTGCCTTTGTGGTATGGAGATGCACATAGTCAAATCATGTCAGAATAATACCCACTGGGAAAATGAGACTCTCATGAAAGACTTAGGGCAAGTCTCTCAAATTCTTAAAGCCTCAGTTTCCTCATCAGCAGAAAAAGGAAAGATTCAGACCAGATGTTCTCAGAAGGAAGCCCAACTCCTCCGATGAGAAGTTTTTGAGATTTGACTGTCATCATTTAATGAATAGTTTTTACTCAAAATCTGTTCCTACAAAATCTTTCTATAAAATTATAATTGCACAGAAGATAAAAAATCCTGTTGGGTCTGGATTGTGTCTCATTCAAGATATGATAAGGAAACTCATGCCAGTAGTTCATCAGAAAGAATTTAACAAAAGGAATCACAGAGAAATGGAAGCATGGCAAAGCCCAGAAGGAGACAGGCAAGAAACTCAAAGATCAGCAATAGTGGGAAGTCATTACCACCCTTGGCCTGGAGGGACGAAGGAAGAGGTAGTTTTATTGTAGTACAAGATCCATGGCTTCTAGTGGGGGGAAAGGAGGAATAGAGGGAGGGACAAATTAAGGAGACGTGGAACTATGTTGTGACATAACTACTGCCAGGGATGTCACTCAAAGCATAAAGGAAGAGAGAAGTAGAAAGAACATAGCTGTATCTGGCCCTTTCCTGCCATTTGATTCAGAAGCTCAAGGGATCCAGAGGGCGAGAGAGTCTGGGATGTGTTGTCGGCAGTGGTCATGCCCCATGATACAGAGCAGGCAAGGGGCCAGGGGATGGGTCTGAGGGCAAGCATGCAGCTGACTGGCCCAAGCTGGCTGGGTGCCACCCTCTAACCCCTTTGCAAGTCCTATCCTTACCTGGCTTTCCAAGGCCTGGCTGCCTGAGAAAGGGACTCCTGTGTGGAAAGATGTTTCTTAGGCCTTTTCAACCCCTATCACCTAACATTTGGATTGACCTGGTAAGCAGCTTGTAGGTTCTCAGTTACAGCAAATTTGTGAGATTACCAACTAATACCTGTAATTTCTGACTACCTGATGTGTACTAAGTAGTTTATATACAATACTCCTTTTTATCCTCAGGCAACCCTGCTTGGAAGATATAAATACTTATATTTTAAAGAGTGAGATGGACCAAATATACCCCAAAGACATAGCTGGATGTGAAGGAAATGGATGGAACACAGGACATCTTGGACACAGGAACACAATCCGGACTCCAAAGCTCTTTCTCCAATAGAGGCAAGGGCCAAGGCAGGCAGAGCTCAGCATTTTATAAGGAATGCCCTTTTGATTTCTAGAATTTTGACATACTGCAGTAGCAATAGCTTACGCTCAGGGAGGGGGAAACCACTGGATGTCCTGCCCACCCTCCGGGCCCCTCCCATCCAGGCGGCTTCCAGCTTCCTGGTAGCTTGTTGGCATGATAAATATCTTGGCCCTGATAAGCAGATTTCTTTATTTATGGAATCACACTCCAATGGTAAATGTGGTTGTGGAAGACAGGATAATACAGATGCTATTTGGAAGAAGTCGATGAGTTGGGCCATTAAAGCCCAGAGTAAAAAACAAGGAGGGGAGGCAAGTGGACTGGTTTTACCCCTTTGAAGAGAAGAAAGGCTGTTGGCCATGAAACTGAAGAGCTGGACAGCAAGCAGCTGAAGGGCAAAGCTGGGAAGACCAGGAAGGAAATGGAATAACGGTAAGTGGAAGATGTGAACAGGCAGATGAGCCCCAGGAGGCGATGGTCTGGGAGGTGAAAGCAAGAGCAAGAGGACAAAACAAGTAGGATCCTCAAGGCCACCTACACTCACTGAGACTCAGATTCTTGCTTTAATTGATTGATGGTCTTAATAATACTTCTTATCTCATAACTTTATTAGTTAGTAAACTGCATAAGCTATTTCTGGATTAGGGTTATGTCTGTCCCACACTCTAAAGTCACTTCTCTTAATGGTGTTCAGAGTGTGGGAAGAGGTGCCATAATCCCATCCTACTCAGATCTAAAGGAACCTTTCACCCCTTTTATGAAAGATGTGTCCCCAGGTGTGGTAGCAAGCCCAGCAGCAATCGGGGACTAAGGGAGCAAAGAGATGAAGGACCTCATGTGGTAGATGTGGGTCAGAATGGAGAGACTAGCAGGATTAAATAGTCTGTGAAGCTCCACAGGGTGAAATTAGGACTCATGTTTAGACATTGCAGAGAGGGATATTTGCAGTGCAATCAAAGGAAGACTTATGAATAAATTGATTTATCCAAACATTGGCTGGGCTACTTTGCCAATTAATGAGTTTCCCACTATTGGGGGAGTTCAAAGTGAGATTAAAATTATGGAAGAGTTACTTGTGTGTAGCATTGGGTTATACTAGGTGGTGTGGAAGACCACTCACAATCCTAATGATTGTGCTTTTGTTTTCTGATTCTACCCCAACACGACAGTTTTCCTTAAGCATATGCCTTGGGGGTAAGAAGTGAATCAGGAACGGAAGGCACAGGGGTCTCAAAGAAGGATCAATTTACTCTCTAAAAGTAGCTAAGAGCTTTCATGGGAGACAAAGCTAGTGATGGTGGTATGCCCAGTTGCTGGGAGTAAGTCTTTCGAACTCTGTGATAGCACTTGCCACCCCAAATGACTTTTATGTCTATCAAAGATTAGTTTTTCAAATATCCTGGAGAATAAATTTAGACATATAGCAATTCTCTCATTTAGCAAGTGGGCAACCAAGAATCAGAAAAATATATGATTGCAAATTGAGGTTGGGGCTGATTGGGATTTTAAGAGGTCAGTTATTTCAGACCACTCATTTTACAGGTGAAAAACCAAGACCCGAAAAACAAAAACAAAACTACGTGCACAACTTTTATGATTGGTGCAGACATCGGGAATGAAACATTCTGTGTTTCTGTGTTGCACAACACATCCCAGTTCATTATTGTGGAATTGGAAAAAGTACCTTTTATGGAGGCCTCAGATCAAAGAGATTCTGCAGTTCTTTTCTGACCTGATGTCCCATCCTGAGTCTTTGGGGAAAGTGTTCCCAGTAAATGCAGAATTTGAGGTCCAGTGGAGAAGCAGCTACAGATGACCAGGCTGACCACCAGCCCAACTTTCATTCCCTATGTGTGGGGGCAGAAAGCCACATAACATGCCCTCCAGCTGTGAGCGATTGCTGCAGCAGCGGAAGGTGGTGGAGGCAGCAGCAGCAGCAGCACATTCAGGATGATCTGTCATGCTGCACAGCATTATTACTGCAATGACATCAATAACAAGTTTTCTATATGAAAACGGAGCTAGAGGCACTTTTGCCAAACAATGGGCACATTGGCAGCACCTACTGTTGCTGCTGCTGCTTCTCTGGCATCTTGGGACTGGCTGGCTTTGTTGGACCCTGGCCACACAGAATAAGCAAGAAGGCCTCCACTCTATTGACCCTGGGACTGTAGGTGGGGAGGCAAGCTTCCTTAGTCACTTTCTAGAATTGTCACTTTCCTTCCTGAATAGGAGAGAAAGACAAAAACAGAGATGAAGGAAATTTCGAGGAAGGGAGAATGCATGTATACCAGAGGAATTGGCAAGATTATAAAGCCCAGAAATGCCACACCTAATGGAGAAGGCAGAATATTTCTCTTGAGATTTTGATATGAAAGAGAGAAGATGTCTGCCGTATGTTTATGTTTAAACACACTTATTTGCTCCTAGAATGAGTAAAGAACATGAGCAAGATGAAGTGGGTCCTGAGTGAGGCTGGCGGCACTCCTGGGAAAGTACGCAGGGAAGCATAGGGAGGTGGGGGCAGAGTGAGAGACCCTTGCGTGTTTCCTCCCAGGGGGGGCCAAGCACAGGGGCAAGGTAGAAGGGGACAGGATGGAAGGATGCTGAAAAAAGTGTCTACTTCTGGGTGGCACCTGTGACTCAAGAAGTAGGACGCCGGCCCCATATTACAGAGGTGGCAGGTTCAAACCCGGCCCCAACCAAAAACTGCAAAAAAAAAAAGTGTCTACTTCCTTGAAAGGACCAAATGCAGCTAAGAAGATACAGCCCTAGATTATGAGTTATGAGACTTGGATTGAACCTGACCCCTATCACCAACTCACTGAGTAAGTAGGATGGGGTCAAGGCCTGCCCTGTTTATCTACACTGTAAAATAATACAGCGTTTGTTATCTATGTCATAAGGTAGATGTGAGAATTAATGATATAGTGAATGCAACATATTTCCCAGTCTATACACAAAACTTATGAAATGTTTTAGAAGTACTATAGTACATAAAACCATAGAAAACTATGCTATTGTTTAAGTTTCCTCCTACCAATTGAGTGTAATTCAATTCAGGAAGAACCAACATTTATGAAGGACCTAACGTGTACAAAATATTGTGCTCACTTATGTGAAATGTGTCTATTGAAAAAAGTCCACATCTTTCCCTTAAGAGGTTTAATGATTTGTTGGATGGGTGGCAGGGAGGAATAAAGACACATTCACAGCTAACCATGACACTGGGTGGCCAGGGGCACAATAGCCACATACACAAAAAGCTATGATAGAGTTGGGGAAGAGCTGCCTCCCCACTGGTGGGCTGAGGAAAGCTGGATGGAGAGCTTTGAAACAAGCTTTGAACTAGTTTTGAAAGCTGAGTGAGAAGTGCTGTGCTTGGGGCTGGAAAGAATTTCTGGAAACAGGAAGGGCAGGAGCCACAGTGAGAGGAGGGACAAGGTGCATCTTTGCTGAGGACATTGAATGCAGCATCTTCCCGGGCACAGGACTAGGAAAGCACCAATTCTGGGATCTCTGCATCTCACCTTCCTCCTGACCCAGAAGTACACCTGGCTGGCCCTCGGGCTCACCTGAGATGCTTTTGGTGTGTCTGACCCTGGTGATTGAGATTCTGGCTGAGTCTCAAAGATCTGGGTATGGTATAGTTTCTGCTTCCTGCAGACTGTCTAATCCTGAGCCTACATTTCTTTTCCTGTCACACATCTGTCACAGTACTTGTTATAATTATTAAATTACACGAAACACTAACACACATTAGTTACATGTTACGACGCGTACATGTCACCTTACTTTCACATATTCTGTAGATTCTTTAAAGGAGATGGGGAGATTGGGAGAGAAAAATATTTTCCTTTCTATCTTAGTTGAGAAAATAAAAAACCAGGATGTGAGAATCTTTCTCAGAATACACAGAGCCAGTCATAGAGGTGGTCCCTGTTCTTATCAGGGAAGTACCCAAGAGCTGTCTTTATTCCTCCCTTTGGGAGTGTTCCTTGCTCTATGCTGGAGGTTATATCTCTTTGTTTCTGAGAAACCCTTAAAAATGTGCAATTATTGCAAAATTAATTTTGAGCAGCTGAACTTGTTGCCAAGGAGAATACAAAGAGGGAGGTAGTTATGTTTTTCCTCTTGTGATGTTTTGGGGTCAATTTACAATGGATGAACATTTTATTTAAAAAAAAAAAAAGGGAGCGGTTGGGTTTCTCTCCCTAGCAAACTCTGCATAGGTAGCAAAAAGTAATTCAAGTCCGATGTGCAAATGCTGCAGATATCTTGCTCTAGAATTCTACGCACATCAAGCTCATCTCGTGAAATTGCTTTACCAGCTCTGAAAGAGAGAATAAAGAGTGTCCCAAACTGGTTCCTGGATCACATCCAAACTATTTCAAATATTTGATATGACATAATATGACTGGGGTGTTTTATTCCCCCAGGGCTTGGAGGAAGGGAATTCTTGACCACATAATTATATTCCGACCTCCTGAAATCCACCCTGCTCCTGCACTTTGCAAGGGTAATGCTATTCTTTGCCTCCTGACTGGGGGCCTTGCACTGGATGGAAGAACACGTCTCGTTTTATTCACCAACTCCTTGGCTAAAGCGGCTCCTTTCTACACTAACAATGTCAGCCTTCTGCATTGTGTAAGAATTTAGGACATCTGCTGTGTCTGATGTTAGGTGTGCTTTGAACTTAATGAGTTGCATTGGAGCAAATCAGCAACGCCCTGTTGATACAAAAGCAGCCTTGCATGCCTGAAACACGGGCTTGGAATCAGGACCCAAATGTACATGCTGACAGCACGACTTGTCCAGATGTAAGAACTGTGATTTCTAAAGTCAAGTACTAACTGGACTGGAAAAAGAGAGAGGTGGAATTCTGTTCAATGAAGATTTAGCTGTGCTTGCATTCGACTGAATGCATCTCACTCTTAAAATAATGCACGGTTGGATTTGAATTGTTCTTTTTCTGTTTGGTTTTGTTTACATCTATATATTTTTTTCAAGTAGTGCTTTCAAAAGATAATTTATGGCTGTAATCAAATCCTTAAGAAAACCAGCTAATCACCCATCTAAAATAAATATTTCAAAAATAGGTAAAGTGAAAAATAGGTTGTTTTCATGACTATCTTAAGTTATTTTAGTGAATAAGGCTGGTGACCTCCTTAAGACAAACTTACCCTTTCCAGATTGTAAAAGATTTCCTGGAATCAGAGACAGCCCAGACAAGCTCAGCTCCAGCTGTGGATCTTTGGTCTGCAAAATTCTTCAATGCTAGTGATTTTTTGTCTTGTAGAAGACTGTCTTTCTAATGTTGTTCTTAAATTTGTAATGTGTTAATAATTACACATATTCCATAATAAATATAAGATATTTAAAGAATACAGTGGTATTAATACATAGATCTTCTGATTTGCCTTATTTCTGTTAGTTCTCTTTCTTTAATCAAATTCCTCTCAGTAGAGGTAAACACTATATTCAATTAGAAACTATCCTTACAGTCTTTTAAGCAGACATATAAATATGAAATCAATTGTGTGGTTTTAAACTATATATCCTACAACTTAATTTTTTCACTTAATGATATAATTGTTGAAGATTATCCTGTGACTAACATATAAGGTTACTTTCTTTGAAAAACCCTACATCAAATCCCACAGTATAAATACGCCATAGCATAACAAGTCATTTTCTTATTGAAAGAGACTTACGATGCCTTAAACGTTTTCCTATTATAATTATACAACAAAATTCCTTGAATGTGCTATTTTGTGTCTATGACAAGTATTTTTCTAGGGACGGTACCAAGAAGTGAAATTTCTGGGTTGAAGGATATGCATATTTTAAATTTTAATAGAAACTGCCAAATTTATCTCTAACAAAGTTGTACCAATTTATCCTCCCATCAACAGCATTTAAGAACTTGTTTCTGTGCACCTGAGCCAATGTTTGCTATTATTACTATTTTAACATTTTATAAACTGAATAGTGACAGTGATGTCTCATGGTTCTTTTAGTTTGCTTTTTAATTGATTTACTAATTGTGCAACTTTGGATCTGCCTTATGTCTATCACTTCTCTGTTTAAAATTATTTTTTAAAATATATTTTATTTAAATAAATGAGCGTATGCTTATAGTATAAAAAACTGGAGAATACTCAGAGTGTTATAATAAAAAGAAAACTTTTATTTATCAATAAAATAAAAGTTTTATCAATACTTTTATTTCTTCTTTTTAATGTTGCTTCTTCCCCCAAAGACAAAACCTTTCAAATTATGATGGTTTTTGCCTCCATATTTCTAAAGAATGTTTATGCATTGCTAACTTATCTTCTGATTCTTCATTTTTTTCTGTATCATCTAATGACCTCTGAGGCAATAACTAAAATTTCTAGCCAAAATACATTTTCCCATTTTTGCCTACCAACAGTCTTCTATATATTAAATAACAACAATTGTCCTAGCTAAAGAACTGTGTTTACTACGATTTGTTAAATGGAAGTTTTGTAAAGGGAAAAGATCTTTAAAGGAAACTAACTCAGCTAGCATATGAATTAATGTTGACTTTTCTCCATTCCTCCTTTTTCCTGCTTGGAACACAGATACATGGCTGAAGCTTGAGCAGTCACTCTGTGACCATGAGACAATCGGAAAGACTGGATGATCACAGTGAGGATGGTGATAAAGAAAAACAGAAGCAGCATGGACCCTTGCTTTCTTTTCTTTTTCTTCTCTTCTCTCCTCTCTTCTCCTCTTTTCTTTTCTTTTTTTGCCTGAGACAGAGTCTTATTCTGTCACTCTGGATAGAGTGCGGTGGTGTCATAGCTCACAGCAACCTCAAATTCTTAGGCTCAAGTGATCCTCTTGCCTCAATCTCTTGAGTAGCTGATGACCACAGGCACCCACCACAGTGCCTGGCTAGTTTCTCTGTTGTTAGTACAGACAGAGTCTCACTCTTGGTCAGGCTGGTCTTTCTATTTTATTTCATTTTATTTTATTTTATTTTATTTTATTTTTTTTTAGACAGAGCCTCAAGCTGTCCCCCTGGGTAGAGTGCCATGGCATCACAGCTCACAGTAACCTCCAACTCCTGGGCTCAAGCGAGTCT